>NC_088398.1:44491751-44849751 GCF_034236695.1 Oncorhynchus nerka | reverse complement strand
TCATACTATGATATTTATGTTTCACAGACATGAGGACTGGAGCAGAATCACTTTCAGACATGAAATCACTATTTCTGCTCATATGTTGGCATCGCCATGGAAACCACTTTGGCTATCATAGCATATTGCAGCATCTGCTGAGGGCTAAGAATACGAATGGATTTCCAACAATGGGGAACTAATTAAAATGATTACAAAATAGACTTGGTCAATCCCATGTGGAAAATAGAACTAAATTGTCTGTACTATTTTGTATTCTTCCTGAATTACAGTGAGGATTGTCCAGCTGCCCATTATGACAACCGTAGAAAAGGAGGTACTAAGTAACTAATGCATTTAAAAATGTAATTCCATTGGTTATAAAGCTACATAAAAATGTCATTCCATTGGTTATAAGCTACATAAAAATGTCATTCCATTGGTTATAAGCTACAAAAAATGTCATTCCATTGGTTATAAGCTACATAAAAATGTAATTCCTTTGGTTATAAGCTACATAAAAATGTCATTCCTTTGGTTATAAGCTAAATAAAAATGTAATTCCATTGGTTATAAGCTACATAAAAATGTCATTCCATTGGTTATAAGCTACATAAAAATGTCATTCCATTGGTTATAAGCTACATAAAAATGTCATTCCATTGGTTATAAGGCTACATAAAAATGTAATTCCATTGGTTATAAGCTACATAAAAATGTCATTCCATTGGTTATAAGCTACATAAATGTAATTCCATTGGTTATAGGCTATATACAAATGTAATTCCATTGGTTATAGGCCACATAAATGTAATTCCATTGGTTATAGGCTACATAAATGTAATTCCATTGGTTATAGGCTACATAAATGTAATTCCATTGGTTATAGGCTACATAAATATAATTCCATTGGTTATAGGCCACATAAAAATGTAATTCCATTGGTTATAGGCTATATAAATGTAATTCCATTGGTTATAGGCCACATAAAAATGTCATTCCATTGGTTATAAGGCTACATAAAAATGTAATTCCATTGGTTATAGGCTACATAAAAATGTAATTCCATTGGTTATAGGCCACATAAATGTAATTCCATTGGTTATAGGCCACATAAAAATGTAATTCCATTGGTTATAGGCCACATAAAAATGTAATTCCATTGGTTATAGGCTATATAAAAATGTAATTCCATTGGTTATAGGCTATATAAAAATGTAATTCCATTGGTTATAGGCTATATAAAAATGTAATTCCATTGGTTATAGGCTATATAAAAATGTAATTCCATTGGTTATAGGCTACATAAAAATGTATTTCCATTCAGGCAGTCTCTGATAGCTGTATTATTTGTGCAACCTTTAATGCTAAATGATGAGGGCCAGTAACCATTTTAGACTGATTCAATATTTCATCAACGGTACCAACAGGAAACGCTGATATGTTTTGGTTCAAAATATGTGGAGTTTGTTTTAATCCTCCGTGGAAGCTGGCCAAGCTACAGTGGTGTTTGTCAGAACATAAGACACCCCGAAAATGTGTCTTCTCACAAAAACGTCCGAACCGTTTGGGCTACAAACTAATATGGCCCCTCTATGGACAGATGAGGCTCTCACTGGACACCGTTACCGGTCCAAACATTTTTATGGAAGTGCGGCGCTAGTGTGCCCCAAAATAAAAAAGGTTAAATATGTGTGTTTCCCCCCTCAAAAACAAATAATTAGCTTTCTTATATATAGGAAATACACGTTAAATCCATATTCTTCATGATTTATTTTTTATCTGTCTGTTTTTCCATTTATGAATGTGTTATTCAATGCGTTTCTATGGTCTATAGTAGTAATGGTTTAATATCTTTTTTCAATACCTACAGGGGTCCTAAAATTCAAAACCAAACAAACAATTCCATATGTTAGCTTTAGTGTATTTGAATGATTGGTCTACTGTGCAGAGGGACAGACAATCATTAAAATGGGTGTCCCGGTGCCAAACATCGAACATTCCACAGCGCTAAGTACTGTAGTTTACGTTGGATCTCCTCCAGGTGCAAGCAGACCCATGTCACAGTACAACCACAGACACTTGGGAACAATGGTCCTTTGGCAGCGGCGTGATTTCTCTCCAGGTTCCACCACACTGGATGCGTCCCAAATGGCACCTTATTCCCTATATAGTGCAAAAGTAGTGCATAATATAGGGACTATAGTGCCATTTGGGATGTATGTGAAGGTAATGCACTACATAGGGGCGCATACACTGTCCTTAAGGCAGCAGCAGTATTTGCATGTGTAATGAGTTGATAGCAGAGAGCGGCTCCAGATGAATGGGCACGTCTCTCTGAATGGAACTCCACCACAAGCTGCTCAGGCTGATACTGGGACTGAGACTGAAGCTGAACACTGTTCCTTTATTTCCGTGTCAAATATGAGTCGGAGAGTGATGAATAAAAAAGTATACCAATTACATTTACGGACCAAAACATTGACAGCTGTGCCATACAGATTGCAAAATAGTTGGGAAGAGATTTCAGATGTATTTCAGATGTAAAATGTATTTCATGGCACATGGTTTATGAACTGATACACAAAACGAAGGCGGATTCAAAACTTAGTTTTTCCATTTAATTTATCATACAAAATTCTTGCAACCAATATAATGTTATATATATGGGGGTACAATTATCCCAGCTCTGAATATTTTGCAGTGAAGAGACAGAATTATTAGATAATTTGTTTGGGTACTGTCCATATGTAGCTTATTTTTGGTCACAGGTTCAGGAATGGCTGAAGAATTGCAACATTTACCTGGAGTTAACTCTGCAAATAGCACTGCTGGGTGATCTGAAAAGTCATAGTCAATATATCAATAATAGAATAATACTCTTAGCCAAAATTGTTATCTTTAATTTACAATCTGTAGAAACTATGAGAATAGAAAGGTTCAGAACTGACGTGAAACATCACAGCACAGTTGAAAAATATATGACAAAAATAAATCAAAACTGGATGATGTTTAAAAGATGGATGGGAGGGGTTGATGGTAGCTGAAGGATGGGACTAAAAAACAAACAAAAGAGAACTATTGTAAAATATACTGTGTCCATTGAACAAATATAGTATGTATAAGCTGGAAGTAGAAGCCTAAGTGGTGTTGTCAATTAGTTTACTCCAATTAAGGGAGCAGTGGTAGGGTTAGGCGAAAATAATAAAAGAAAAAAATATATATATATACATATATACCACAGTGGGGCAAAAAAGTATTTAGTCAGCCACCAATTGTGCAAGTTCTCCCACTTAAAAATGAGAGAGGCCTGTAATTTTCATCAAAGGTACACTTCAACTATGACAGACAAAATGAGAAAAAAATCCAGAAAATCACATTGTAGGATTTTTAATGAATTTATTTGCAAATTATGGTGGAAAATAAGTATTTGGTCAATAACAAAAGTTTATCTCAATACTTTGTTATATACCCTTTGTTGGCAATGACAGAGCTCAAACGTTTTCTGTAAGTCTTCACAAGGTTTTCACACACTGTTGCTGGTATTTTGGCCCATTCCTCCATGCAGATCTCCTCTAGAGCAGTGATGTTTTGGGGCTGTTGCTGGGCAACACGGACTTTCAACTCCCTCCAAAGATTTTCTATGTGGTTGAGATCTGGAGACTGGCTAGGCCACTCCAGGACCTTGAAATGCTTCTTACGAAGCCACTCCTTCGTTGCCCGGGCGGTGTGTTTGGGATCATTGTCATGCTGAAAGACCCAGCCACGTTTCATCTTCAATGCCCTTGCTGATGGAAGGAGGTTTTCACTCAAAATCTCACGATACATGGCCCCATTCATTCTTTCCTTTACACGGATCAGTCGTCCTGGTCCCTTTGCAGAAAAACAGCCCCAAAGCATGATGTTTCCACCCCACAGTAGGTATGGTGTTCTTTGGATGCAACTCGGCATTCTTTGTCCTCCAAACACGACGAGTTGAGTTTTTACCAAAAAGTTATATTTTGGTTTCATCTGACCATATGACATTCTCCCAATCTTCTTCTGGATCATCCAAATGCTCTCTAGCAAACTTCAGACGGGCCTGGACATGTACTGGCTTAAGCAGGGGGACACGTCTGGCACTGCAGGATTTGAGTCCCTGGTGGCGTAGTGTGTTACTGATGGTAGGCTTTGTTACTTTGGTCCTAGCTCTTTGCAGGTCATTCACTAGTTCCCCCTTTGTGGTTCTGGGATTTTTGCTCACCGTTCTTGTGATAATTCTGACCCCACGGGGTGAGATCTTGCGTGGAGCCCCAGATCGAAGGAGATTATCAGTGGTCTTGTATGTCTTCCATTTCCTAATAATTGCTCCCACAGTTGATTTCTTCAAATCAAGCTGCTTACCTATTGCATATTCAGTCTTCCCAGCCTGGTGCAGGTCTAGAATTTTGTTTCTGGTGTCCTTTGACAGCTCTTTGGTCTTGGCCATAGTGGAGTTAGGAGTGTGACTGTTTGAGATTGTGGACAGGTGTCTTTTATACTGATAACAAGTTCAAACAGGTGCCCTTAATACAGGTAACGAGTGGAGGACAGAGGAGACTCTTAAAGAATAAGTTACAGGTCTGTGAGAGCCAGAAATCTTGCTTGTTTGTAGGTGACCAAATACTTATTTTGCAAATAAATTCATAAAAAATCCTACAATGTGATTTTCTTGAATTTTTTCTCATTTTGTCTGTCATAGTTGAAGTGTACCTATGATGAAAGATACAGGCCTCTCATCTTTTTAAGTGGGAGAACTTGCACAATTGGTGGCTGACTAAATACTTTTTTGCCTCACTGTATATGGAATTGGAAATGATGCAGACAATTACATTGATAGAAGCCACAATCTATTTGCAATATTAAAGCTGATCCACCCCCTAAACATAAACAAATCCTATTAGATGTGTTTTAGAAGATGGCATCCCACATCATGTAGTAAGAGAACCAAAAGCCAGACTGTTGTTGTCACATACACTACATCAACTGTGTTTAGGGACATATTAGACCAAATGCATCAAAAATAATTGCAACTTGATTACTGATATAAGCAATGGCTGGCTGAAGACATGTTGATGGAAATATGGAGAATGATTTGTGGAGGAAAGGCAGCAAGTTCCAACAACCCATTGTTTGACAGTTACAATTCAACACTTATTACAGTAGCCTAATTTGGCACTTACAGTAGTATTTGTGCAGTTGACTGTTTTGATTTGTTTAATTACACCATCAGTCAGAGTTTAATGGCTGTCACTGGTGGCTGTTCTCCACTGGCCTCTGTAGTGGCATTGGGGAGGATGAGTGACTCGGCAAGGTGTGCATCCCAAATGGCACCCTATTCCTAATGGCAACCTATTCCCTATATACAGTGCCTTCAGAAAGTATTCACACTTTTTTCCACATTTTGTTGTGTTACTGGCTGAACTTAAAATGGATTCAATATAAATGCTCTGTCACTGGCCTACACACAATACCCCTTAATGTCAAAGTGGAATTATGTTTTTAGATATTTCTTTAAAACAAATTGATTAAAAAAAATGAAAAGCTGAAATGTCTTGAGTCAATAAGTATTCAACTCCTTTTGTTATGTCAAGCCTAAATAAGTTCAGGAGTAAATATTTGCTTAACATGTCACATAAGTTTCATGGAATCACTCTGCAAATATAGGGTTTATCATGATTTTTTAAATGACTACCCCATCTCTGTACCCTACACATATAATTATCTGTAAGGTCCGTCAGTCGAGTAGTACATTTAAAAAACAGATTCAACCACAAAGACCAGGGAGGTTTTCCAATGCCAAAGTAGGGCACCTATTGGTAGATGGGTAAACATTTTAAAAGTTGACATTGAATATCCCTTTGAGCATGGTGAAGTTATTAATTACACTTTGCATGGTGTTTCAATAGACTCAGTCACTGCAAAGATACAAGTGTCTTTCCTAACTCAGTTGCCGGAGAGGAAGGAAACCGCTCAGGGATTTCACCATGAGGTCAATGGTGACTTTAAAACAGTTAGAGTTTAATGGTGTGATAGGAGAAAACTGAGGATGTATCAACAACATTGTAGTTACATGACAATACTAATCTAAATGAAAAGAAGGAAGCCTTTACAGAAAAAATATTCCAAAACATGCATCCTGTTTACTAAAGTAAAACTGCAAAAAATGTTGCAAAGAAATATCCTGAATACAAAGCGTTATGTTTGGTGCAAATCCAACACAACACATCACTGAGTATCACACATCACTGAGGACTTGGACATTTTTTTAGGTTTAAAATAAATGGAATAGAGCTAAGCACATGCAAAATCCTAGAGAAAAACCTGGTTCTGTCTGCTTTCCAACAGACACTGGGAGACAAATTCACCTTTCAGAAGGACAATAACCCCAAACACAAGGACAAATATAATACTGGAGTTGCTTTCCAAGACGGCATTGAATGTTCCTGAGTGGCCTAGTTACAGTTTTTTGATTTAAATTTGCTTGAAGATCTATGGCAATACTTGAAAATGGGTGTCTAGCAATGATCAACAACCAACTTGACAGAGATTGCAGAATTTTCTAAATAATCATGTGCATATAGTGTACAATCCAGTTGTGCCAAGCTCTTACAGACTTACCCAGAAAGACTCACTGATGCAGTTCGCTGTCAAAGGTGATTCTAACATGTATTGATACTCAATACTTTTTTCTTTCTTTTTATATTTCTGTCTTTCATTTTCAATATATTTGCAAACATTTCTCAAAAAATATTTTCACTTTGTCATTATGGGGTATTGTGTGTAGATGGATGAGGGGGGAAAACTATATTATTTCACCCATTTTGAATTCAGACTGTAACACAGCCAAATGTGGAATAAGTCAAGGGGTATGAATACTTTCTGAAGGCACCGCAGTGCATTACTGTTGACCAGAGTCCTGGTCAAAAGTAGTGTGCTATATAGGGAATAGGGTGCAATTTGAGATGCAGCCAGGGCCTGTCCTCAGTTTCTATGAACCTAGGAGCTATTAAACACTCTGACTTCAGCAGCACATCCCTCTGGGTGCTCCCCCCGGTCCATTTGAACATTTTCACGTTCTTTCTTCTATAGAGGTTATAACCATGTCAGTCATAATATCCTCCTAACCACTATAAACTATCTTCAGTCATGTCCCAGATTGGATCCCCTCTAGGGAGCACTGAATGTGCAACATTACACATTTTACAAAATCACTATTTTACTTATGCACGCACGGCCACACGCGCACACGCACACATTCAGGCATATTTAAATTCACTGCCTATCCCAGAATAAGTAAAGCCGTAGTCAGCCTTTTTTAAATTTCCCATAAGATGGAAATTAATTAATTTTGAAGCCAAGGGATATTTTCAATCAGTAGCCGGCTGGATGCATGCATTGTGTTTTTGAGGTGCAACAGCAATTAAGTACAGTCACATTATGTTTTTAGTTTGCATATGCTGCTGTGGGCAGATATTACAATCCTGCTTTGGGCGGAAACGTCTCATTAAATTTTTGCCCCATGTTGTTCTTTTGTGATAAAAAAATATTCAGGCAGTGTTTTTAGAAATACCATCATGAATGCAGGGCAAAGTAAGCAAAATCTCACCCCAGTGTCGTCGCTCAATCAAAGACAGCAGAGTGAACAAGGTAGACACGTCATGCAATTAGCATCCTTCGCCTCGCATCCCGAGCTCCTTTGTGTCAAGGTGATCAATTGCCTGGGGACCATCGGGTAGGTAGTGACGGGGGGGGTAGCAGGAGGGGTTGTTGTGTTCTTTGGCTCACTGCTAATTGACTGTGTTGAGGAGGACTGTGGAGGCCGGCGGGGCCTAAGCTGGGCATTAAATAATGTGTACCCTTCCTTGTGCTGGCTGTTGCAGGTGCAGCGGCGGAGACGGAGAGGAGGGCCATGAGCGGTATACTTAAGAGGAAGTTTGACGAGGTGGAGGCGTCCTCCTCGCCGTGCTCCTCCTTGCAGGAGTCTGATGACGAGGTCTCCTGCAGCGAGAGCGGAGACAGTAGTGACAGTGTCAACCCTTCAGCCTCGGGCCCCTTCACCCGTGAGCGCACACACACACACACACACACACACACACACACACTGCTCTCTCCCGCTATACATATACTCAACACTGATACAGTCTGACACGAACAGACAAAAAGCTACATGCATTATTCATATTGTAGTTTAGTGAAAGAGACTTTTTGAATGAAGCATGTGTCATTCAGATTATACTTCTGTATCGTAATTGTTGCTTCTAAAATGGACGTTGAGTGTATTAGGAAACAGCATGACAATAACACGTCATTGTGATGACTTGCTGAAGCACGATTACAACCCTCGGTTAGAAATGTCATTCAGATAACTCGGTTGAAGAGGAAATTCAAAAAGCTGCATCAATGGGTGTGCTTTAAAAGAGGAGAAGAGATGCAATCCATGGCATTGTGCTGAGCTGGTGTCTGTGTGGACAGCTGAGTAGCCATGAGGACGGCTGGATGGACTGTGCTGGTGTCTGTGTGGACAGCTGAGTAGCCATGAGGACGGCTGGATGGACTGTGCTGGGCTGGTGTCTGTGTGGACAGCTGAGTAGCCATGAGGACGGCTGGATGGACTGTGCTGGGCTGCTGTCTGTGTGGACAGCTGAGTAGCCATGAGGACGGCTGGATGGACTGTGCTGAGCTGGTGTCTGTGTGGACAGCTGAGTAGCCATGAGGACGGCTGGATGGACTGTGCTGAGCGGACAGCTGAGTAGCCATGAGGACGGCTGGATGGACTGTGCTGGTGTCTGTGTGGACAGCTGAGTAGCCATGAGAACGGCTGGATGGACTGTGCTGGGCTGGTGTCTGTGTGGACAGCTGAGTAGCCATGAGGACGGCTGGATGGACTGTGCTGGGCTGGTGTCTGTGTGGACAGCTGAGTAGCCATGAGGACGGCTGGATGGACTGTGCTGGGCTGGTGTCTGTGTGGACAGCTGAGTAGCCATGAGGACGGCTGGATGGACTGTGCTGGGCTGGTGTCTGTGTGGACAGTTGAGTAGCCATGAGGACGGCTTGATGGACTGTGCTGGGCTGGTGTCTGTGTGGACAGCTGAGTAGCCATGAGGATGGCTGGATGGACTGTGCTGGGCTGGTGTATCTGGGCTGTAATAAAGGGGAATGAATGCAGCGCCGCAGCAGCACAACAGTCTCTCATTAGGTGTTGCGTCAGCAGGCACAGCACAGTACAGCCTGATGAATGAGCTGATGCTCTCTAGTCTCTAGCGTTGTGGTGTGTCTGGCAGGCTCTGAGAAGCTATGAGTTGAGTAAACCTGTCATCGGAAAGGCTTCAGTCAGTTTGTCAGGCACCTCTGATGGTGCCACTGATAAAAAAAATATAAAAAAAGACCTGTGTTTTAGATGGCCTGTTTTTTTTCTATGAGCAGATATGTTATTGGTAGTCAGCCTGGGGGAAAATGTGTGGATTGTCAGTGGTTGGTTCCTCAGGTGACAGATCTATGTTGTGTGTTGGGGAAAGACGGATACAGTAACCCTACCCTGGTTTATTGTGGGTGTAAGTGACAGGGTTCCTCCCTGTGTTGTGTTTACATGTGCGTGTGTGCCAGAGGACAGGCTCATTGTAATGGCTGAAAAGGGAATAAATGTAACAATATCGAACATTTATTCCATTCCAGCCATTACAATGAGCCCCTCCTCCTTTAGCGCCTCCCACCAACCTCCTCTGGTGTGCGCGTATGCGCTTGTGTTTGTGTAGGTCCATACGTGCGCATGTGTTTGGGGGTGGGGATGGGGGGCGGGGGGCGAGGAGATCAGGGACACGGGTGCTGTTTCCCCAGACTCCTGATCCTTCTGGGTCAGCTTCTGCAGATAAAGGCAACCAGGAGGATGTTGCTTTAAGCCAAGGGAATCAGAGAGCAGTTCATGCAGCAGGGCACACGGCTCCCAGAGCTTCTCCTCACTAAAGAGGTGTCACACTGTGTCAGGCGTGGTGCTGAGATGTACAGTAGCATTGTTGCCTGGAGAATACAGTACAACTCCGTCTTGGGCTGCGTTAGTGTTGGAGAAATAATCCAGCCCCTCTCTTTGTGTGACTGCTTTTTTGAGGAGCAAAACAAAGCCTTGGAATTTCTGAATCTGAATCGGGAGGTCTTTGACGAAGGGCTTCTATGTATTCTTGCAGATTTATTGTTAGAACTACATGGTCATAGCAACCCTAATATCACAAGTCACTAGAATATGGCCGAACAAGAAATAGGAAGAAATACAGAGATATCGAACTCTGTTACGTATTGCAAGCTTGAAAATGACCTCTGCATGTAATTGCTTTCTCATTCAGTAAAACCACATGGATACCCTAAACAAAGTCTGATAAACCTTTTTTTTGGGGGGGGGGGGATAATAAAGCGAAACTCCCATCAACAAGGCCAGACTGGCGCTGCCATGCCTGTAATGAATGCATTGTCCTTATGGCACAGGGTGGAGTGCTGCTGGAACCAGATGGTTCCCATTTGTCCTGTTTTTCTGACATCGAGTGAGCGCTGGGAAAGCTGTGCTCAACCACTCCAGATCTGAGCCAGGAGGGGGATTATTTATGCTCTCTGTCTTTGCTTTCTTTTTCCTCCCTCCCTCCCTCCTTCCCTCCCTCCCTCTCATAGAACGGTCCTTAAAAAGCCACACGTAGTACTGACATGCCAATTGGCAGAGTTGGGATGATGAAACACTGCTCTACTAAGCTGGGTTGAGTTGTCTGAGTGTTAGCAAGAGGACTCCCGAGGTTCATTAAAAGTCAAATAAAAGCAGGCATTCAAATCCTGCAAATCGTAAGCAAGCAGACTAGCATTTTATCTTGTTATAGTATGGCTACACACATACTGTACACCACTGAGAGCACATGGTGAACAACAACATACAACTCTTTCCTATGTACATGATTCCGATTTTAAATAAGTGCTTTCTCTTGAAACAGTGTGCGTGTATGCTGTCAAGGTGGTTAATCTAGCTTTTTCTCATACTGGTAATTTCACATTCTCTTTCTTGATTTAAAATGGGCTATTCTTTCCACCACATCGAACTGGTTAATCTTTCATCCATGTATGAACCAATAACCCTGCTTTCCCTATTATTTATATGTATTAAGAAGTGGGCTATCACCAGCTTCCTTTCACCATCTTCTCCCCTCGTCTTTTGACTCTGTAGCTGATTCTATACTGAAGAGGGAGAAGCGTGTGAGAACAAGGAGGGTACATTTTGACAATGTGACAGTGTACTACTTCAGCCGGCGCCAGGGCTTCACCAGTGTGCCCAGTCAGGGGGGCAGTACTCTGGGCATGTCCAACAGACACAGCGGTGTCAGGCAGTACTCCCTGGGAGAGTTTGCCCTGGAGCAAGAGAGAATCCACAGAGACATGCTCCGAGACCATCTGAAGGAGGAGAAACTCAACTCCATGAAACTCAAGGTATTGGTTCGAATCCAGGCTGTATCACAACCGGCTGTGATTGGGAGTCTCATGAGGCGGCGCACAATTGGCCCAGCGTCGTCCGGGTTTGGCCAATGTAGGCCGTCATTGCAAATAAGAATTTGTTCTTAACTGACTTGCCTAGTTAAATAAAGGTTAAATAAAAATAAAATAAAGAAATACTTAAGCAATAAGGCCCGAGGGGGTTTGATATATGGCCAATATACCATGGCTAAGTGCTGTTTTTAAGCATGACGCAACGTGGAGTGCCTGGATACAGCACTAAGCTGTGGTATATTGGCCGTATACCACAACCCCCCGTGGTGCCTTATTTCTATTATAAACTGGTTACCAACATAATTACAAGAGTAAAAAATGGTTTTGTCATACCCGTGGCATACGGTCTGATAACCCACGGCTGTCAGCCAATCAGCATTCAGGGCTCGAACCATCCAGTTTATAAATACAGTTATGACATATTGTGTCCTTTTTATAAATATAGAATGTTATATGTTTCCAACTGCTCACTCTGTGTACTCTTCCGAGAAGCAGCATGTCATTGGTTTCAGCTGGTTCAAACCGGACTAAATGTGATCCCTTCTCGTTTGTTTTCAGCTGACTAAGAACGGTACAGTGGAGTCGGAGGAGGCCAACACGCTCATGGCAGAGGACATCTCTGACGATGACATTGATCTGGAAAACACAGAGGTGGACGAGTACTTCTTTCTACAGCCCCTCACCACTAAGAAGCGCCGGGCTCTGCTGCGGACCTCGGGGGTGAAGAAGATTGACGTGGAGGAGAAGCACGAGCTGCGGGCCATCCGGGTGTCCAGGGAGGACTGTGGCTGCGACTGCAGAGTGTTCTGTGACCCAGAGACCTGTGCATGCAGTGTAGCAGGAATCAAGTGCCAGGTAAATCCCTGGGTAGTCTGACCATACTTGTACAGGGTCTCATATTGACACAGATGTGCCACACTCTATCCGCTCTGGAATTAAGCCTTCTATGCGGCCCCTAGTCTTCAGGCAAATGCATTTCAATAGAAGGGTGATTAAGTGATCAAATATTTTAGACGTTGTAGATGAAAGTACTGTATCATTGAAAAAGTACTGTATCATCTACAGTAACTTATCTGATATTGCCAAAGTATTACATTCATTAATCTATTACATGCAAACTGCAGAATATATGGTCATATAACCCAAGGTGGTCCAATCTACAGGTGGACCGCATGTCTTTTCCCTGTGGCTGTACCAAGGAGGGCTGTAGCAATGCGGCCGGCCGGGTGGAGTTTAACCCCATCCGCGTGCGGACCCACTTCCTGCACACCATCATGAAGCTAGAGCTGGAGAAGAGCCGCGAGCAGCAGCAGGCCTCCCCTGCCAACGGTTACCATGGCGAAAGCAACGGCTATGGCAACCCGCTGGTCCAGACCCAATACTCTCTGTCAGACCCAACAGTCCAACAGTCTGCCATCATGCACCTCCAGACTGCTGACGACATGGACGAGCCTCTGGATGATGAAGACGAAGATGAGGATGATGAGGAGAATGAGGAAGATGACGAGGATGAAGAGGACAGCAGCAGTTTATGCAGTGGACTGTCTGACTCCAGCACTCAGAGCTTGGCGAACAGTGACTCTGAGGAAGAGGATGGCGATGAGGAGGACACGTCGGAGGACTTTGAGAATGGAGTCAGCAAGCCACCTGTCGCCAACACGGAGGTTGCCCCCCTGTCCTCTGTGTTGTGTTACTCTGATGCCATTCTGCCACACGACAACCACATTGACGACCACATAAATGGAAACTCTTATTTATTCAGCTCACCAACAGATTATTATCAGTTGGAGACTCCCAGTGCTGTTGCCTCAGCCAACGGGACAGCCAGCCAACCCAGTGAACCCTATGGAGAGGTCTTATCATTCCCACACACAGTAAGCACTACTAACGGTGCCGTGCCACAAGAACCATTTAACATGGCCGTGGACATTGCAGAGCAGTACACAGATTACCCCCGCCAGGCTGAGGAACAGTACGCCAATCAGCACTTCACCCTGACCAATGGCACAGCAGCAACCACAGCCATGGGCTGCTGCACACCTGACCTGGAGAACAACATGGTCCCGTCTAAAGGAACATTCCCTGAGCAGCCTGGGGGCCTCAGCCAGATGGAGTTCCACAACAACTACCTGAACAATAAGAAGTGTTTTGTGGCAGAGCAGCCAAAGGAAGTGTCTAGCGTTAATGGTCTGTCTGAAGGGCCTTCTTTAGCAGTCAGCACAAAGATCCCTGCATTAGCAGAGAATCTCCCCCAGGTCGCACCAGTTTAGTGGGCCTAACTCACCTGTCTGTGTAGGCTTCATGTTGTCTTTTCTTAATGAACAAGGCTGACCAAGTGTTATTTATAGAGAATATGGCCTTTTAATGGGAGCTCAACTTACCAAGTCATTTACAAGACCATACATTAGATTGACATTATTTAGCTGCAGGTTCCGTGATGAGAAACATTTCTAATGAAACCCCCTGATTTCTAGTATTCTAAACTGCGAGATGGAATCAGTCAACAAAAACTGAAAGCTGTACGCCCGTGCAATGTATCTTGTCATTTTAAAGGTAAAGTTTTAAGGATATATTGTGAATGGGAACTTTTCTATGTCTATATGTCAAATGTGCAAAAAATGAATTGTCCCCAGTTTATTTATTGGTTCTGAAGTACGTGTATACTTATAAATGGTTTGATATTTATAAATGCATGTTATTTTGGGTCTTTCAAATGGCATTTATGAGAAATTGACCATGTTCAATTTGGGTTTATAAAATCTGTGTTAATGTACTGTACAAACCTTTATTGTGTTGTCGCCTGTGATCTTTTACATTGTTTGGGAAAGCTTGAAACGGACTACAACGTTTAGTTATTTATTTGGAATTGTAATGCTAAGAGCATTATTTAATGGGTGACGTTGAAGTCTAAATGATTCACAGCTGTTTGCACTTTTGTGAAGGTGATATACTAATGCGGCACTTTGACCTTCATTTCTCAAAGATCATATACAACTATCCAGTCAATAAATACTATTTTATGGGGGCCTCATTTCAAATACATGTCAATATAAAATATGTAACTCTTTTAACTGAGGACACTAGATTGCTGAGTTGGACAGGGGGGTGATTTCAAGGACATATTTAGCTCCACATTCCATTCTCGTATGACAACTGACCGTAAATACATGAAGAGATTGAGGTTTGTGTCTGCACAAACATTGTGTGACGCAATTATTGAACGGTGCAATGGGAACAGGAAATGCAAAATGAAAACTTACACGTGGAAGTGTTTACGACAGCTCAAACGATCACTACACGTCATAGTCTTGAGAGCCACATCAGTGTTGCGCATGAAATGCAGATCTCAGTTACTGTAAAAAATATCTATATATTTAAAAAAATAAAAAAACATGAGGTTGGACAATCAAAGGTTAAATCACACCAATGATTCATATCAGCACCAAGTTAAGAAATGACTGATCAGCACGGGTGATTGGTAGGAAAGTATAATTAGCCAAAAATCTGTAAATAACTGTGACCACCTTCAAATAACTTACAAGTAAAGGCCATTGAACTAAATTCTTCCAGATATGTATTGCTTTAACTGTTCTGAAATGTTAGGGACAGCAGTGACTCCAAAAAGCCTTTACAATTAAATACCAACATTCCCTCACCATAAAAAAAAGAGTGGGAACCCCTGCATGTATCCTTGTCCTATTCGAAGCCTAAAGTGGGAGTAGTCATCCAACATGCTCATACACTCCTGTATGTGATTACTACTTGATTTAAGTTTCTGCTCCTGACTCCTCACTGAGGTGAGTAAGAATGTTTCCACCTCAGTGGCAAAGTAAAGTGTATCCAGCTGTCAAGGAATCAGTGTCACTGTATTAGTATGACTTAGTATCAGTGCCAAAGCATTTAAGAGAAGGAAACATACAGTGACATTGTATCCAGTTGAGTCATTCTGCTGTGTGTATGATTTTCAGTGCTTATTATGAATGATATTTAAATGTGTATTTGTGGTATACTGAACAGTCTGTATTGAATAAAAACATGTTTTGGTCTTAAATTTCACTTGTTTTATGATGGTTGTGAATTGTACAGCTCCATATGCCTGATTTAATTTTGGTTACTATCATGTTTGCTTCTGTGAAACAATCTTTTTTGCCCAAAATGGTATAAATGTTTCAATATGTGTTTTGGTTTCTTAACGTTAGATAAAGCCAAAATGTTGTTTTTGTTGTGTTTCTGCTTTTTAACAATACATCGCTTGGAAATAAAATGAAACCATGTGTTACTTTTCTTCATATGTTTCATGATTTTAGCTTGAACTCTTTCTGTAAAAAAAAACATCTGCTGTATGTGTGTTTAGAGAAAGGGTACACCTGCAATAACTGAAGGCCCAGTAAAAATTATGGACAGGGATGCATCAAGGATGAATTATTTTGTGCACAGCGCCCTCTCCTGTTGAACATAAGAAATGAAAAACCTCAAGTATCCAAATAGAAGACTCAGTCACGAGGGCATTCGGTTCTAGGACCAGGCATATCCCTAAATTCAACAAAATTCTAACATTCCATTGTCAGTTAACACTGACACAAAACAGTTTATACAAATCTATCCCACATCCTTGGATCAAAACACTGATGTCTGTGGGATACTGGGAACTCAGACTTGAATCAAAACTACAATCATATATTCCATGTTGTAAACAAAGCTTAAAATGTTTCCCTTTCTTCAGATCCCATTTTAGATCCCATGAACATTATACAAAAACATGTAAATGCATTTTATTCTAAAGAAAAATATTTTTCTAAATGCGTTGTCAAGCACAGAAAAAGACATTACAAAGAACTAAACTATCCAAAAGTACCTCTTGTTAAGATGTGTCAACCTTACATTATTCCCTGACATCTAAAACATTAGTTTACTTTATTAAATCTTTTGTTTAAAGTACCTGGGGGCTGGGGCCTAAGAAAAATACAGCTATTCTTGTAGAGATATAAAGTTACATTTTTGGGGGGGTATGCAGTCAAACTGTACACAACAGATTGTTTCAAATACCACATCTGTGACTGTGGAATTGTGTTTGAAAATGTTACGTTACTAAAGCCTGTCCCAGAAAGGTAAACATACTTATGATTAAAACACCTCTGAACGCCCCATCAAAGCAATACGGAAAAGCAAAAGAAAAGATTACTTATCTTGCAAATACCAGATTATTATGAATTTGGGATGCCAAATATAACAGTAGCACACAACTCAAGCCCCTTGGTTAAACTGCAACTTTGGAGAATTTACATTTAAATCATAATTAGCTGTTCATAAAGTACAGTATATACATAAGATAACCAGAGGCACTGTATGGGCAGCGCCTCTGATCCTCAATTGGCTTGTGAGGAAAACTAACTGGGTGAGAGGGGAATCAGACCCTATAGCGGTGGTAAGGGAGAATGCATGTCTAGTACCTTCCTGATATAATTACTTTGCATAACAAAAAGAGGCAGTAGTGGCAGATATTGAATAACCTATAATACAAACATTTATTTTAATACAAAAGTAACCCTTGACGAGTCTTTGGTGCATACAATCTTAGTTATTCTGTTCATGCAAAAGGCACGTTCACTATTGCATTGTTTGAGATTCCATTTTGCGGTTGGTTTTCACATATCTACTGCATTAATAAATTATTCAGTGTAGGCAATAAAGAACAAGCCTTTGTAATTAAATAAAATCAAATGGAATGTTGATTTCCCTCTGGAGTAAGACAGAAACAGAAGAGACAAAAGACAAGTGGAAATCTCTTCATTAAGTACCTATCCAAAGTCACTAATTTCAGTCCCAGGTAGTGCCGTCAATCCACAAGCAGCGGTTGGCTTGAATGGCAGAAGAAAAATAATCCCTTAACCGAACCGTGATTAAAATTTTTTTTTTTTTAAAGTGTATTCCTTTTTAAGTCTTCAGTATCAGTTTGAATGCTTCCTTCCCGAGGTTGCATATTCTCCTCGAAATCCCAAACTTTCCAGCAGCAGTTCTTCTACATTTAAAAATAAATACACATTCAATTTGATAATATGTTTAAAAATGCACGCCAATTGCTACTTGTTCTAAAGGTCCTAGAATGCCCAGGCACACGGCATCACTAGTGCCGAGGTTTATGTGTCATGTCCTCAGACAAAGAGCCACAGTTGGTATCTGTCTGAGGGGTTACAGGCAACCAAGGAGGGGTGCTCATGACGGGCACTCAGACACAGATTCCATCCCGGGATGAAGAATAACTGGTTCTACGCAGAGAGAAGAAACAGATTAGTCACCAACATCCTCAGTAGAAAACAACTAACATCCACGTCTATGGTGAAGATAATGAAAGAGAAGCAGGCATCAACATCCCCAGCAATTTGGTATTATTTCACAGTCAAAAGGATGAACCCAGGACCCATTAGAGTAGAGATGTGCGTCTTTGGTCTCACCTCCCTTAACTCCCACTTCTGTTCTGCTCCTACAAATGTGATGCGGCCTTTATACTGGCAGTCTTCCAGCTTCACGTCTGCCTCCGTCCCATGCAAACACAGCTCCTTCTGAATATTGTGCCGGATCTCGTGATGGGTCGAGTACTCAAAATACTGAGGGATCACAAAGAGCTCGATGAGTCATCCTCTTGATTTCGAAAGTGACAGACAAAGTACTTAATTCCTTCATGACTGAACCCAGTCACTTTATTCCCTTCCCTCTGACCTGGTTTCCACCGAGTCCGTGGCATGGATACAAGATCAGCCGCTTCCCTCCCTCGTTGTTCTCCCCTGCATCCAGACACGAGTCTTTACCTACATTCTTCACCTGGAGGCACAAGGAAAGGGATTTCAGTGAGCCACACAAGCGGTTCAAACAAGCCCAGCTGCGTCTACCTTAAGTGGTGCGAAGCTGCTCACTCCCCTGGCCTGGAGCCCTCCTCTGAGCCCTCTGGAGCTGCTAAATGGAAACCCACTGTGGCCAGACATACTGGATCTCTCTGTGGTCAGGAAAGAGCCTAGGAGAGGGGATAATGACGTGGGGGCTTACCGAGCCAAAGTGGAGTGGGTTGAGATCGGGCATGAAGACCTCTGGATACACGTTCTTCAAATACCAGGAGAAGCTCTTGCACTGCAGCCGCTCCCGGAGGTCAACACGCTGCGCGACGTCTCCGAAGGCCCTCTGTGGAAACAATTCCAGGCAGCAGCCATTAAAGAGGGGAACTTTCTTAATTACTCACACTACCCAGGCTTTGAACTGGGAGGGAAGCGTCCATTACCACTTCCCCACAGCCCGTCTAGCGCTGGAGCTCCGTGGTTGAAGATGGCGCCGAAGAGGATGGCGGAGGTCTTACATGCTAACCAATTGTGCTATTTTGTTAGTTTGATTTGCGTTGTTTGTAACTTCTTTTTAAAACTTATTCTGTATATAAACGTTGCTGCTACCGTCTCTTATGACCAAAAATATCTTCTGGACATCAGAATTGCTACTCACCACAAACTGGAAGAAAAACTTTTTCCTTTAACGAGTCCGACGAGAAGGATATACTGCTCTCCAGGGAACAGGCCCAGATCCCCATCATTTGCGTGAAGAAAAGACGGAGGAAAAAGGGACGCAGATCGGGCTGCCTTCTGAGAATCCGTAGGCGAGAGAGTAAACTCCCACTGCCATCCATCCTACTTCGCTAACATGCAATCATTGGAAAATAAAATTGATGACCTATGATTACGATTATCCTACCAACAGGACATTAGGAACTGTAATATCTTATGTTTCACCGAGTCGTGGATGAATGACGACACGGATAATATAGAGCTGGCAGGATTTTCAATGCACCGGCAGAACAGAGAAGCTAGGGGTGGGGGATCTGGGCAATGTCTAATATTAAATAAGTATCGAGGTATTGCTCGCATGAAGTAGAGTACCTTATGATAAGCTGTAGACCACACTATCTACCAAGAGAGTTCTCATCTATATTATTTGTAGCCGTCTTACTTACCACCACAGACCGATGCTGGCACTAAGGCCGCACTCAACCAACTCTGTAAGGCCATAAGCAAACAAGAAAATGCTCATCCAGAAGTGGCGCTCCTAGTGGCCGGGGACTGTAATGCATGCAAACTTAAATCAGTTTTACAAAATTGTCAAGTGCCACCAGAGGAAAATAAAAAGACTCTATACCACCTTTACTCCATACAAAGAGATGCATACAAAGCTCTCCCCCGCCCTACATTTGGAAAACCTGACCATAATTATATCCTCCTGTTTCCTGCTTACAAGCTAAAACAGGAAGTACCAGTGACTTGCCAATTACGGAACTGGTCAGATGACGCGGATGCTACGCTACAGGACTGTTTTAGTAGCACAGACTGGAATATGTTCCGGGATTCATCCAATGGCATTGAGGAGTATACCACCGCAGTCAGTGACCGTACGTACATATCTCAACCAGAAGCCATGGAATACAGGTAACATCCGCATCGAGCTAAAGGCTAGAGCTGCCGCTTTCAAGGAGCGGGACACTAATAATAAGTCCCGTTATGCCCTCAGATGAACAATCAAACAAGCAAAGTTTCAATACAGGATTAAGATTGAATCCTACTACACCGGCTCTGACGCTCATCGGGTGTGGCAGGGCTTGAAAACTATTATTGCTGGAAACCCAGCAGCGAGCTCCCCAGCGAAGCGAGCCTACCAGATGAGCTAAATGCTTGCCTCAAAGCGAGCATAAAAGGCAACACTGAAGCATGCCCGAAAGCACCAGCTGTTCTGGATGACTGTGTGATAACACTCTCAGTAGTCAATGTGAGGAAGACCTTTAAACAGGCGAATATTCACAAAGCTGCAGGGCCAGATTACCAGGACCTGTACTCAGGGCATGCATGGACCAACTGGCAAGTGTCTTCATTGACATTTTCAACCTCTCCCTGACTGAGTCTGTAATAGCAACATGTTTCAAGCAGACCACCATAGTCCCTGTGCCCAAGGTAGGAAAGGTAACCTGCCTAAATGATAACCTCCCCGTAGAACTCACGTCAGTAGCCATGAAGTGCTTTTAAAGGCTGGTCATGGCTCATAACAGCATCCTCCCAGGCACCCTAGACTCACTCCAATTAGCATACCACCCCAACAGATCCACAGATGACGCAATCTCAATCGCACTCCACACGGCCCTTTCCCACTTAAACAAAAGGAACACCCATGTGAGAATGCTGTTCATTGACTACAGCTCAGCTTTCAACACCATAGTGCACACAAAGGTCTTCACTAAGCTAAGGACCATGGGAATAAACACCTCCCTCTCCAACTGGATCCTGGACTTCCTGACGGGCGACTCCCAGATGGTAAGGGTAGATAACAACACGTCTGCCACACTGATCCTCAACACTGGGACCCCTCAGGGGTGTGTACTTAGTCCCCTCCTGTACTCCCTTTTCACCTACAACTGCATGGCCAAACATGACTCCAACACCATCATGAAGTTTGCTGACGACACAACAGTGGTAGGCCTGATCACCGACAACGATGAGACAGCCTACAGGGATGTCAGAGACCTGGCAGATTGGTGCCAGGACAACAACCTCTCCCTCAATGTGAGCAAGACAAAGGAGATGATCGTGGACTACAGGAAAAGGTAGGCCAAACAGGCCCCCATTAACATCAACGGGGCTGTAGGGGAGCGGGTCAAGAGTTAAGTTCCTTAGTGTCCACAACACCAAAGAACTATCATGGTCCAAACACACCAAAACAGTCGTGAAGAAGGCACGACAAAACCTTTCCCCATCAGGAGACTGAAAATATGTGGCATGGGTCCCCAGATCCTCAAAACGTTCTACAGCTGTGCCATCAAGAGCATCCTGACCGGTTGCATCACCGCCTGGTTTGGCAACTGCTCGGCATCAGAGTGCAAGGCACTACAGAGGGTAGACCTATATAATAGGCAGTGTCAGAGGAAAGCCATAAAATTGTCATAGAACAGTCTATGACGTGGGTGACTGGAGTCTATCTGCTACCGCATGGCAAGTGGTACCGGAGCGATAAGTCTAGGACCAAAAGTCTCCTTAACAGCTTCTACCTCCAGGCCATAAGACCGCTGAAAATATTATCAAATACCCCCCCCCCCACCACCATCCATTTGTTTGTTTGTACACTGCTGCTCGTTTTCTATTATATATGCAGTCACTTCACCCCTACCTACAGTTGAAGTCAGAGGTTTACATACACCTTAGCCAAATACATTTAAACTCAGATTTCAAAATTCCTGAAATGTAATCCTAGTAAAAATTCCCTGTCTGAGGTCAGTTAGGATCACCACTTTATTTGAATTTTATTTTAAGAATGTGAGATGTCAGAATAATAGTAGAGAGAATGATTTATTTCAGCTTTTTCTTTCATCGCATTCCCAGTGGGTCAGAAGTTTATATACACTCAATTAGTATTTGATAGCATTGCCTTTTTAAATTGTTTAACTTGGGTCAAATGTTTCAGGTAGCCTTCCACAAGCTTCCCACAATAAGTTGGGTGAATTTTGGCCTATTCCTCCTGACAGAGCAGGTGTAACTGAGTCAGGTTTGTAGGTCTCCTTGCTCGTACATGCTTTTTCAGTTCTGCCAACAGATTTTCAATGGGATTGAAGTCAGGGCTTGGTGATGGCCACTCCACTACCTTGAATTTGTTGTCCTTAAGCCATTTTGCCACAACTTTGGAAGTATGCTTGAGGTCATTGTCCATTTGGAAGACCCATTTGCGACCAAGCTTTAATTTCCTGACTGATGTCTTGAGACGTTGCTTCAATAAATCAACATACCTTTCCTCTCCTCATGATGCCATCTATTTTGTAAAGTGCACCAGTCCCTCATGCAGCAAAGCACCCCCACAACATGATGCTACCACCCCCATGCTTCACGGTTGGGATGGTGTTCTTCTGCTTGCAAGCCTCCCCCTTTTTCCTCCAAACATAATGTAATTTCTGCCAAATAGTTCTTTTTTTGTTTCATCAGACCTGAGGACATTTCTCCAAAAAGTATGATCTTTGTCCCCATGTGCAGTTGCAAACCGTCGTCTGGCTTTTTTATGGCGGTTTTGGAGCAGTGGCTTCTTCCTCGCTGAGCGGCCTTTCAGGTTATGTCGATATAGGACTTGTTTAACTGTGGATATAGATACTTTTGTACCCGTTTCCTCCAGCATCTTCACAAGTTCCTTTGCTGTTGTTCTGGGATTGATTTGCACTTTTCGCACCAAAGTAAGTTCATTTCTAGGAGACAGAACGCGTCTCCTTCCTGAGTGGTATGACGGCTGCGTGGTCCCATGGTGTTAATACTCGCGTGCTATTGCTTGTACAGATGAACGTGGTACCTTCAGGCATTTGGAAATTGCTTCCAAGGATGAACCAGATTTGTAGAGGTATACAATGTTTTTCTGAGGTCTTGGCTGATTTCTTTTGACTCTCCCATGATGTCAAGCAAAGAGGCACTGAGTTTGAAGGTAGGCCTTGAAATACATCCACAGGTACACCTCCAATTGACTCAAATGATGTCATTTAGCCTATCAGAAGCTTCTGAAGCCATGACAACATTTTCTGAAATGTTCCAAGCTGTTTAAAAAGGCACAGTTAACTTAGTGTATGTAAACTTCTGACCCACTGGAATTGTGATAGTTAATTATAAGTGAAATAATCTGTCTGTAAACAATTGCTTGAAAACTTACTTGTGTCATGCACACAGTAGATGTCCTAACTGACTTGCCAAAACTATAGTTTGTTAACAAGAAATTGGTGGAGTGGTTGAAAAACTCGTTTTAATGACTCCAACCTAAGTGTATGTAAACTTCCGACTTCAACTGTACATGTAAAAATTACCTCAAATAACCTGTACCCCCGCAAATATCATCGTTATTGTTATGTAATTGTGTTACTATGTATTTTTTATATATTTAATTTGATGTATTTAATTATTGTTATTTTTAAAAAATCTTTACTTTAGGTTATTTGGTCAATATTATCTTAACTCTTCTTGAACTGCACCGTTGGTTAAGGGCTTGTATCTAAGCATTTCACGTTAAGGTCTACACTTGTTGTACTCGGCACATGTGAAAAATAAAGTTAGATTGATTGATTGACTTGATGGGTGACGGCTCGAAAGACAGCACCATGTATGGCAGAGTTTCAGTCTACCCAATCCCGTTTCAAGTCATTTGCATGCACCAAAAACATTTTGTACACATACAGATGTAGAATCTTAATTTGATCCTCCCGTTGCAGGAGAACATTCCTGCAATGCTTATAGTGTATTTGAGTATTTTAAAAGGCTTCTGAATTTCGTTATTTTCCTGCTGTAGCATACTGGCTCAAATTAAGATCCTAAATCTGTACATAAGACTACTCAGCTGAAATACCATTGCAAATTATGAACCCTCTAGTCCAGAAATGTCTGCCTTTTCCCTCTCTTTGCTTCATTTAAATTCATTCATGGAATCAACCCAGCGTTCAACGTTTCAAAAGAGTGCAGAACAGACATTACTCAGTTATTGATTCACATACAGTACAAACGCAGAGTATTTCAAGGAACTGAGAAATCTTCTCCAGACAGGCTTTCAGTAATGAGAGCATTTGAGAGAGACAGTGACGCAGATGATGTAAACAGCAGTGTGTGTGCTGATAACTGCTGTAGCTGTGCTCCATGAAGCTATTAGAGACATCCTGCCTGTTAACAACTATAACCTACTAATAGCCTTGAGCACAGAAGGTTTTCCTCAATTGGATTTCTCTCAGTCACAAAGGATATTAGTCAATTCTTCTTATTTCACATCTCATACAATGTCCATTGCACTTACTGTACAATGGGCATCAAAATTGATGTTCCCTTCTGGAGAATGTGTTTGCATATGTGACCTTGTTCAGACTTTGTCCAGACTATACGTAACCAACAGACGGCCTAGGCCCAGAGTGTGGCACAGGAGGCTGCCGAGGGGAGGAAGGCTGCCGAGGGGAGGAAGGCTTATAATAATGTTCCCTTACACGTGGGATAATAACTAATCTGCAGTCAGAATGAGAACATCAGTATGTCCAGAGCAAACTGCTACTGTGAAAACATTACTTTTGGGCAGGGGTGGGCAACTTTGCTGGCGGTGGGGCCCACGACAAAAATATAAACTGGGATAAAAATGTCAATGATTTTGTGCAGTTCTACATATTTTGCCATGGTGTAGAGAAACTGTTGTAGTTTTAAAGCAAGTTTGCTGCAATTCTATACATTCTCCCATAGGGTGGAGAGAAAGGTTAGCCGTGTATAATAGGATATCTGAGTGAGACTGACTAACAAAATCAATGGGGGCCACCTGGCCGGTAATTCGACCATGAAAACAAGTTTAGATAGCTGCCCGCTAAACTAACCTTACAATCTACAAAATGTTTGTTGACATGGACTAATTGACAGACTATCAGAGACTGATATAACAAGATGAAAACTGCTGATGCTCAACCAAATTTGAAATTGCATCTTGTGTATTCTACTATTCTAAATAGTAACAGTAAGTTGTTCAGTCATTTATACATACACACACACGTGTGTGTGTGTATATATACATACATATATATATATATATATATATATATATATATATATATACATACATACATACCTCTCACACACTATATGTACAAAAGTATGTGGACACCCCTTCAAATGAGTGGATTTGACTATTTCAGCCACACCGGTTTCTAGCAGTAGAATAGTCTTACTTAAGAGCTCAGTGATTTTCAACGTGGCACAATCATAGGATGCCACCTTTCCAAAATATCAGCATGTCAAATTCTGTTCTGCTAGAGTTGCCCCGTTCAACTTTAAGTGCTGTTATTGTGAAGTGGAAACGTCTAAGAGCAACAACGGCTCAGCGGCGAAGTGGTAAGCCACACAAGTTCACAGAATGGGACCGCCAAGTGCTGAAGTGCATATACATTTTTGTCCTCAGTTACAACACTCACTACCGAGTTCCAAACTGCCTGTTTTCCATGGTTCGGGCTAGGCCCCGTAACAGTACAGCCTACAATTCTAGAAATGTCTGTGATTTCAACTTTGTGGCAACAGTTTGGGCCCCTGTGCACCAAGCGAGGTCCATACAGAAATGGTTTGTCGAGATCAGTGTGGAAGAAGTTGACTGGCCTGCACAGAGCCCTGACCTCAACCCCTACAGCAGGGGTGGTGCAACTCAATATTAATTCTTAATATTTGGTATACTGTAAATAAATAAAATACACACACGGGGGCCTTCAAAAGGGGGACCAGACGCGAGTTACCCATCCCTGCTGTAGGGGACGGATTTAATGGTTTTAGAACGCCTGTCCTATTTCTGGGGTTATCAGCCTGCCTATCTGAGTTTAAATGTACAAAAATATAACAATGTCACTCAGAAATACCACATACGTCTTTGGCCAGCTGTGCAGCTTGTTGGTTGCGTCGGTAGAAGATTTCCTTGTAGTCATCCATCCAGACCTCGGCCAGCCGCACCTGGTTGCGTGCGATCACCTGGGTGCCCTTGGGGAAGGTGTGCGGACTCTTGGTGCGGAACACATGACCCACGATGGAGCAAGGGATTATTTCTAGCTGACCCCCACACTGCCACACCTACAGACAGGCAGGCAGACGGAGGTAACACACCCAGCACTGTTAGAAATACTAGGCATGATGACTATACTGTAACCGGTATTGCTGCATAATATGAAAACAGGATGAATCACTTACAATAGCACTGATGACACCCTAACACATGCTGTTGTCCATCTATCTATGTAGAAAAGCAAGTGATCCCTTTCTTACTCTGAAAGACATTTCGATATTCTCCCCTCCCCAGATTTCCATTTGCTCATCATAGCTTCCGATAAGATAGAAGTAGTCCTTGGAGATCGAGAAGAGTCCCCCAGCAAAAGTTGGTGTCCTGTGAAGTAAAAGAATTCCACTGAATAGAGGGTCCAGATCTTTTTTTTTCTCTCTTTTTTTTTTTTACACTCAGCTGATGAATAGACCATTCACAACCACCTATCAAGGTATACACAGAGGTGTTTGACATGCCTGAAAGTAGGCATTCGCATAGTTCTTCTCACTTGATAGGATAAGTCTCATCCTTTCTCCGTTGTTTCTCGTGGTCCGGTAGACTCTCCCAGCCAAAGGACAGGCCCCAGTCAAAGTTACCACGGTTGTGGTTCTGTCCGTATGGCGAGGGCTTCATAAACTCAAAGGTGTTGAGGTCAATTGTTGTGATGTCAGGACTCACTACCGCAGTGTAGTTCTCTGCTATCCTGGCCAGTAGAGGCTCCAGCCAGCCATTGAAGCATTCACCTGTTGGATACGCATTCACCATCAGCCGAACAATACAACCACTAAATAGCATTGCATTTTAAATGTGAAACACTTTATCGACAAAAGAACATGGAAGCCTGTGGTACAAAAGCAATCACTTTGAGAATATACCTAAAATAACACAAGTTAAATCACCTGTGAGCTGAACAAATAAATGTAACACTCATTTGATATTTTACCAGGCCACCTGGAAGCGGCCACCGCAAAAACAAAAGATATGTTACAGTCCAATAACAATAATATGTTGTGGCATTAATGCCTTGCCCTAAACAGCATGTGAATTTTGCTAGTATTCTGAGTATTAGTGTGTAGGTGGATTAACAAATGTCTAAAAGGCTGAGCTGTTCTGGTTGTTCCAGTCTGATGACTCAGCTGTTTTGACGTCACTGCTATGGTGTGTGTGTGTGTGTGTGTGTGTGTGTGTGTGTGTGTGTGTGTGTGTGTGTGGACTAACAGTGAGCATCGAGGAAGGTGAGGATGTCTCCAGTGGCCACAGAGGCTCCCAGCAGCCGAGCAGTGATCAGGCCCTTTCTCTCGCGCTGACGTACCACGCGCACAATGTGCAGCCGCTTCAAATACTCATCCAGCTCCTCCTTCAATGCATCTGTGAAAGGAAATTAGCCAACTGCATTAGCTGTGGAACTGCCGATCTATAAATGGACAGTGCCAATCAGGTTCAATACGAGAGGACTTACTAGAGCGACCTACAGAAAAAAAGCTTTAAAATGTAAAAAAAAACAATAAGCAAAATACAATGAAATGATCAGGTCATTTCATCTTCTGCTAAAATTCCTACCTCAGTGCAGTGACTGTTTCCGGGGGAGTAGGCCTCTACCTCAACTTGGCCCCCCAGTGTGGAAGCTTACACTTCAACGGAGTGAATGAAAGAGTGAGTGAGATGCCTGGCTTTCATCTAATAGCAGGCTATTCCCAACAAATGACAGAGTTTTGAGTGTCACTCAGTGGGGTTGCATTGCCTGCGGGAATCACAGGTATAATATTGCAGATAGTTTTGGGGTTATATCAAAATAATGGTTTGCAGAACTTCTAATCCCTCTATTTATTTTTTCCAAACCTTCACCCCTAACTGCCAACAATACACCTTCTACTGCTATCGTCACTCACATATACAGTACTCTCTAATCTTATTTACAACCCTCAGCTGTCCCCATAGTAACCCATCTCTCCCGGTTCACTAACATTTGACTATTTCCTTTAGCAAAACATCCTGGGACGTTCCATGTCATATCAGCAAGCCATGAGACCCACCATCTCAGATTGTCCTGAAAACATTTCTGAAGTTAGGAACAGACAAGATAAGCATTTTGGAAACATTATTTTATTAAACTAGAATTTGATATCTGAGAATTTAGCTTATTGATTGCACACAAATTTGCCATTTTAAATGTACAGGATTCACATAATGTTCAATAATTATAGATCATTTCTTTGGATTCGTTATTTCATGTCTTTCTCATTTTTACAAAACGTTTTTGTCCAAATTGGATGTTAGGTACAAAAATAATTTAGAAAATAATCACCTAATAGCAGGAACAGCACCATCTAGTGGTCAGAACCTGGCAAAATCAGGATGTAGGATGGGACATAAACCAAACAACTTCAATGACTAATTTCACTAAACAGGGGAAAGAAACTGTCACCAAATTCACTGAGAATACATTACATAGGATGAAAAATCAATGCTCTGAGCTGCAGCTCAGCTAGTACTTGTCAGACACAGAGAAGTGATACTATATACTTGTTGTCGGGATGGGATTGGCATGGGGTGTGTGTGTGTGTGGGGGGGGGACTCGGTAGAGGCGAAGGTCAAGAGCCACGTGTCCTCCGAAACACAACCCTGCCAAGCTGCACTGCTTCTTGACACACTGCTCGCTTAACCCAGAAAACGAAGTCAGCTTGCAGGCGCCAGGTCCACCACAAGGCGGTGCCTTCATTCGGGAGGCCCGCTTCATTTCTAACTCATTGTTAGAAAGAAGTTTGGTCCAAATCGGATGTTAGGTACTATATATGGATCCTATAAATTAAAATGGCAAATTTGGGTGTTATCAATTAGCTTAATTTCGCAGAGATACAATTATACTTCAACAAAATAATGTTGCATAAACGCTAATCCTATTGGTTTCTAATTACAGAAACGATTTCAGAACAATCTAAGATGGTGGTGTTAAATCATCTTTCTTATGCTTTTTGGAGGTGGAATGACCATCCTATTTTCCCTCGGCCTTGTTTCCCTCAGCCTGACGCCTGTTTACAAGAGCAAACTCTGACTCAATTCTCCACAGACTAGCTAGCCCCTCTTAGGAAGGCATTCACTAGCAGTGCTGCTTCCTGCTATAACCCCCTCCACAAGAAGCCAGGGCGCCAGCCTGCACATTTCATGGCACACCAGCGGGCCGCCAAGCAGGATGCCTGACTAAAATTAAAAGTGAGAACATGGTGGTCCTGCCATCTGCCTGGCCGGCTGGTTAGTTCCTTACCGTCCACACTGGCATCGTCCACCAGGATGATCTCCTTGAGGAAGATGGCAGGGGAGGTGTGGAGGACGCTGTACACCGTCCTCAGCAGAGTACTCCAGCCTTCGTTGTGAAACACAATGATCACGCTGGTGGTCAGCAAGGGTGGACAACGCTTGAATGTTTGCTCGATACATCTGCGAAAGAAAATAACAAAATGAGGTGGTGTCTTTTATGGTCCCTGGGAGGGCTTTCAGTGCAGGACTGTGGCTGAAACATCTGAAGTCCTCCCTTAAAGGGATGCATGTTTCAGTTGTGTCATTGGGATATGGGACTCCCTTGAAAATGCCAACAAAATCAGACACAGTCCCCCAGTCACAGTTACTGGACACACATGCTGAAACAATGTTTCAGACAGAAAAACTCTGGAGTGAAATTTTCCTCAATAACTAAAAGAAAATTGTTTGGGTTAAAACCATCCTGTCCGTTGGAGACACATTATATAATGTTGTTTTCTCCTTCCTTCTGTGGTCATTCAGTATGTGACTTTGGTTTCATACTGAGCCACTGAGACAAGACATATAAATATATGGAAACTGAATACCTCTACAGAGGAATGGTTCTATTGAACACCACACGGTGGAGCTGCTATGTGATGAGGAGAAACCTCCTTCGAGATGTTCGCTTCACATTAGATTGTTTTACAACATAACCTATAATGATAGAATCTTCATAATAAACAGGGCCACTGACCCCAAGATTTACTAGACATTTTTACATGGCCATGTTGGTTTGAACTGAAGCATATGCCACTGCGGCAATACATTTTAGAGCATGTATATGAAAACAACTGTGAAAGCTACCATAACAGCACAAAAATGGCTAGTTAATTATTGAGAAATAACATACTCCGGTGGTCTGGTGTCAGGGCCCAGGTCACGGCTGAGAGAGATGTGGTCGCTGGCGTAGAGGTTAAAGCAGTGTTTCTCCTCTCCCCGATCCTTCTCCTTCTGTTCAGCAGGGCTCAGTTTGTCTGTGTGAAAGGGCTTCCCAGAGGCTCCGGGGTCGTTGGGGTCCTGAGGTGGACGCTCTAGGACTGGCCTCAGCTCAGCAGCCGTGTACGTCCCTGACAAACAGGAAAAGTCCCCTGCAGTCTCCTGCTGGCGCACTGGGGCTCTGATCTGCATCTTTGGCATGGCGTCCCTGAAGTTATTGACGGCCCCCATCACCATGCCCAGCACGGCATCCCGCTTGACAGCTATCTCCTTCAGCCAGGGCTCTTCTTGTGTGGGACTTTGGCTTACTACCTCACGTTGTATAAGGAACAAAAATGTGACAAAGGTAAGGGCCACTATCACCAGTTTCAAGGGGTGTAATCGCCTTCGGAAAACTCTGCGGAGACCACTCATTCTTCTGGAGATGGGTGGGGTAGATTTATTTGACACAGCACTTCACCAAAACACACAGTCAGTTGCAAGGAGGTAACCTTAAAAAGTCCATTAGAAAGAAATGTGACAAATGTGCCAAATAAACAGAGGCAATAAGCAAGATCATAACTCAGTCTCACATGCATGGAAAAAAACGTTTTTCTTCAAAGCTGTGAACAGAATGAACTGTTACATGCTATTTGAATTATGAACTTCCACACGTGAAAGCAGGAAAGTAACAAGATATGCGATTGTTTGGCTCTAGTACTTTGTCCATTAAAAGAGTTGGAGAAATGTGTTACTGTCTCCTAAACGACAGGATAGATCAGGCTACTATACAATGTACTCGTCATAGCACTGCAGTTTAACATTCTTTTCGGAAAAATAATGTGACTTACCTGGACATTACATAATACGGATGGGAACTGCAATCCAAACCCTTGATGAAAAAAGTCAATTAATTTATGTCAAAAATATCGCTAAAAGAAAATACTCTTCAAAATATGCGGATTTCCAGATAAATTGTTGCCCCAAAAGAATAGAGTCGGTACAGTTGTGGAGCGTTTCTCAATCTCTCAAACTACTTCCGTCTCGTTGGATCCAGGTGCGCTCCTTTCAGGTAGAGGGTGGAACCCTTTTTAGTTGGCACGTGTACGTAGAACGGATCTTTCTGTCAAACCCCAAAGCCATGCAATTATTACATGAGTGAAACATTGCAAAGCAGCAGGCATTCTGAGAACAAATTATGAATTTGTCATTTGGCACATAAAGTATGCGTCTATTTGTGTCAGTTGCAAAACTCACTTTGATTTACTCCAGCTACAAAGCTAGACCTCTCCGTGTGCCCCCCCCGAAAAAAGAAAAAAAAAGTATTATCTTGCAGTCACTTTGTCTCAGGCAATATTGGAAATAGTCGACTCTGCGGGATAGGTCTGATCTAATAATGGTGTCAATTCTTAAAATAATAGGATTTGTTCAGCCAGCCATTCATTGAGACGGTTGCTGGGTTACAAATAGCGGAGGAACGTATCCTATACCTCTCTCATAAGCACCGCATCCAATCAGGCTACTTAGAAGAATAACAGAATGTCGCCTACATAAGACGCGGTATATGTCTACCCTTCAGAAATAAGTGAGCATAGCTGTATATTAATTTGAGCTATGCTAGATTATGAAGCGTGTGAATTTCATGTATAGTCATACAATAAGATAGCGAACTGTCGGTCAAATATTGAATGGTCAAATATTCAAGCAAAACCGGTAGCTACAGAATAACTTATCAGATTGCTCAGTAAAGAGCATTACACGACGTTTAACGTTGAGGTTTACACTAGAATCAAAGTCCAAGCTTGAGTTTTTAGCCTGAAGAAAAGGAATGACTGAAAATGTGCCACTCGCCGAACATTTTGGACCCTCTGCGACATATCCCAACATATTCCTGTTTGCCAAGTCACCCTGGCAGATGGTATTCATAAAGTGTCCGATGCTTGAGGGGGTAAAGAAAAGACGTGGACGCGGTAGCCATTCGGGGGAGGAATACTCCGGTGCCCAGTTAGGAGTCTTGTCAAGTAGGATCAACAAGTGACACAATTCACCATGTCTGTTCTCCTCTCCTTCTTGGTACTTAGCCTACAGCACAAGCTCAAAGTTGTGGAAGTGACCTTTTGCATTAATACAGGAATGGTCTATAGTACATCTTCTAGTTGAAATAGGCATATATGAATAGTAGAACAGCCATTCTCTTATATGTCCATAACTGAAAAAGTCTAAACTAAACAGTTACTGTTGGAATATTCATTCTATATTCTTAATATCAACTCTTTACAAAACATGAAGTTACTGCATACAATTTCCATTAGTGTGTGTGCATGCAGTGTTGGGGAAGCTGCTCTGAAGACATAGTTTACCAAGCTACCAATTACTTCACTCTGGAAGAAGCTAATCTACACTAAAGCTACCCTTAAATATATAGTTTACTGAACTAAAGTTACTTTGAAAAAGTAGTTCACTCCATCCAAACTACTTCATGAAAAATGATCAAATGTGAAATGTCATAGACTACAAATTGCAAGAACACATCACTCTGGAGTCAGATGTTTACATAATGCGTAATTTAGCCGATTAAACACAAAAAAATGTGAAAATTAGGCAGGTCTGATTGCGAAAAATAAAAGAAATCTTGCCTTTTCAACTATTTTTGCAAAAAATAGTAGTGTGTAGTTCCACTAGTTACATGGCAAAAAGGAATTAACTACTGAAAACACTACCAAGATTTGAATTTAGTTCAACTACCACCAAGCTAATTAAATGACTAATTGAACTACATGTAGTTCACTACTCCCCATTACGGTGTGTATGTGAACCTTTCAATATTATTTATCAATACACTGGTAATTGGCATAATGTACATGCTGTTCTTATAACTTAAACTTCATAGATGACTTTTCAAATACTGTTGGAAAGAAAACCATTTGAAAGACATGTTATGGGTCATTAACAAAGCTCAATGGTCATTAGGCCACTGGTACAATACTTACGAGTTTGGGTGTGTGTCTTGGCAGTGGGAGTCAACATTCAATATACTACCCTTAACCTCCCTATGGGAGGGTTCTGTCCACTCCCAGAGTTGTATTTCCCTTCATTTAAAAATAACAACCTTACATGTATAACAAACAACAGCAAAACAACATTATCAACAGAGTGAATGACACCATAAAATCTAAATCAAGCCTAATGTAACTGACTGGCACTGAGTTGGATGCACACACTCATTCCTAACTTGGAAATAACTGCATGTCTCCATCCCAAATGGCACTCTCCCAATGAAGTGCACTACTTTTGACCAGGGCCATTTGGGACGTAACCCAAATGCCCTGATTTGCTATGTAATGACTTCATCAAATCACAGTACACTTTTATCAGTTGAATGTAGATAACAATATAATACTTATTTTTATATTTAAAAGAAAATCTGAAATATTGTATTAAAATATGCAAAGTCTCAGTAAATATACACGTATTTGCATATCCAACAAATACATTTTTCAGGACACTAAGTCAGCGTTAATATTTTGGTTCTATTTTGTTATGACACTCCAGAAGTGGACTTAATCAGAGCAGATTGTGGATAAATTATTTTACAATTTTTCTTTCTGTAAAATACTAAAGACATGTACAGTGTATGTAAAAAGCATTTTTGGCAAATGTTTCTGAAGAATAGAATAAATAACTGACAACATATCAACAATTCCCTCTGGGCAAGTCTCGAGAATATGGGTGCATTCATATATTCACTCTGGCTATTTACTCCGATTTCAGAGCACTCTCGTCTGCATGTGCCAGAGCACAGAATAACTGCTGAATTTTACGAACGCTCAAGTGCAGAATGATTGATGAATTTTACAAATGTTCAACACCCGTTGAATATGGCCAGTGTCAGTAAACGTCAGCAAAAATTCGTAATTCAATTATTGCCAGCAACATGATAACAACCTAACCAGCTCTGCTAGGGTGATAAAAATAGAGTGAGATGTTCTCTCATTTATGTTCAGGGTACAACACTGGACCTTTAGCCATCTAGCTTGAGTGCTTGACTGCAATTATGTCTGATCAACCCTACTCCTCGGCCAGAAGTATCCAGTGTGCGCCCTGAACGCTCCGAGAGCAAAACGCTCTGAATTTAAGAATGCCCAGAGCACACTCTGGCACTCCAGTGTGAATTTACGAACGTACCCTATATCTAAGGATAACCACACAATATTTGGTGAATGTAGATGCTTCTGAAGCTGAGGAAAGTGAATTGGTGTGTGGGAAGAGTCTTACTTCCGGGAAATGGCAGTAAAGACAAATACATTGAATTTAGACTACCAAATGCCAAACACCTACTTAGACCCAATTACCATCTCTTCAAAGTAAGTTACTACATATAATCCAGTTTGTTCAATTCTCAATAATATTTACTTTTAAATGAGGTGCAATTCAATGTAGTGAGCTTTGAAATTATGGATGTACTGTATGTCAATTTTAAAGTGGTTAAAATTCCTGACATTTTTATGATGTCAGTATGATAAACTAAAGAAAATATAAATTTCCATCAAGACTGACATTTTTATGTTTACTTTTTTGAAAATACTAATATTAATGGACCAAAATACCAACAAATCTCAAATTGATTGGTAGATGCTAAAATGTCATTTCAGCCAGTGGTGCCTGGCCTCAGTGACATTTATTGCACAACAATATATCTTTCTTCATTGAGTGTTGCAACAGAGTCACTGTTTTCATTGTATTGCAAGAAAAACACATGGTAAAAATAAGTCTATAACAATACATGTTTTGTATTGTAGTCACATGATTATTAAAAGCACTGTTTGTCATCTCTCCAAAATTCCCTTGATACACGATGAGAAAAATATCCTCCATAATAACTTCCAAATACTTAAGAATAATAATGCATGTCAACAAAAAAACATCAAATGAGATCAAACAATCAAATACGGTCTCTCTCTCGCTCTCTCTCTCTCTCTCTCTCTCTCTGTGTGTGTGTGCCGAGACCACAAAGCTGCCAGAGCTTTGTCCAAAGATGTCCTTCCTCATCCTTGGATAATTGGGATGAGCCTCCAAAAACGGAAAGAAAACATGAGCATATAAAACATTTCCTTAAACATACCTATAGTGGGGTTCATAGTTCCGCACTGCATCCTGGAATGCCTGCTCCTTCTCCATAATGTATTCAGAAGCTTTACAGCATGAAAATGAACAATGACCGTTACTGTGATTGACAAAAATCCAGTCTGATTCATTTTGATCAAGGGTTTTACAGTATGGCTCTTCGCTATGCAGCCAGATAATGTAATAAATACCATTTTACTCCCCCCACCCACCCACCCCCAACATTGACCTTATTATGGCAAAGACATCTTTTCAAGAGGTCCCCGCCCATGTCATATTTCCCTGACTGGATGTAAATGTTGGCCAGAAGCAGCCAGATCTTCTCAAGCTCGTCAGTGTCAACAATGCTCCAGTTCATCTTAGCTATGCGTTTGAGCTGGTTCCTGGCTCGAGGGGTTTGTTTGAGAATCATGTAGGCCGTCGCCATGGCTAGCAGTGCAGGCACATGATCCTTCTAAGTTAAAACAGGGAGCTCTGGTTAGTTGAGTGTTGTTTTACAGTCAATCACATCTAACATGCCTTTTTGATTTCTATTAAGTAGACAAGGGTATGCAAAAATGTAAATTGGAATGTTTCCTTGTCAGCAATAAGGAGAATTAAGTTGTGCATTCTTACACAACTTCTCTTACTATGGTAAAAAACGACTTACCATAAAAAGGGAAAGTCGCTCAATAGATAAGCTGTTAAGAAAACCTCCAAAGTCAACCTCAATAAAGTGTTAAGCAAAGAGAAAGCCTGAGATAATGCATCCAGTGAGGTTAGAGTTGCTCTAAGGGTGTGTATGCCCACTCATGTACACCATCTGGAGTTGACTTACCTCATTGTTCGCAATCTCTGTGAAAACATTCAGGCCTTTCTCAACATTGGTTTTCTGCTTGGTGGCCAGAAAGCAGTAGTTCTCTAGGATCCGTAGTTGGACGTGTCCACTGGCTGTGTGGGGCTTTAACTCCTTCAGGGGATTCTCTGCCATCCTCACAGCAAGCTGCTCCGACTCCTGCTTTTCAGTGGAGTTCCTGAGCATAGATGAAAATGGAAAATGAAGAGCAGTTACATCAATGACAACTTGACAGCCAGATAAATGAGCAAGGATAACATTAATTTACAGATGTGTTTTAGCTAATGTTTAAAAAAAAAATAACATTTTTACATTGAGCTCCAAAAGTATCGGGACAGTGACACATTTTGTTGTTGTTTTGGCTCTGTACTCCAGCACTTTGGGTGTGAGATGATACAATGACTATGAGGCTAAAGTGCAGACTGTCATCTTAAATTTGAGTGAACTATTGAGAAATACAGCACTTTTTGTACATAGGACCCCCCCCCCCCCCCCTTTTAGGAGACCAAAAGTATTGGGGCAAATATGTCTTTTAAAGCAGTCAAAAGTTTAGTATTTGGTCCCATATTCCTACTTGTGACTCTACAAACTTGTTGGATGCATTTGCTGTTTCTTTTGGTTGTTTCAGAATATTTTGAGCCCAATAGAAAGGAATGATAAACAATGTATTGTGTCATTTTGGAGTCACTTTTACTGTAAATAAGAACAGAATATGTTTCGAAACACTTCTGCATTAATGTGGATGCTACCATGATTACGGATAATCCTGAATGAATCATGAATAATTATTTGTGAGAAAGTTACAGACGTACAAATATCATACACCCAAGACATGCTAACCTCTCACCATTACAGTAACAGGTGAGGTTAGCATTTTTTTTTGGGGGGGGGGGTATGATATTTATTCCTCTGTAACTTTCTCAGTCATCATTATTACCAATTCATTCAGGATTATCCATAATCATGATAGCATCCACATTAATGTAGAAGTGTTTAGAAACATATTCTATTCTTATTTACAACACAAGGGACTCCAAAATGACACTCACCATGTCAGTTCTCAAAGACTTCTCCTCCCATAGTATCGTCGTCTGGGTTAAGACAGACCCCAATCGTTGTCTTTCCAGGCCTTGTTGAAGTGTCGCAACCCATCACTGGGTTCCCCTGTGTACCAAATACAACCTCATTATTAAAAACATACCATTCTAAATAAATGTACATGGATTCAATAAATATTATTCATATACTTACCACAGATAAAGTCCTTTGCAATAGTTAAACCCAGGGTCAAACTTGGCCCTGGAGGATTGTTTTTCATCTCCAGAAACCTGGGAACTTCCTCTAACTTCCCAGATCTCCTCAGCAGTTCGATTAGATGTGCCAGTGTTGGGTAGTTGTCTAGCAGGAACATATGGGAAAGACATTACTTCCCGTCCAGGGGAGGTCAACTCAGCAGTGTATATTTACATTGAGGTTCTTAAGTTTCCTTTTAAAGATTTGCAAATCTCCATTTAAGTTCTATTTCAGTGGGTAAGTTGTGTATTCAGATCCAGGAGTAACAGAGCCCTGTCACACCTGGTTTGCGCTCCTGTAGCTGCTGAAAGTAGCTTGCTCGTAGTGCTGCTTCCTAAAAGTCAGGTCAGCCATCATATACGAGGAATGAGAGGTTCTATGGCGCCGGAGGGGGTTCTATGGCGTCGGAGGGGATGGCTGCCGTTTTAAGGCTTTTTTTCCCCCCTCATTGTTTGAAACTAATGTTGCTGCTACTGCCTCTTATGACCGAAAAGAGCTTATGGACATCAGAACTGCAATGACTCACCTCGAACAGGACAAAGATTTTTTCTTTATTGAGTCCGATGCGAAGGATATACTGCTTTGTCAAGACAAGGCCCAAATCCCCCATCATCAGCGAATAGAAAAGACGGAGGAAAAGGGGGAGGAGGGCGGGGTGCCTTGTAAGAATTTGCCGACGAGTAGGTAAACAACCACTTCCCTCCGTACTTTTGGCCAACATGCAGTCATTGGAAAACAAACTGGACGATCTCCGATTAAGACTATCCTACAAACGGGACATTTAAAAACGGTAATATCTTATGTTTCACCGAGAAGTGGTTGAACGACGACACGGATAATATAGAGCTTGCTGGCTTCTCTGTGCATCGGCAGGACAGGGCAGCTACATCTGGTAACACGAGGGGCGGGGGTGTGTGTCTATTTGTCAATAACTCTTGAGGTAAGTCTCGAGGTATTGCTCCCCTGAGGTAGAATACTTCATGATAAGCTGTAGACCACACTATCTACACAGAGTTCTCATCAATATTACTCGTAGCCGTCTATTTACCACCACAAACCAATGCAGGGACTAAGACAGCACTCAAAGGGCTGTATAAGGCCATAAGCAAACAAGAAAATGCTCACCCAGAAGCGGCGCTTCTAGTGGCCGGGGACTTTAATGCAGGCAAACTTAAATCCGTTTTACCTCATTTCTACCAGCATGTCACATGTGCAACCAGAGAATAAAAAAACTCTTGACCAACTTTACTCCACACACAGAGACGCATACAAAGCTCTCCCTCGCCCTCCATATCCTCCTGATTCCTGCTTACAAGCGAAAACTAAAGCAGGAAGTAGCAGTGACTCGCTAAATATGGAAGTGGTCAGATGACGCGGATGCTACACTACAGGACTGTTTTGCTATCACAGACTGGAATATGTTCCGGGATTCATCCAATGGCATTGAGGAGTATACCACATCAGTCACCGGCATTGACGATGTCATCGCCACAGTGACAGTATAAACATTTCCCAACCTGAAGCCATGGATAACCCGCAACATCGGCACTGAGCTAAAGGCTAGAACTTCTGCTTTCAAGAAGTGGAACACTAATCCGGACGCTTATAAGAAATCCCGCTTTGCCCTCAAACGAAACCATCAAACAGGCAAAGTGTCAATACAGGACTAAGATTGAATCCTACTACATCAGCTCTGATGCTTGTCGGATTTGGCAGGCCTTGAAAAATATTATGGACTACAAAGGGAAAACCAGCCACAAGCTGCCCAGTGACGCAAGCCTACCAGACGAGCTAAATGCCTTTTATGCTCGCTTCGAGGCAAGCAACACTGAAGCAAGCATGAGAGCACCAGCAGTTCCGGATAACTGTATGATCACGCTCTCCATAGCCGATGTGAGCAAGACCTTTAAACAGGTCAACATTCACAAAGCCACAGGGCCAGATGGATTACCAAGACGTGTACTCAGGGCATGTGCAGACCAACTGGCAAGTGTCTTCACTGACATTTTCAACCTCTCCCTGACCGACTCTGTAATACCTACATGTTTCAAACAGACCACCATAGAACCCATGACCCAGAAAGCGAAGGTAACCTGCCTAAATGATTACCGCCCCGTAGCACTCACGTTGGTAGCCATGAAGTGCTTTGAAAGGCTGGTCATGGCTCACATCAACACGATAATGCCAGAAACACGAGACACACTCCAATTCGCAAACCACCCCAACAGATACATTGATAGCGCAATCTCAATCGCACTCCACACTGCCCTTTCCCACCTGAACAAAAGGAACACCGACATTATGTGAGAATGCTATTCATTGACTACAGCTCAGCATTTAACACCATAGTGCCCACAAAGCCTTATCACTAAGTTAAGGACCCTGGGACTAAACACCTCCCTCTGCAACTGGATCCTGGACTTCCTGACAGGCCACCCCCAGGTGGTAAGGGTAGGCAACAACACATATGCCACACTGATTCTTAACACTGGGGCCCCTCAGGGGTGCGTGCTTAATCCCCTCCTGTACTCCCTGTTCACCCACAACTGCGTGGCCAAGTATGACTCGACAACGATGAGACAGCCTATGGGGAGGTCAGAGATAGGACAACAACCTCTCCCTCAATGTGAGCAAGACAAAGGAGCTACTCGTGGAAAAGGAGGGCCGAACAGGCCCCCATTAACATCGACATTGCTGTAGTGGAGCGGGATGAAATTCCTTAACTTTAGTTAATTTAGAAAATATTTTCTCAACTCTATTTCTTGAACTGCACTATTGATTAAGGGCTTGTAAGTAAGCATTTCACGGTAAGGTCTACATCTGTGGTATTTGGCGCATGTGACAAATACAATTTGATTTGATTAATCAAGTTTTACAACAAGATTTTCAAATGGGACTCGACAGAGATGGCATATACTAACCAGTTTTGCATCTTCATTGACCTGGTCACTCTTCAGAATGACACTGCATTGCTGTTGGCAGCCATTTACATAATCTAGAGTAAGGTACAACCGAGCCAGCTCCAACATCACCTACTAGCAATGAAAACATTCAAAATTAAGCTTTCTTAACCGATTATCTTCTAACATCGTAATAATATTATCCTTTCCTATGAGCACATGTAGTAATATATCTGGCCGGGTGTGAAACATACATTCACCCCCAAAAATGTCACTTATTTATATTATAATTTAGCGGATAAGATAAACTATCGTAATAAGCAAATGAGCAAACTATACAAAAACAGCACAGAACGGAAACAGAAAGAGATGCTAGGGATTCACAATTACAGCTGCAGAGAGCACACACTTGAAGGCTTGATTCAGCTGCACCGAACTTGCTATCCCTCTCACAATAGACAAGAGCTTCCTTGTAGAATTTCACTGCGCTCTCATAGCCTCTAAGACTCGTGTAGTGTTTAGCGATCTCGGCAGCGAGCTGCTTCTGAGCTGCTTCTGCCTAGGGACTGCGTCTGGCTGCTCCAACACCTTGGCCTGTACATCCCAGGCCTAAAGGTCAGCACAAGGCTGGGTTCACGTATATCTAAGCAATAGCAATGTTGTGAATTATGCGCATATCTTGGGTGAGACCTAGACGCATGATCATAATAATATATTTCAGTCATTTCAGTTTCTCTCATTCTGTGCCTGGTCCTTTATTAGGTGATACACAGGATGATCATGGACCTGGCAGGGAGAGGCACACAGAGTTATTCGAGGAGGGGTGTTCCCATAACAGTTCTGTTTGATCTAATATCACATTCATCTGGAATACTGTTCTTACCTCAAAGTTGTGGCTGAGGCAGAACTCTAGAGACTAGGAGGAGAGCTTGTAATTGCCTTGTTAGAGGTGGATCTGTTCCATGAGCAGGTAGGCCTCAGCATGGGAGGGACACTGGTCCAGGCAATATTGAAGGCTGCTCTGTGCAGTGTCAATGTCACCTAAAGGACATCAGCATTGCCATCAAACCTATTGTTGTCATCCATGTTGAGAACCCCTTGGCATGAAAACAGAGCAGAATTCTGTCACATGCAATACAGTTGAAACTCACCTGACTGAAACCTGACTTTGGCCAATGGCAAGCCACCCTGAAGGAGTCCAGGTACTATCTTGACCACAGTGTCCAAAACAGAGGTTTAATGCTGGAGCTGAGCGGCAGGAGGCTGGACAGTAATCTCTATAAATGGATCCATAGATGTGCAGAGCCCCTTCGCCAACTTTCTCCCCTCATCTACTGTATATCCCCTTACAATTTCTACACTGTCTGAATAAAGCATGAAATTATGTATTGAACAAATGTATCCACACACATCCCCCTCCAGACTGACCTTAGCAGGACAGAGTTCTATGTACTCCGTGACAATCTCCAGCAGGAAGTCAGGGTCGAGCTTCTCAAAATAGTTCCACCACCAGCAGCAGGCCCTGCAGTGTGTGTGTCCACTGCATCGTTCAGCAGGTTGGTGACATCATCCTGTGGCCTGTGTTTCTTCACAGCCAGCACAGCGCGCAGGTACAGCAGCTCCTGAAAGAGAGGAGAGAGCAAGCCAAGGGTGTGTCACAGGGTCTCCACAGTATTCAGCTCAGTAGGACTAGGGTAGCTCTACTGGTATAAACAGTATTGTTTATACCACAATCGTACAGCAGAATGTGCATCCCAAATGGCACCCTATTCCCTTCATAGTGTACTACAAAAGCACTGCATTTGGGACATAACCAGACAGTATCCTCTGGACCAGCAGAGGCCATAAAACTAAAGACTCACAGAACCAGCTGTTACTAAGAGGTTACTCATTCAGGCTGATGTCACTGTAAATGGCTTAACAAACACAGAAAATACCAAGAATTACTCAACAAAAAGTTGTGCAAAAGGCTACTGGGCTTTACATTATTTCCACATAGTGGATAAGAATGTCAAAAGTGTAATGGGGTTACTTTGGCTTGGCCTTTGAACCGGATTAAACAGAGTAATATCTTTCCTCTATCAGCCTTAACCCTGATTTCCCGATAGACTGCCGGATCTCTATGAGAAACTCCAGCTGTTGCTCTGCATCCTCTAAGTGTCCCTCGATCAGCTGGCACCTGATAATACCTGGAAATACAGATAATGTGTAAGTCATTTAAAAACAGTTTAATATTCGTTAATAGATTGCTTTCATTTCTCAACTAAGCAGTAAATATTATTTTGTATAGGTATTTATTTATTTATTTTACTAGGCAACTCAGTTAAGAACAAATTCTTATTTTCAATGATGGCCTAGGAACAGTGGGTTAACTGCCTGTTCAGGGGCAGAACGACAGATTTGTACCTTGTCAGCTGGGGGATTTGAAATCGCAACCAACGCTCTAACCACTAGGCTACCCTGTGTGATCGCATACATTGCTGCATTAAAGCTAAAAAGCATATGCTAGAACAATCAGCATAACCTGTCAAAGCTGAGACACTTGTTTCATCCAGAGTCATGGCAGTCTTGTATCACTTCATAGCCCATTTGATTCTTCCCTGCAGAACCAACTGGTAGCGCAGCTCTGTGGCCAGATAAGCATCCCCTTGGGCTTGGGAGAAGGCTTTGTCCACCATGATGTAGTTCTGCTGAATCACTGTCTAATTTCTATTTCTACCGTACTTCTACACCTGCATTGCTTGCTGTTTGGGGTTTTAGGCTGGGTTTCTGTACAGCACTTTGAGATATCAGCTGACGTACGAAGGGCTATATAAATAAATTTGATTTGATTTGATTTCTTCCACACTAGTAAATTATCATTTTAGAGTATTTCTTTGTGTATACCTCATGTCACACATGGTATGTACTGGTTCAGAGACTGTTGCAATGTTACAAGGGTGAAGTGAAGGGGTTCGACATCTCTTCAAAGGTGTAACCAGTGTCTTTTATGTAAAATATGTTTATTGCAAACCATCAAACACATCTTACCACCCATGTGAAAGCGAAGGGCATCCTGTAGAAAAGCTCTGGGCTGTGGGGCTCTTGGGTGTCCAAGCTGCTGATGAGATTTGAGAGCTGGTTCACTGACTGCCAAAAAGGAAAAAGGGTATCCCGTTTGACCACGTACACATCATGAAAACAGTCACCCTTCACAATTAGTTGTGTGGCAATGGGTTATAGTGTAATCTGTTTCCCATGTTAGCTCGTACTGTTTGAACTTTACCTCTGTGATGTCTCCCTCTCTGCATAAGGAGGGAAAAGTGAGCATTCTCAGGGCTTCCAGGTTGTTTTTATCCTTCTGCGAGAGTCTGGAATGGGGTAGGAAACTTCACATTAATGACCAACACTGTTTGTTTGATCCTAATGAAAACTTGGTGCTGTCAGGGTTTTATATGAGTTTTTCCCATGATGGCTTATGTGACAGACAAGGCTGGAGCAAAAGTAGAGAATACAATCTAAAGGAAGAACACAGAGTTAGACAATGAGAAAAAAAAGAGCAGGACTGTGCACTGCATGTGTCCATCCCTGTTCACAAAGCTACGGCTCAGCAGGGCTAAACCAGTGGCTCTGGTCTTGGGCTTAATTCCCTTAGAAACAGGCTCCACCTGAGTGATCCTCCTTCCTGCAGTTCATAGAACCTGGAGGAGTGCATCCTGGGAAACGTGTAGCTCTAGCGCTTCAACTCAAAGGCCTTTTTATATTCTCTGGCTCTGGCCAGGGTCCAGCGGGCGAGCAGTCAGGAACAATGGTTCAGTCATTATGCACTGGTTCCAGGCATCACGCTCCATTTTCATTTGCACTTGAATACGGACCCACTTGCAAAGGCTGACTGGCTCGTTCTTTACATAGCTGCTATTGATTGGCCAAATCCAGCAATGAAAGTGTTTATTTGATCCAAACAAATCTTTATAAACTACAAATTAAGCCAGCTAATATTTCCAGTATCATTATTTTAAGTTAACAAGAAAACCCCATTTCTAGAGCAAAAACACCTATGAGATGGGATACTTCACCTCTGTGCTGCACCTACAGTTTTCTCACAGTCCTGCAGGGTCAATAGAAGCTTCATATTCTTAATAAAGGCAGGGAGAAACCCAGGGAAACTAACAGTCACTTGGTTGACTGCCTCTAAAGCTCCGGAATAATTCTGTTGATACTCATAGTAATGTGCCTGAAACAGACAAAATATCACATCATTTATGGACATGTCGAGGGAAAGTCAAACGCATTGTTGTACATCTGTTTCAACAGAAAATTACTCTACAAAAAGAGCAAAAGGAAGCAAGCTAGCATTAGGTCTCACTGTATTACCACAGGTAAGGCAAAATTATCCATTCAATATATGGTTAGATATGGTACAAATTGAGACACAGATTGTGTTAGTGAATAATAAACTCAGTCATCCTAGTAAGGATGTGGGACACAGAAAATCTAGCACATTGAAGTATAGTAACTAAGCGCCACATGAAATTATGAGAAGTGACAGAGAACTCAACAATGTCTCCAATGAGTTGTCCCATGTCATTTCAGCAAGCCATGACACCCACCATCTCAGATTGTTCTGAAATGGTTTCTGTAGTTAGAAACAGGTAATTCACATTCCTGAAACATTATTTTGTTGAAATGTCATTTTATCTCAGAGAAATTCATTGATTAAACCCAAATTGGCAATTTAAATTTATAGGATTCAGATAACATTGAATAAATACAGTACCCAACATCCGATTTGGACCAAACTTTTTCCTACCAATGAGTAACACATAAGGAATCCCCAAAAACTGTAAGAAGCCACCCACAGATCCCCCACACCCATCCCACCCCAACAACCAGTATACTGTACAGTATAAATTCTATATGTTTGACAAGTAGTATGAAGCGGTGACTTGGAGTATTGCATCTCCATACTATGTCATGTAATTCCCTGTGAATTTGGTGATGTTTTTTCCCCCTTGTTCAGAGAAATTAGTAATTCAATTTGCTTGCATTATTTACCATAAAGTAGTGTAAGAGTACCATAGTTTGACCACTAAATGTCACTGTTTCTGCCATACCGCCACACTATCCATTTTGCTGGTCTCTTGTGTTTACTCTTAGGGATAGGCGTCGTCAACGGGATTGTAGAGAAATAACAAATGTTGCTAAATATAAGTGTCTTATATCGGCTGAAAGCTTTAATTCTTGCTAATATAACTCCACTGCCCAATTTACAGTAGCGATTACTGCGAAACAAAATGCCATGCTATTGTTTGAGGAGAGCTCCTAACAACAAAACACTTTTTTCACCACGATAGGTTTGATAAATTCACCTCTAAAGGTGAAATGTGTACTTTCATTCTGATTTATCATCCAAAGGGTCTCAGCGATAACAGGAAGTGCCATTTTGTTAGATAAAATCCTTTCATATCCTAAAAAGGTCCATATAGCATGCACGATTGATTTTGTATCTCCACTCGTTCAATTTGCAAAGAAAGGAATCTGTGAAAATCTAACCCTAAACGTTGTTTCAACCAGTCAAATCGCATTCATATTTATTCCTCAGAGATCCTACAACGTAACCAGACTTCACCATATCATTAGGGGTGTAGTATATCCTATAGGACACCATATTTGAGAGCGACGCTTTCATGGCACGCCGATGATGCGTGTAGGCACCAATCGGGGTCAAACAATGCTAGCTAGATAGCCTATGAGCTGGGCTTTACGTATCTGTCACAAAATGTAGCTGCTAACCTTGTGCGACAGCAAGCCTTTTCCTTTTATACAATTTGTTTTGCAAATGTTGAACTTATAATATGGCTACTAATACTTGGAAAGCTAAATCAAAGTCCAAGTATACAGAGTTGATAATATTCTTGCAGAAAAATTGAATATGAATGCGAATGTCTCCTTCATGATTTCCCCAAATGTGTGTTGTTATAGCAACAACTGCATCTAGTGGTCAGAACCTTGTACTTTCACACTACTTTATGGTAAATAATGCAAGCAACTTCAATGATTAATTTCTCTGAACAGGGAAAAAAATATCACCAGATATACAGGGAATACATTACATAGTACGGAGAAACAATACTCCAAGCCGCATGATGTGTGGGGGGTTCCGGTGGCTTTTAACAAAAAAATGTTATTACCTATTGGCAGGAAGAAGTTTGCTTCAAAATGGATGTTGGATACAATATTTATTGAATATTATCTGAATCCTGAAAATGTAAATGGACAATTTGGGGCCGATCAATTAGCTTCATTTCTCATTTCAACAAAATAATGTTTCAGGAAAGCTAATCGTATCTGTAACTATACACAGAAACGATTTCAGAACAATCTGAGATTGTTGGTTTCAAAATCCTCTTTATCATGCATTTTGCGGTGAAACATTTATTCTCAACGCAGGTGCCCTTCGTACCTTCCCATCAGAGCAAAAATGTCTGCTTTCTCTTTCAAGCCTTCGTCAAAGTATTTCCCAGCCTTCTTCTCTTATGCATCCTTACCAGTGGTCAGATCTGGTTCGGAATGTACACTCAGTGGGCCTACATATTGCACACCTTTTAGTTTGTCCATTTTCGTCTCACACGTTTTTACATTAAATTGGTCAACTTTAACATTTCAATAGCTTCTTGGTCATGTCACCTACTGGACTCAAAGAAGGTTCCGAATGTCCATCGACGACCCTTATGTATTGCACACCCTTTAGTTTGTCCATTGTCATCTCACACATGTTTACATCAATTTTTCAAACTTTAACATTTCAATAGCTCCTTGGTCATGTGACCTACTGACTTCAAACAAGGTCCACTGACTATATAAGGGTAGCTACTATAGTTATTCCATTGTACTGGATCTAATACATATTAGCATTTTAACATACATTCATAAGTGTAAAAATGTTTTATGACATATTGTGAAAAAAATCTCTTGGCTGCAGGCCTACACCCACTTTCAGACATGCACAGAGCAGACTGAAAGGGGAAGGGTAGCTCTTGACTTGAACCACAGGGGTTCTCTGCAAAGAGAGAGTAATCCAAAAGGCACAGACACACCCCTTGACATTCAATTGGCACCCTTGACCTGTATGTATTCTCTCCTTATTGGTCTCTGTGGTGTTTAGTTAATGGGAACTCCATTGCCAGCCCCATCGTAAAGTTTTTACACAGTCTGGCAGTCTGACTAAAATACCAGAGGTATGAGGAGAGACATCATCCTCTGTATTTATGGGAACAAATATTTCCTAACACTTCGGATCCTATTCTTGGACAGTTAAGACACAATGCGTTAATGCAAATATATATATATATATATATATATATATATACTAATTACTGTCCATGAGTAACCTCAACCTTGTGGGTCTGTGGGTGTTTGGGCTAATAAAGTGCCAACTCAATTCTACCAGTGACTAGTCTCTCATGCCCTATGAATGGGGACACAGGGCAATAGTTTTTAATCTAAACCAGACCTTTTTTACTGGAGTACACTAAGCCATAATTGGGGCTCTTTTCTTGACACACAGTAACAGTTTACCAGATAAGAAGTCAAGAAGATCAAAAAGTAAATTGGTGTAAGGGTGTATTGCGTCCTGTGCTGGCCCCATTGTCATATCCATTCTGGATTCTGAGTGGTAAAATCATAGCTGAAAAATGCCTCTGTGTGTATACTGTATGTGGGAATTGCTTATGTCCGTCCTACATGTAGTGTTGATGCATGGAATATTCCTCAACTGCATATATCATAAATTGCTATTGCAAATAGAAGTATTATGTTCAACAACTGACATTTTCAGATATTATTTTGACAAACACACTTTAACACACATTGGTGCTTACAATTCATTCTCTATTGTCGTAGACTTGATGGGCACTGTCATCTGTGATCTATGTTTTATGACTTTCTTTAAGCACGTACTGATGAAACTGTCAATTAAGAAAAAAATATTAAAGTCTACAAACGCTCTACATTTATTCACTCTGACAGGGTTGGATCCTATATGCTACTTTTATTATTCTCCTGTAAATGGTTCAGTGCCTATAATTTAGGCTGTGTGTAGAATGGGGCATAAAGGAAATGACCTCTACTAGATTATAGTGATAAGGAAATCAGCATACAGTTTTGGCCTGTGAATTAATTTGCCTATAACTAATCAGAATTCCATTATGTTTACATAAAAAATAGGATACTTCAAAATGAGAAGATCCTGCCATGGAAAAGATGACTGGGTGGACATGAAGTGGAAAGGAGGGGAAATAACTCACCATGCAGCAGGACACCTTCAGCTGTGGGGTCTTTGTAATGCAGGTTTGATAGTTATATTTTCAATAATGAATGGTTAGCTGTTATGTGACAATTAGGTCCATTTTTTTTAGAGTAGATGGCCAAGGAAGTTGCACAGAACTTCCCCAACATCCCCTCCCAAATTGACATAGAACCTTCACAAAAACACATGGAGCAACTGCAAAAAGAAAATGGCTGAAGGATATACTAAAAATGGCTGGTATGTAATGACATTTAATTCAAAGTAAATGTAAATTCTTTATTTTTATGTAGTTGTGTGGGACAGCCATAAATTCAGTTCATGCCTATGATTTCAGAGTTCAACAAAGCCAACAACTGCTTCATGTGTGCCACTGATAAAGAACCTGGATGTGGGCCAAAGACTGATTGGGTTAGTAACTTTATTTAACATGTTTATAATCTCTTGACAACAGTGACGGCATGTATGACAATTTATGATACAACACAATGGATGGCTAATTCGTCATACTGCATTGATATTTGATAATATTTATAACGTGTTATGCTTTGTTTTGTTTTAGATTGAATGTTTTGCATACCAACGGGGGGGGGGGGGGGGGGGGAATGAAGACAAGAGTTCAGAGTGAAGAACACAAACTGAAAGTGCTTTCTTTGTTGTTGAAAGTGTATGCTATACCCCATCCACACTGAAGAGGCTCTGAAATGTACATCAACCAGGGATAAAGAGAAAGTTAACACTGACATGTTTTGTACTTATTTGAAGGTAAGTGTCTGTTGACATGTTGGAAAAGATGACAGGTCTACAATTTCTGTTTAATTTGTCAAATTTCAATTTTTATTCATTGATTTTCTGGCCACCATTACTGTGGTTACATGTTCAGTATATGTATTGACCAGCTAACCCACTGCAGCCTACCTCACTAGCTCACTCTCCAACCCTGCTCTGGACAATTAATAGCATGACTCTCGAACTTTGCCCTTTTCCTTTATGATTGATATTAACGATGAAAGGAGATATTATCGGTCTCTCTCCTATTGTGTACTGCTGTTAAATACAGTGGCAAAATAAAAAATAAAAGGGAAAGTAAGTACTTAGAACAACCAATTATTATAGATAAATATTCAAGAAAAGGGTAAACACAACACTGGACTGAACCCCCTAATTTTCAAACTAATATTAATATACAACAATATAGAAGATACATGACTAGAGGTTATGCAATATGGGTGTATATCCACTGCATGCTTCTTAGGTGTGTAACTGACATGACCAAGGAGCTATTGATATTTTCAAGTTTGAAAAATGTATGTAAAATTGAGTGAGATGAAAATGGACAAACCAAAGTGTGTGCAATATAGAAGGGTAGTCAGTGGACATTCATTACAAAAAAAAAACTAGTTAGCGTCTTTCGTTTACTTGACAAACACCGCCGCCATTTTCAAATGGTAAAGGAAGTTGAAAATTAGATTTAACACTAATGTTTCACAAGGTGGCGCACCAAGCAAGCTAAATGTAAAATACTGAACCACCCGCATGCTTGTGCTTGTGGTGGTTTAGCACGGTGGCTGTGAGAAGAGGACACTTGTGGCTACTTTGTATCAGTGGTGAACAGAACTCCCTTTAATTTTATTTATTTATTTATTTTGCTCCTTTGCACCCCATTATTTTTATTTCTACTGTGCACATTCTTCCATTGCAAAACTACCATTCCAGTGTTTTACTTGCTAGGTTGTATTTACTTTGCCACCATGGCCTTTTTTGCCTTTACCTCCCTTCTCACCTCATTTGCTCACATTGTGTATAGACTTGTTTATACTGTATGTTTGTTTTACTCCATGTGTAACTCTGTGTCGTTGTATCTGTCAAACTGCTTTGCTTTATCTTGGCCAGGTCGCAATTGTAAATGAGAACTTGTTCTCAACTTGCCTACCTGGTTAAATAAAGGTAAAATAAATCTAAATAAATAATATGTTTCCAAATATCATAGTTTCTTTGAAAACATTCTTCAGTCACTCAAAGTCACTGAGTCTTTGTCTCGTGAGCTAAAATTACATTATTGTAAATACTATCGATGAAATAATAAAAACATTTATTTGGGATGTTTCTCTACCAGAAATGTATGGACAAAACACAGGCACCCAGTCTGTTTGTTAGGGCTGGGAATTGCCATGGACCTCAATATTTGATATTATCTTGATACTTAGGTGGCAATATGATATGTTTTGCCACTCTCACGATTCTATATGTATTGCGATTCAAACTGTGATTTTATTCTGATTTGATGTTCCAAACATATTGCTAGTGGTGGAAAAAGTACCTAATTGTCATATTTGAGTAGAAGTAAAGATACCTTAATAGAAAATTACGTAAGTCACCCAGTAAAATACTACTTAAGTAAAAGTCTAAATCTATTTGGTTTAAAATATACTTAAGTATCAAAACTAAAAGTATACATAACTTGCAATTGCTTAAATTAAGCAAACCAGACTCACACTTGTCTTGTTTTTATTTATTGACATATAGCCAGGGGCACACTCCAACACTCAGACATAATTTACAAACATAGCATTTGTGTCGTGAGTCTGACAGATCAGAGGTGGTAGGGGTAGACCAGGGATGATCTCTTGATAAGTGATTGAATTGGACCAAGTACTTTTGGGTGTCAGAGAACATGTATGGAGTAAAAAGTACATAATTGTTTTTAGGAATGTAGTGAAGTAAAAGTAAAAGTGGTCAAAAATAAGTAGTACTTGAAAGTATTTTTACTTAATTAACTGACTTGCCTAGTTAAATAAACGTTTTAAAAAAACTGAGGAAAGGGTTTGAATACTTATGTCATTATTTAGTTTTTTATTTGCGAAAATGTATAAATGTATAAAACCTGTTTTTGCTTTGTCATTCTGGGGTATTTTGTGTAGATTGATGAAGGGGAAAAAAACTATTTAATACATTTTAAAATGGGGCTGTAACATAACAAAATATGGGAAAAAGGGTCTGAATACTTTCTGAATGCACTGTACATACACTATATATACAAAAGTCGTAAAATCGTGCACACAGCCATGCAATCTCCATAGACAAACATTGTCAGTAAAATTGCCTTGCTGAAGAGCTCAGTGACATTCAACGTGGCAACGTCATAGGATGCCACCTTTCCAACAAGTCAGTTTGTCAAATTTCTGCCCTGCTAGAGCTGCCCCGGGCATCTGTAAGTGCTGGTAGTATGAAGTGTACATTTCTAGGAGCAGCAACGGCTCAGCCGCGCAGTGGTAGGCCACACAAGCTCACATAACGGGACCGCCGAGTGCTGAATCGCGTTGCCCATAAAAAATTGTCTGCCCTCGGTTGCAACACTCACTACCGAGTTCTAAACTGCCTCTGAAAGCAATGTCAGCACAAGAACTGTTCATCGGGAGTTTCATAAAATGGGTTTCCATGGCTGAGAAGCCGTGCACAAGGCTAAGGTCACCATGCGCAATGCCAAGCGTCGGCTGGAGTGGTGTAAAGCTTGCCATCTGGCAGTCTGATGGACGAATCTGGGTTTGGCGGCTGCCAAGAAAACGCTACCTGCCCAAATGCATAGTGCCAACTGTAAAGTTTGGTGGAGGAGGAATAATGGTCTAGGGCTGTTTTCCATGGTTTGGGCTAGGCCGCTTAGTTCCAGTGAAGATAAATCGTATTACTACAGCATACAATGACGTTCGTAGCGTTCGTTATTTTCTGTTTCAGCATGACAATGCCCCCATGCACAAAGCTAGGTCCATACAGAAATGGTTTCTTGAGATCGGTGTGGAAGAACTTGACTGGCCTGCACAGAGCCCTGACCTCAACACCATCGAACACCTTTGGGATGAATTGAAACGCTGACTGCGAGCCAGGCCTAATCGCCCAACATCAGCACCCGACCTCACTAATACTCTTATGGCTGAATGGAAGAAGGTCCAACATTTAGTGGAAAGCCTTCCCAGAAGAGTAGAGGCTGTTATAACACCGAAGGGGGGACCAACTTCATATTAATGCCCATGATTTTGGAATGAGATGTTCGACCAGCAGGTGTCCACATACTTTTGTTTTGTATCTTTCATAATTTCCCCTAATGTTATTAGACTACCTCCACTTTCTTTCTCTATTGTTACTTCATTCCTTCCTCGCTTTCAACAGTTAATAAATGAAATACGTTTCTTGTCCTTATCTTTACAATTATAATGACATCCTTGATGTTATGCGTCTGAATAAATAACTGCTATGGCCTACTGCCATCGCGCGGTCGCTCTTCTTTCAAACTACATGTAAGATTTTTAAGGAGAGGCCAGTGGAGGACAGGTGCTTGTGTATTGTGAAAGAGCCAGAGGCTATAAGTTCTATCAAGACATAAGGCCAATACTGCATTGAAACTATTACCTGAAATGAGGTAGGCGAAGACATCTATATATAGGGCTATATATAGAACAGGATTAGCGATTTTGGATGCAATTTGAATGGCGTTGATGGAGAGAGAGAGAGAGAGAGAAAGACTGAGTGCTCGCACCTGCATGGATTTAAAGCTAAGATATTTGAGTAAAAGGATGTTTTAAAACTCTGTACTCTGCAAACGTTCTACTTTTAAACTCGGACAAAACAGAGATGCTTGTTCTAGGTCCCAAGAAACAAAGAGATCTTTTGTTGAATCTGACAATTAATCTTAATGGTTGTACAGTCGTCTCAAATAAAACTGTAAAGGACCTCGGCGTTACTCTGGACCCTGATCTCTCTTTTGAAGAACATATCAAGACTTTTTCAAGGACAGCTTTTTTTCATCTACGTAACATTTCAAAAATCAGAAACTTTCTGTCCAAAAATGATGCAGAAAAATGAATCCATGCTTTTGTCACTTCTAGGTTAGACTACTGCAATGCTCTACTTTCCGGCTACCCGGATAAAGCACTAAATAAACTTCAGTTAGTGCTAAATACGGCTGCTAGAATCCTGACTAGAACCAAAACATTTGATCATATTACTCCAGTGCTAGCTACACTGGCTTCCTGTCAAGGCAAGGGCTGATTTCAAGGTTCATTTATGAACATTTGAACATCTTGGCCATGTTCTGTTATAATCTCCACCCGGCACAGCCAGAAGAGGACTGGCCACCCCACATAGCCTGGTTCCTCTCTAGGTTTCTTCCTAGGTTTTTGGCCTTTCTAGGGAGTTTTTCCTAGCCACCATGCTTCTACACCTGCATTGCTTGCTGTTTGGGGTTTTAGGCTGGGTTTCTGTACAGCACTTTGAGATATCAGCTGATGTACGAAGGGCTATATAAATACATTTGATTTGATTTGATTTGTAGCTGCAATAAAAAAAAGACTGATGGTCACCTTGTTAATTAATTGCACTGAAAGACAGATGGATAAATTAGATGTGCATTCTCTTTATATTACTGGAGCATGGGCTATGCTGCAGCAAATGTAGGTCTACCTGTCACAAGAAAAAAAGTTACCATGATGAAATGATAGGTCTACATGCATTGTGAACTGCGCTCCATACTGAGATGGGCTGTCTGTCCCCATCCTGAGCATTGATGATTCATCATGCAGAGGCTGTAGAGAAGTCAGATTTAGACATAGCACATATTTTAAGAGTTCCATTTAACACCATGTTGTTCATATAAATAATTTATTATAATTGACCGGTTTCTCACAGTTATTTATCCTAGAAAAGGGAGTGGTTTTGGGCAGTAAATCTCAGTAACCGGGTTCCCGCCATTCAACCTTAAATCTATACTACTTTATGCCTATATTTGGTGTCTGACCTGCAATTCCCAAGCCAGAAACCTCATAGCGCTGCTCTTTTCCATATGTTCTGGTTTTATTTCCATGTTTCTGCATATTTGACTGGAAAACCCCGAGCAACGCTTTGCTGCTGGAAGTGTGCACATCTGAAAAACAGATGGCCCACACACACACACACGACAATCGTGTGACCACACAGATTCGACCTCTGTGGATGGGCGCAATTGGCAAATCAGAAATGGAATCATTGACATATACTCAAAGAGACAACCTTATTTTTACATGCAGAGTGTCTGTGTGCTCTGTTTGAAATGTGCCATTGTTTGTTTTTGACCTCATAGTGACCTACCTTCTCAGGTAGTTTGTGAATGCATACAGTATGTAAAGCCTGTACATTTACATTTTGTAACTAGATATCAATACCAATCACATCAGATCTTTTCACATCAATTTTTTCCAGAGCTGATTTGATTGGTCAAAATACCTGTTAGTGAAACAAATATTAGAATTGGGCTGCCTGTCTAAATGCAGCCTTGGTAAGTTAGGCTCATAAGCCTAACAGTTGTGGGGTGAAACTACTAGTTTGCTTGTGTCATAGTGTGTTGGTCCGACAGTGTCCAAAAAGACAGCATTTTCCTGAAAACATTCATGACTTTCAAGGATGAAATTAAATATTTCTTACCTGATGCGAAATCGTTCCCGTCCATGACCTTGATCTAGGCCAGTGGGTTGGTCAGGATGGAGGTGCTGGCCGATCTCAACCTCTTCCTCCATCTCCTTCGGGACCCTTTCGATCCCATAGAGATGGAACGGCCTACTAGCCCTACCTGTAAAATGTCATGGATTTTTTGGTCTGTTCCCTACATACTGTGTACAATAGGCTTAAGCAGAGCCATATTATATTGGCCTAAATGTGACCAACTGGCTCAATTCAGTCTTATGTAGAAACATTTTAAATTGTGCTTTTCTTTTTTACATGGGATAAAAGAAGAGTCTCAGAGATAGAAAATTATATATCATACACTACAGTTGAGGAACAATGGGAAAGTAATTCAGCTTCGAAGGTTGATAAACTTGTAACGCCACGTTTGAGAAAATGAATGTTTTAGTACACCTACTGGAGAGCTCTTCTTTGCCTACACCCATTCAGCATCATTCACACCCTCTTAATTAAGCCTTAGCCCCACCCATCTCATTAATGATTCACATGTGAAGTCATGTGCTAAACAGAGTGTGTACAGTAGTGTACTAAACAACCAAAGATTAAGGCTAAAGGCTGGTAGACATTTGTCGCAGTGACATCATGAACATTCTATTGTCACCTGACATCAAACTTGTCATTGTTGTTATGAAAAAATGTAAACACAACAAAAAATGACAGGCTGCATGACATCAACAGCCTGATGGTCCAAAATACATAACTGGTGTATTTTAACACCAATAAATCCATCCGTTTAAAAATGAATTTAGTATATGTCCGTTTAGCAAACCAGGCAACTAAACGCAACTTTCTAAACAATGTTATAGTTCGTTTCTAGCTTGTTAGCTAGCTAGCTCATGTTAAGTTAGCTGGCTAGCCTGTTCAAATAATTACCATATCATATAGCTGACAACATCTTAATTTTAACTCATTTGTATAAATTACTACAAGAAAATAAACTCACAACAAGGTCCTGATTTACAAGTTAATGGCGAGCTAATTACAGAAAATTACCTATGGTTGTGAGTGTGAAGAAATACAGAAGGGCATTCTACCAGAGAATTTTAGAACTTAGACACTGTTTCGTTGGCATAACGATACATCCTAATTTGACTTTTGTGCAGGTCCTGTTGTTCATCACATTTCCCTCTCTGGTAAACACACACTTTATAAAATAAAATATATGTTTATTTCTCACGTGCACAGGATCCAGAAGGTGTAAACAGTACAGTAAAATGGTTACTTGCATAGTGGATGGAGTCTTTTGTTTAGACATGGAGCTAGCTAAACTCGTGTTTGCATCTCAATGTGAAAAAAAGTGTTTGCATGTTCTTCACAAAGAGGGAAACAGATGCTACTGAGCCAGATGTCTATGTGTCAGGGGAGAAGCTCCAGGTGGTATCTGATTTTAAGTACCTTGGATCATGCACAGATCATACTCGTAACGTTAGCTAGCGAGCCAGCCAGCTAAAGTTAGCTAGCTAGTTAAAAGTACACGTTAACTTGCAATGAAAACAACTTTCTGACAAAATTACACATGTAAACTATCTATTTAACAGATGCCATGGTTGCCCTTTCTCTTTTTGACTGCCTCCGCATATTTGCAATCAAACACCTTTGCATATCTTCGCGATATCTTTCAAAAAAGCTGTCTCAGAAAGGACTACCTACACATACTGGGAAGCTCATGTTATAGACAGAAGCGTGCTACATTTCAGACCAATCAGAACTCATTTCTAGGCATGCCCAGCCCATCCATTATCTCAGCCAATCATGGCTAGCGGGAAGGTCCCCTTCTTTTTCCATGGCTAAACCAACTATGCTCGTAATTTAACAATTGTATTCGTATTTACACGTGGCATATAAGTTTGTTATTAAGGAACATGTTCCAGAAGGCATTTCTGCCATTTCTTGATAAAAAATAAAATGTTTACATTTAAATGCCTCTCCTGTGAAGTAGTGATACACCACCTATGCCTTGTTTCCTGAAACGAGTCAGAAATAGGCCTCATTCTGAGAACTTTGCAAAGGGAAGGGAACTCTGCCAAGACCTTGCTCTTCAACTAAGCACCATGAATTAAGAGTGATCTGAAGTGATAAAGACATTTGTCAACCCTTGGTGGACTGTGGGAGTTTTAAAGCCAGTGCTGCTGCTTCTTCTTCTTCTTCTTCTTCCCATCTGCATTGTTTCACAGATAATTGACAAATGAGGCTTTATATAGTTCAAAATGGCCTCGTGGGTTCAGGGACCAATCACAACGGGAATAAAAAAAAACATAATGTGACTGGTAAATGAGTTGTACAAAATATGACCAATAGAAGCCCTAGGGGGCCATTGTGAAATATATTATTAACCCTAGACCAGGGTTCCCCAATAGGCAATAATTTAATAGGGTTCTCAAATAGGTGATTTTATTTGGTCCCCAAGTCTTCTTAGTTTATTGTTATTTAAAAATTATCATTTTTTATCAGTTGTCGTTGGACATAAGACAGTAAAATCACCAGGAAATCTGCTCAAGTGATTTTAATTTAGGGAATATGTTCCCAAATATCCCTAAGCATAAAAATAGAGGCATATGTGATTGTTTCCCAAATCAACGTTTGAAATAATTCTGTTTTTGTCAAATACTATATCTGTATGGGATTCTTGCAGTCAATTTGTAGTGTTCCCCGACCATCTGCTCAATAAATTATTTCCCCCACGGCTGAATGTAATTGAGGACCCTGCTTTAAATTTATAGAGTTACATATCTCAATATTTATTTTGGACGATATTATCGATACTTTGACTTCAAGTTTTGACTGCATTATCTAGTGCTAGTCGGCTGTACCTTCGCCAAAAAGAAGGTATTTTTCATCCTATAGACCTAGCTTATTCTACATCTTCTTTTAAAATAGTGAGGTGACTTGTTTTCAGCATTTTTATTTTCATGACTGATCAAAACAAATTCTCATGCAGCAGACATAGTGAGCAATACGCAGTGGTGTAAAGTACTTAAGAACAAATTCTTATTATCAACAACAGCCTAGGAACAGTGGGTTAACTGCCTTGTTCAGGGGTAGAACAACAGATTCTTACCTTGTCAGCATGGGGATTCGATCTTACAACCTTTCAGTTACTAGTCCAATGCTCTAACCACTAGGGTACCTGCCGCCCCTGCTCTTTAAGCACCTTCTGCAGTGATTACAGCCTTGAGTCTTCTTGGGCATGATGCTACAAGCTTGGCACATATGTATTTGGGGAGTTTCTCCCATTCTTCTCAACAGATCCTCTCAACCTCTGTCAGGTTGGATGGGAAGCGTCGCTTCACGGCTATTTTCAGGTCTCTCTAGATATGTTCGATCGGGTTCAAGTCCGTGCTTTGGCTGGGCCACTCAAGGACATTCAAAGACTTGTCCCGAAGCCACACCTGTGTTGTCTTGGTTGTGTGCTTAGGGTTGTTGTCCTGTTGGAAGGTGAATCTTGGTCATAGTCTGAGGTCCTGAGCACTCTGGAGCAGGTTTTCATCAAGGATCTCTCTGTACTTTGCTCCGTTCATCTTTACTTAGATCCTGACTAGTCTCCCAGTCCCTGCCGCTGAAAAACATCCCCACAGCACGATGCTGCCACCACCATCCTTCACCGTAGGGATGGTGCAAGGTTTCCTCCAGACGCTTGGCATTCAGGCCAAAGAGTTCAATCTTGGTTTCATCAGACCAGAGAATCTTGTTTCTCATGGTCTGAGTCCTTTACATTTCTTTTTTTTCAAACTCCAAGCAGGCTGTCGTGTGCCTTTTACTGAGGAGTGGCTTCCGTCTGGCCACTCCCATCTCCACAGAGGAACCCTGGAGCTCTGTCAGAGTGGCCATCAGGTTCTTGGCCACCTCCCTGACCTATTCCCTTCTCCCCTGATTGTTCAGTTTGGCTGGGTGGCCAGCTCTAGGAAGAGTCTTGGTGGTGCCAAATTTCTTCCATTTAAGAATGATGAAGGCCACTGTGTTCTTGGGGACCTTCAATGCTCCCTTTCCCAGATCTGTGCCTCAAAACAATCCTGTCTCGGGCCTCATGGCCTTGTTATTGCTCTGACATACACGGTCAACTGTTGGATCTTAAATAGACAGGTGTGTGCCTTTCCAAAACATGTCCAATCAATTGAATTTACCACAGGTGGACTCCAATCAAGTTGTAGAAACATAATCAATGCAAACAGGATGCACCTGAGCTCAAATTCGTCTCATAGCAAAAGGTCTGAACACTTATGTAAATAAGGTATTTCTGTTTTTAATTTTTAGTACATTTGCAAACATTTCTAAAACCTGTTTTTGCTTTGTCATTATGGGGTATTGTGTGTAGATTGATGTGGATGGAATACTTTCCCGAATGCACTGTACCGTATGCGTCAGCCTGCAAATTATACAAATAGGCATACAACAATTATATTTCAAAATCAAATTTGCTTGCCTATATTGGTAATTTTGTAGGCCGCATGTGCTGCACCAGAATCGCACGTTCTCTTCTGCTTTACCATGGTTTGAACGATGTGCGTAATTTCAGTCCATATAATACAGTATAACACAACACAGTAATATAGTTCACACTCAAAAAGATTAGCCTACTGGAGCTAGATCAATTTATTTACCTTAAGGGAGCATATAGCTAATTACATCTATGGGTTCTTACATTTTTTTGTAGTGCTTAATGTACCTACAGTATGTAGCCAATTAGATAACAACACAATCATTTGGGCCATTATGGGCTTGGACTCATTAAATGTCATTAATGTAGGGCTCATAATATGTGTTTAATACATTGCTCATCGGGCACATGTAGCATTTCATGCTGATCAAAGCTCTGATCAAATCCAGACATTTACAGTATATATTTTATAATGCTTTTGAATGACACTTTCGGTTTTGGCGGTAACGTGGAAGAATAGTGAATTTTTCTGGTGATGGACGATTTGTAAACTACCGGGAAAATACACAACCATAGATAGGTTAAACGAACGTCCAGGCACAGTATACTTATCAGAAACCATTATGACTATTGCTGTTCGTCATAGCATGTTGTCCGAACTCCCACTTCCCACTCACTGGTTCCTCTCATGTGCGATGGAAATATGGGAATTCATGGTTAGAACATCCAATGTCCAGTGTGCATGGGCACAGAACAGCTGTCCCATGGGAGACCTTTCCATGCCTTGTCAGACACTATTTAACACAAACACGGGCACATAAATCATTACTTTCTGCAGCACACATTAATGGATGAGTAAATCAGGTTGCTGTCGAGCTCTGAGCATGGGCAACTGTGGGCCATACATCATCCCCTTTAACATGTACTGTAGTACACAGTCAAAACTGTTCGCTGCTCTGGCCCCCCAATGGTGGAACAAACTCCCTCACGACGCCAGGACAGCGGAGTCAATCACCACCTTCCGGAGACACCTGAAACCCCACCTCTTTCAGGAATACCTAGGATAGGATAAAGTAATCCTTCTCACCCCCCTTAAAAGATTTAGATGCACTATTGTAAAGTGGCTGTTCCACTGGATGTCTTAAGGTGAACGCACCAATTTGTAAGTCGCTCTGGATAAGAGCGTCTGCTAAATGACTTAAATGTAAATGTAAATGTACACACCTTGTTGTGATCTCACAGAGCTGCTGCTAAACAGTCATTGATCATAAAGGATAAATTAACAAACCAGTACATGTCAAGTGCGGTTTGAGTGTTTATTTTATTTTATATAGTTGTAGAAACAACCCCATAAACACACATGAACAAAATGTTTGTACATGTTATTGTGGAACTGTAGTGTTGTCGTTTGAGGGATTAGCACTGTGAGGAACAGTAGGATATTGTACAGTAGCTGGTAACAAGAACCCATTACAAAAACCTGTTAAATGTGTCCCTGGGCTGTATCCTGCTATATATTACTGGCCTCTTCCATTGTGGCTTCTCTCTGTAATAGGCTACTTGTTGATCCAAGTGTCCCACTCCATAACACACACTTCTCTTTTGGCTTAATAAAAATGTGATACTTCAAATACATATACAGTATACAGTAGCTTACTGTATGATCCTATTCATTAATATAGCTTTACAGTGGGTCAATTTGGACGGTTAGTGATTGTATTAAGGGCGAGAGTAATGCATACATCTTCATGATGGTAATGTATAGCAGCATAAACAGGACTGCTCTTTGCATAAAATCACTAACCATGTGTATTGAGAGTAAATAGGTTAGGCATCAACCTTTCTGGCTCATTACCTTGGGCATCCCAGCTAACCGCCGGCGGAAATATTTGCTAATTAGCTCAGGTGTCCATGCCTGTTTGCGCTGTGTGAGTGTATGTGTGCTGCGGGAGGTGGGGTCCTCACTATCTATAGCTAATGGGAATCCCTTTCCTGTCAAGAAGACCATTCCATCTATATAAAACAAAAATCTGTTCTTATGTTTCTCTTTTTCACAGTTGTATTCTTTATGTACACCCATCATATGGCCAAGATCAAGGCAAACTCCATAGTTGCATTTGCCCTCCAGATAGATGGACATTTTCGCACATGAAAATGAAGGGGAAGAGTGGGGGAGGGGAGGACAGCCAGGGCAGATTTCCCGTTTGTACAGAGCATCCTGGAAGGCAGGCAGTAAAGGTCTGAGAAATGAGGAACCAGCTGATCAGTCACACAGAGTAGCTGGGATGTCAGGTTGCCAGGCAACAGGCGAGGAGAATCTGCAGCTTAACTCCTCATTTAATTGACTCCAATAAGAGCTCCCCCAGACCTGCCACTGTTTACATCAAGGGGGTTATCTGCTCTTTTTAGTCACCGAACGTATTTAGTAACACAGTAACCCCATGTTGCTCTCTCATTAACTTTGGATAATGCAGTTTTAACTAAGGACATGGGTCACAGCAATGCATTTGAATTTGAACAATTCCTAAATTGTTCATCCTATCCACTATAGTGATGACATAACTACAGTAGGTGTTGGGTTGACCCAGCAGTTATTTGGAGAACATCAATTACATTAAACAGGGGCATAACTTTCACTGAGTACAGGGGGGTCATGTCCCCAACACATTCTGAAATAGCATTTTTGCCCCCCGCAGTTTTATCATTGTAGGGTGTGCGTTAGGACCATGCGGACGCCTCAGAGCAGAGCGATCGGACAGTCTGTGTCTGAAAGGCTGGTTTAGAACTGGCAAGGGAGAGTTGAACAGAGGCAGCTGTTGACGGTGGGTGTGGATGTGTTGCGCTCTTTCTCCAAGTTGCAAAATCAAGCAGTGCAGATACTGGCTACTCTTGAGTTGACTGATGTTAGCTAATGTTTCATCCCCTCTCAACTGAGATGTATGAATTTAGCCAGGTCAGCTCTAGCCCCTAGCCATCTGTCAGATTATGCTGTAATAATATCCACCTCGTATTGCTATTAAAAATCGAAACATATAGCCCAACGTTTGTAGAACAACTAAAGTTACACTAATAATAACTTTAAATTAAGCATGTAGGAATACCTATTTCTTTGTTAAGCGCTCAACACAGAATAGACGCATGTGTGACCTCAAAATCTGCCCACTCCCCCGGCCGGTCCTGACAGTAACACCTCAGGAACCTTCCCACCTCCTGATTGACCCTCTCCACCTGCACATTAGTTCAATACGAGTGAGGTGAACTGTGAGGGTCACGGTCTGACACAATGTCCTCCAGGATCTCGTAGTGCCGGAAGACGTGTGCAAAAAGAGCCTCCGCGGTTTGCAAGGCCAACGGGAGCCCAGGCAGAGGAAAAAGGCGACAAGCTTTGGAAAACTGGTCCACAACTACAAGAACGGTGGTGTTCCCCTGGGAGGGGGAAGGTCAGTGACAAAGTCCACCGAGAGGTGAGACCAGGGTCATTGTGGAACCGGCAGGGGAAAGAGCTTTCCATAAGGGAGGTGTCTGGGTGTCTTAGACTGAGCAACAACTGGAGCAGGAAGAGACATAAACCTGGATGTCCCTAGCCAAGATGGGCCACCAGTACTCAGTCAGGCAGGCGATGGTATGGCCTATCCCAGGATGGCCCGACACAGATGCCATATGCGCTCAGGTAAGGAGGCGGTCCCTTGGGCACGTAGGCACGGTTCTCTGGGCACTGTGCAGGTGCGGGTTCCGTTTGCAGGTCCTGCCGTATGTCGGCGTCCATTTCCCACACCACAGGCACGATGATACGGAACAGAGGGATGATGGGGGTCTCCTCTCCCTGCCTCTCCTCTGCATCATAGAGGCGAGACAGGGCGTCTGCCTTCACGTTCTTCGAGTCTGGCCTATAGGAAAGCGTGAATTGGAACCTGGCGAAGAATAGAGCTCACCTGGCCTTTCTCTGGTTTAGCCTCTTCGCTGCCCTGATGTACTCCAGGTTGCGGTGGTCCGTCCACACCAGGAAAGGGTGTTTGAACCTGTCCAGCCAGTGCCTCCATGCCTTCAGAGCCTTCTTGACTGCCAAGAGTTCCCGGTCCCCTAAGTCGTAGTTCCTCTGGGCGGGGCTAAGCTGCTTGGAGTAGAAGGCGCAAAGCCGCAGCTTTGGAGGGTTCCGGTGTGCTGGGAAGGCACTGCCCCGACTCCTACTTTGGAGGCATCCACCTCGACAATGAAGGGGAGTGATGTGCCAGCACGAGAGCAGTGGTGAATCGTGCCTTCAGCGTCTTGAACGCCCATTCCACCTCCACCGTCCAATGAAGCCGCTGGGGATCTCCTCTCAGCAGGGAGGTAAGAGGCGCGACCACCATGCTGAAGCCCTGGATGAACCTCCAGAGTTGGGGATGGGCACGACCTGACTGCACTGACACGTTGCTCCTCCATCTCCACCCCGTCCGTGGATATGAGGTAGCCCAAAAAGTGACACGGACCGCTGGAAAAACAAACATTTATCTTGTTTAGCATATATATCATGCTCCAATAGTCTTCCCAGCACAGACCTGACTAACGAGACATGCTGGTGCAGTCAGCAGAATAGACCAAAATGTTGTCTATATAAACCACTATGCCCCGTCTCAGCATGTCCCAAAACACTTCGTTAATAAAGGCCTGGAAGACGGAAGGAGCATTAGACAGGCTAAAGGGAATGATGAGATACTCGTAATGACCCGTGGTCGTGGGAAAAAGCCATGTTCCATTTGTCGCCTGCACGAATGTGCACCAGATTGTAGGCGCTCCTCAAGTCCAGTTTTGTGAAGTACTGCACCCAGTGCATTTGTTCCGTAATGGTTGGGATGAGGGGTAAAGGATAGCTGAACTTAATGGTGGCTTTATTCAAAGTTTGATAATCAATGCAGGGGCACAGTCCCCCATCTTTCTTTGTCACAGAAAAAAAGCTTGAGGAGGATGGTGACGTAGAGGGGCAGACAAAAACCTGCTGGAGGCTCTCCTGTATGTAAGTCTCCATAACCTCGGTCTCTACATAGGAGAGGGGATAGACGTGTCCTCTTGGTAGGGCTGTGTCAGACAGCATGTCAATGGCACAGTCCCAGAGGTGATGAGGAGGCAGCCGTGAAGCCTGGGTCTTCGATATAACCTGGTGCAGATCCTGGTACTCCTCCGATAAATCCACTTGAGGGACTTGGTCCAGACTTTCCAGACAGCGCGAGACACCTCCCCTGACACTCCTGTGACCAACCCAGCAGACTCCTCTCGGACCAGAAAATAACAGGGTTATGCCAACTCAACCAGGGGAGACCTAATACAAATAACAATAAAAATTTAATTGTGTTTGACCAAATACAATGCTATTTCTCTGTAAACAAATTAACAACAGACTTTCAGCATGCTTATAGAGAAGGGCACTCAACCTGTACTGCACTGACACAAAGGACTGATGATTTGTTGAAAGAAATTGATAATAAGAAGATTGTGGGAGCCGTACTGTTAGATTTCCGTGTAGCCTTTGATGCTCTTGACCATAACATGTTGTTGAAAAAAACGGTATGTGGTATGGATTCAGAGCTATCTATCTAAAATAATTCAGAGAGTTTTCTTTAAATTGAAGCTTCCCTGATGTCAAACATGTAACATGTAAAGTGTAGTGTACCACAGGGCAGCTCTCTAGGCCTTCTACTCTTTTCTATTTTTACCAATGACCTGCCTCTGGCATTAAACAAAGCATTTGTGTCCATGTATGCTGATGATTCAACCATATATACGCATCACTGCTAATGAAGTCACTGAAACCCTAAACAAAGAGCTGCAGTCTGTTATGGAATGGGTGGCCTGAAATAAACTGATGCTGAACATCTCTAAAACTAAGCGTTTTACAGTGCCTTGATAAGTATTCATCCCCCTCGGCGTTTTTACTGTTTTGTTGCATTTCAACCTGTAATTTAAATGGATTTTTAAATTTGCATTTCATGTCATGGACATACACCAAATAGTCCAAATTGGTGAAGTGAAATTAATAATATAACTTGTTTCAGAAAATACAAAAAAAATTAAACGGAAAAGTGGTGCGTGCATTTGTGTTCACCACCTTTGCTCTGAAGCCCCTAAATAAAATCTGGTGCAACCAATTACCTTCAGAAGTCACATAATTAGTTAAATAAAGTCCACCTGTGTGCAATCTAAGTGTCACATGATCTCAGTATATACACTTGAAGTTGGAAGTTTACATACACCTTAGCCAAGTACATTTAAAATCAGTTTTTCACAATTCCTGACATTTGATCCGAGTAAAAATTCCCTGTCTTAGGTCAGTTAGGATCACCACTTTATTTTAAGAATGTGAAATGTCAGAATAATAGTGGAAAGAATGATTTATTTAATATTTTATATTAATCACATTCCCAATGGCTCAGAAGTTTACATACACTCAATTAGTATTTGGTAGCATTGTCTTTAAATTTTTTAACTTGGTTCAAATGTTTCGGGAAGCCTTCCACAAGTTTCCCACAGTAAGTTGGGTGAATGTTGGCCCTTTCCTCCTGACAGAGCTGGTGTAAATGAGTCAGGTTTGTAGGCCTCCTTGCTCGCACACACTTTTTCAGTTTTGCCCACAAATTATCTAAGGGATTGAGGTCAGCGATTTGTGATGGCAACTCCAATACCTTGACTTTGTTGTCCTTAAGCCATTTTGCCACAACTTTGGAAGTATGCTTGGGGTCATTGTCCATTTGGAAGACCCATTTGCGACCAAGCTTTAACTTCCTGACTGATGTCTTGAGATGTTACTTCAATAAATCAACATAATTTCCCATCCTCATGATGCCATCTATTTTTTGTAGTGCACCAGTTCCTTATGCAGCAAATCAACCCCACAACATGATGCTTCCACCCCTGTGCTTCATGGTTGGGATGGTGTTCTTGTAAGCCTCCCCCTATTTTTCTTCAAAAATGACGATGGTCATTATGGCCAAACAGTTATATTTTTGTTTCATCAGACCAGAGGACATTTCTCCAAAAAGTACGATCTTTGTCCCCATGTGCAGTTGCAAACCGTAGTCTGGCTTTTTTATGCCGGTTTTGGAGTAGTGGCTTCTTCCTTGCTGAGCGGCCTTTCAGGTTGTGTCGATATAGGACTCTTACTGTGGATATAGATACTTTAGGACCTGTTTCCTCCAGCATCTTCAGAAGGTCCTTTGCTGTTGTTCTGGGATTTGTTTGCACTTTTCGCACCACATAACGTTCATCTCTAGGAGACAGAACGCATCTCCTTCCTGAGCGGTATGACGGTTGCATCGTCCCATGGTGTTTATACTTGCATACTATTGTTTGTACAGATGAACGTGGTACCTTCAGGCGTTTGGAAATTGCTCCCAAGAATGAACCAGACTTGTGGAGGTCTGCAAAAAAAAATCTGAGGTCTTGGCTGATTTATTTAGATTTGTCCATGATGTCAGAGGCTCTTTGAAGGTAGGCCTTGAAATACCTCCACCTCCAATTGACTCAAATGATGTCAATTAGCCTATCAGAAGCTTCTAAAACCATGACATCATTTTCTGTAATTTTCAAAGCTATTTATAGGCACAGTCAACTTAGTGTACGTTAACTTCTGACCCACTGGAATTGTGATACAGTGAAATAATCTGTCTGTAAACAATTGTTGGAAAAATTACTTGTGTCATGCACAAAGTAGATGTTCTAACCGACTTGCCAAAACTATAGGTTGTTAACAACAAATTTGTGGAGTGGTTGAAAATGAGTTTTAATGACTCCAACCTAAGTGTATGTAAACTTCAGACTTCAACTGTATATACACCTGTTCTGAAAGGCTCCAGAGTCTGCAATACCACTAAGCAAGGGGCACCACCAAGCATGCGGTACCATGAATACCAAGGAGTTCTCCAAATAGGTCAGGGTCAAAGTTGTGGAGAAGTATAGATCAGGGTTGGGTTATAAAAAAATATCCAAAACTTTGAACATCCCACGGAGCACCATTAAATCCATTATTAAAAAATGGAAAGAATATTGCACCACAACAAACATGGCGAGGGCCGCCCACCAAAACTCATGGACCAGGCAAGGGGGGCATTAATCAGAGAGGCAACTCCACAGAGCTGGGCTTTACAGAAGAGTGGCCAGAAAAAAAACCTTGCTTAAAGAAAAGAATAAGAAAACACGTTTGGTGTTCGCCAAAAGGCATGTTGGAGACTCCCCAAACATATGGAATATGGTACTCTGGTCAGATCAGACTTAAACTGAGCTTTTAGGCCATCAAGGAAAACACTATGTCTGGCTCAAACCCAACACCTCTCATCACCCCGAGAAGACCATCCCCAAAGTGAAGCATGGTGGTGGCAGCATCATGCTGTGGGGATGTTTTTCATCGGCAGGGACTGGGAAACTGGTCAGAATTAAGGAATGAGGGATTGCGTTAAATACAGGGAAATTCTTGAGGGAAACCTTTTTGTCTTCCAGAGATTTAAGCTGGTACAGAGGTTCACCTTCCAGCAGGACAATGACCCTAGGTATACTGCTAAAGCAACACTCGAGTGGATTAAGGGGAAACATTTAAATGTCTTGGAATGGCCTAGTCAAAGCCCAGACCTCAATCCAATTGAGAATCTGTCATATGACTTAAAGGTTGCTGTACACCAGCCGAACCCAACAAACTTGATGGAGCTGGAGCAGTTTTGCCTTGAAGAATGGGCAAAAATTCCAGTGGCTAGATGTGCCAAGCTTATAGAGACATACCACAAGAGACATGCAGCTGTAATTGCTGCATAAGGTGGCTCTACAAAGTATTTACTTTTTTTGGGGGGGGGGGTGAATAGTTATGCACACTCAAGTTTATTTGATATTTTTCTTATTTCTTGTTTGTTTCACAATAAAACATATTTTGCATCTTCAAAGTGGTAGGCATGTTGTGCAAATCAAATGATACCAACCTCCCAAAAATCCATTTTAATTCCAGGTTGTAAGGCAACAAAATAGGAAAAATGCCAAGGGGGTGAATACTTTCGCAAGCCACTGTATTTGGTACAAATCATTCCTTAAGTTTTAGACCTCAGCTGAATCTGGTAATGAACGGTGTGGCTGTTGAATAAGTTAAGGAGACTAAATTACTTGGCATTACCTTAGATTGTAAACTGTCATGGTCAAAACATATAGATTCAATGGTTGTAAAGATGGGGAGAGGTCCAGCCGTAATAAAGAGACACAGTACTCCAAAAAGCCAGTTCTGCAGGCTCCAGTTTTGTCAAATGTTGATTAGTGTCCAGTCATGTGGTCCAGTGCTGCAAGGAAAGACCTAGTTAAGCTGCAGCTGGCCCAGAACAGAGCGGCACATTTTGCTCTTAATTGTAATCAGAGGGCTGATATAAATACTATGCATGCCAGTCTCTCTTGGCTAAGAGTTGAGGAGAGACTGACTGCATAATTTCTTATTTTTATAAGAAACATGAATGTGTTGAAAATCCCAAATTGTTTGCATAGTCAACTTGCACACAGCTCTGACACACACACACCACCCGACATGCCACAAAATCCTGATCAAATTCAAGAAAGCGTACAGTATTATATAGAGCCCCTATTGCACAGAACTTCCTTCCATCTCATATTGCTCAAATAAACAGCAAACCTGGTTTCAAAAAACAGATAAAGCAACACCTCGCGGCACAACGCCTCTCCCCTAGTTGACCTAGATAGTTTGTGTGTATGCATTGATATGTAGGCTACGTGTGCTTTTTAAAAACATGTATGTAGTTCTGTCCTTGAGCTGTTCTTGTCTATTGATGTTCTGTATTATGTCATTCTGTATTATGTGTCATGTTTCTTTGGAACCCAGGAAGAGTAGCTGCTGCTTTTGCAACATATAATGGGGATCCAAATAAAATAGCAAAATACCAAATACTATCAGCCCCCACAAATGGTGCCGGAACTGAAGCTAGAGACTGGAGGGACTGTACGTTCCCCTCCCAACGCACAATGGTCACCAGCACGCTGTCCATAGCACTGCCGAGTCTGGAGAGACAGTCCTCGTGATGCTGGACTGTCTCTTACGATGGTTGCCAGCTCAGCCTTTCCCGCTGTCTCCATTTAGATAGGGTTGACCATTCTGTCACTGCATAAGGATGGGAGACAGGCGCAGGAATACGTAATAGGGTTTTTAAATTTCTCGACCCAAAACAAAAGAGCGAGATGTAAACCTTTAATACAATTCACGGCACGAGACCCGTAATAACAAGTGCACAAAATACACGTAGCATCAAAAACTTAATAAAACAGAGCACAGGTACTCACAAGACCAACGGACATAGGACAATGATCGACAAGGACAATGGGAAACAGAGGGCACATATGTACACATACTAATCAGGAGGATGGGAACCAGGTGTGTGTAATGAGACAAGACAGTCCGAGGTTGGTGGTGATGATCCAGTTCAGTGACACCTAGAAGGACGGTGACGTAGACCTCTGGAGCTGGTGAACGAATGAGCAGCAGTACCGGGGGAATCTGTGACAGTATGGTAATACTATCATCATAATAAAGGTTATACTTCTATTAACGGAAGTGAATTCATCAAAAATGCACACATACAGAGCATTTTAAATAACAGTGTTTAGACAAACAAAAAGTGTTTAGACAAACAAAACAAAAAAACACACACTGCAACCCATTTGGAAATTTGTGATCCCTAACTTCCAAACAGGGATTCCAACCAGGTTGCAAGCGTCCACTCTGGTTGTGGGAATTATTCTTAGCAACAATGGCAATGTATTCAGCGAGATCAGTCATATTAGATGAGTGATCTGGGACAAAAGTACAGCATTCATCACCAAGTGCCCCCTTGACCTGCCTAAAGATAGTCAAGAGCCTCTCTGTTTTTCGGAGCAAATTTACGCAATTCTTTTAGCATTTCCAATTTTCTCTATGTCTCTAGAAAACTCCCAGATTTGGTCTAGGGCACATGCATATTGACAGGCAAGAGAGAGAGAACACATGTTATAACAGTTTCACACCAACCTTGATAAGAATGAGATTGTGGCAAATATTAGGTGCAAATCTCTGTCTCTGGAAGCCTCGTCTTTCCAAATCATAATTATAACTATTGATAAATTATCCAACCCAAATTTAAAATGACAGTCCTTAGTGCTTCATGTTGGTATTATCACTTTAATTTAAGAACCTAAATTTAGTACACACTGATACTGGCAGAATGTACATTTACATTGACATACAGTATAGTCATCCTATATTTCTAGCATTAACTATGCCAGATTGGTATCTCAATGCATACTTAGTCTAACTTAGTCTAACTTAGTCTAACTATACATTTCACAGTGTGCAGACCTCCACAATTAACCTGATACCCCAAATAAACAATTTTGGATAATCCTAAATCAATTACGGCACGGTTGACCACCCCTGTCCCTCTCGGCACTCATACCTTCTGGGGTTTCTTCATGTTCTTCTTCAGATAGTGTTTCAGTTCGTTCTACCAATGGCACATGTTCAAAGTGGATGGTTCTTGATAATGTCTCTCACTGTCCTTTAGAGTCCATTATGTCTTATCCATTTTCCTACCAGTACATCAGCAGGTTTGGACGGGATCTCTCTCCATGCTCACTCCACGTGGACTCATGTCACACTCCTGAAAGAAAAGGCATTAGAGAAAAGGCAGTTGATAGCCTGGACTGGATGCTGTGTACAGGTTGCTGGCTCGGACTCAGTGGTGAAGGACCATACTGAACGCAATTGTAGCCATTACTTCAGCCGGTAAGGGGGGATTGAGGTTCACACGGTTCTTGGTCAAATTATCCCTTCCATGCATCTAGACACCATCTGTGGTCACCTTCACCAGACCAGGATAGAGAGGACAGACCAGAACAACAGTTTAGTTTAGGCCAGGTTTCAGGAAACCTAGACAAATTATTCACTGTATGACAAAGGACAAAATATCTACTGTATGACAAATTATTACTGCTACCAATATTCTTAATACTAATGTCTAAGACAAATGACGAAGAGAATAGCAACACACAGTTGAAACCACTTTTTCTTTCCAAAATGGCTTATACTCCCCTATCATCTTGGCAATCTCACCGCAGAGCTACAGGGTCAGGGAGTTAGAGGGCTAGTCCTTAGGGAGAAATCCCGACCATCCAGCAGACCCAATCTGGTGATATTTTTTAATGAAGCAAGACAAAAACAAACAAAACAAAACAACAACCGCAATACACATACAACTTCAAATCCATTTGGAGTAACTGTCAACCATTACCAACATATTTCTCCTTTTACTGGCAGGCATGTGAAGATCTACCAAAGGCCCAGGGGACCGATTTTGCATATTTACCAAAGGCCCAGGGGACCGGTACAGTGCTGGTAATTCCCCCCTTTGGAAACATGACTCACATCGGGTTTCCCGCGTCCAAAAAAATAACAACACTGCCTGTTAAATCAAAATAACAAATTCAATTAAAATTGTAACTCTTGGTGACTACATTTTAACTTTAATTGTATCCCATAAGGTAACGGTCAAATAGAGTAGAGACAGGTGTCCCACATTCAGGGGCAGCACTCTCTCGCTCTCTCTCTCTCTGTCCTTCTCGTGGTCCGAATCACACATAGGATTATTGATCAATGACAAACATCTTATAATTATTAGTATTAGTAAAATATATATATATATTTCACCTTTATTTAACCAGGTAGCCCAGTTGAGAACAAGTTGTCATTTACAACTGCGACCTGGCCAAGATAAAGCAAAGCAGTGCGACAAAAACAACAACACAGAGTTACACATAGACAAACATACAGTCATTAACATAAAATAAAAATCTATGTACAGTGTGTGCAAATGTAGAAGAGTAGTGAGATAGGCAATAAATAGGCCATATAGGCTAAATAAATCCAATTTAGCCTTAACACTGGAGTGATAGATGTGCAGATGATGATGTCAAAGTAGAAATACTGGGGTGCTGAAGAGCAAGAGGGTAAGTAATAATATGGGGATAAGGTAGTTGGGTGTGATATTTACAGATTGGCTGTGTACAGCTACAGTGATCGGTAAGCTGCTCTGACAGCTGATGCTTAAAGTTAGAGAGGGAGATAAAAGACTCCAGGGTCAGTGATTTTGTAATTCGTTCCAGTCATTGAGTACTGGAAGGAAAGGAGGCCAAAGGAAGTGTTGGCTTTGGGGATGACCAGTGAAATATTCCTGCTGGAGTGTGTGCTACGGGTGGGTGTTGCTATGGTGACCAGTGAGCTGAAATAAGGCGGGGCTTTACCTAGTAAAGACATATAGATGACCTGGAGCCAGCGGGTTTGGTGACGAATATGTAGTGAGGGCCAGCCAACAAGAGCATACAGGTCGCAGTGGTGGGTAGTATATAGGGCTTTGGTGACAAAACGGATGGCACTGTGATAGACTACATCCAGTTTGCTGAGTAGAGTGTTGGAGGCTATTTTGTAAATTAAATCACTGTTGTCAAGGATGGGTAGGATAGTCAGTTTTACGAGGGTATGTTTGGCAGCATGAGAGAAGGAGGCGTTGTTGCAAAATAGGAAGCCGATTCTAGATTACATTTTTTAGATTGGAGATGCTTGATGTGAGTCTGGAAGTAGAGTTTACAGTCTAACCAGACACCTAGGTATTTGTAGTTGTCCACATATTCTAGGTCAGAACCAACCAGAGTAGTGATGCAATTTGGGAGGGAGGGTGCAGGCAGCAATCAGTTGAAGAGCATGCATTTAGTTTTACTAGCATTTAAAAGCAATTGTAAAGGAGTGTTGTATGGCATTGAAGCTCGTTTGGAGGTTTATTAGAACAGTGTCCAAATAAGGGCCAGATGTATACAGAACGGTGTCGTCTGCATAGAGATGGATCAGAGAATCACCAGCAGCAAGAGCGACATCATTGATGTATATAGAGAAAAGAGTCGACCCGAGAATTGAACCCTTTGGCACCCCCATAGAGACTGCCAGAGGTTCAGACAACCCTTGCCCTCCGATTTGACACACTGAACTCTGTCTGAGAAGTAGTTGGTGAACCAGGCAAGGAATTTGAGAAGCCAAGGCTATTGAGTCTGCCGATAAGAATGTGGTGATTGACAGTCAGTACTATCTTTTATCGATGGCTGTTATGATATCGTTATGATATCGTTTAGGAGTGTGGCTGAGGTGCACCCATGACCAGCTCGGAAACCAGATTGCGTAGTGGAGAAGGTACGGTGGGGTTCGAAATGGTTGGTGATCTGTTTCTTAACTTTTTTGTTAACGATTTTAGAAAGGCAGGGCAGGATGGATATAGGTCTATAATAGTTTGGGTCTAGAGTGTCTACCCCTTTGAAGAGGGGGATGACCGCGGCAGCTTTCCAATCTTTGGGGATCTCAAACAATACGAAAGAGAGGTTGAATAGGCTAGTAATAGGGGTTGCAACAATTTCTGGCAGATCATTTTAGAAAGGGAGGGTTCCGATTGCTTATCCCAGCTGATTTGTAGGGATCCAGATTTTGCAGCTCTTTCAGAACATCAGCTCTCTGGATTTGGGTGAAGGAGAGGCGGGGGTGCTGAGATTTTGGCCCGGGTTAGGGGGTTTACATATCAGATTTACATTGGGTTTTTCAACAACATTTGTTATCAAGAGAATTTACAATAGAAATTTACAAGAGAAATCTGTTCTAATCTGTGAAAACAAATAAAAAGAAAAAGACCCCAAACAATAAATAAACAGATTATTTAACACAAACAAGTATTCATTAATGGGTGGGTTGTGTATTGGTGCTGGCGTGTGTGTAGTAAAAATCGTAGGATAAAAACAAACTAAATCGCCAGGCCTTACTTAATTTGGGAGCTCCCTTGACAGCTGAATCCGGGGACCTTTAACTGCTCTCCTAAGGCACTTGCCTTAGAAAGCCTTTCAAAGGGAGGGATACAGAATCACTGAAAACATGAAAAAAACTCTGTAGCGGACATTCCATCAGTCGTATACAGAATTATACTTCGGGACATCAGATGATACAGTGTCCCGTCAAGCTGAATAGGCACCTTCTAAAGTAAACAATCCCAGAGACCCTCTCTTGTAGTCATTGTCATTTTGGCCTGTTGCATTGACATACATTCTGTACAAACTGTCCCTGGAACATAAACTAGTCAAAATATGAAACTTGTTGTTTAACAAATCTGCTAAGACCTTCAAAATGTTGGTGCTGGCTTATCAGCTCAATACTAGGCACTAAAAACATTTACTTGGATTTACTTCATTCTGGACACAGTTCCATGTAATGGAAACAGATTACTGTTTTCAATGATATTACTTACTTAAATCACTGGTGCTACCCAAACTATCGAATTTATTAATAATAATTGGAAAATGTCAAAAACATATTAAACTATTAATACCTCTGTCCCAAATTTCCCCACTGTGTCCGTTTTTGAGTTCAGTGTGTACTGGTGGCTATCTATTGTTACACAGGAAGCTTATCTCTAACCCAAACACCAGATGACTTAAACACAAGAGCAGTGGACCAGGCCTTGAAGAGTGAGCGGCCTCTAATTTAATATCAGTCTCAATGCTCAATCCCTCTGTCTTACTTCTTCAAATTACTAAAATATTGCATTAATGGAGTGCTATCTGAAAGCCAATTGCCATTCACTTTGTTACTTTCACTAGTCTCCATATATGTTTCCTTCAACTAGAACTCCCTTCTTCCCAATAGGAAGACCTTCCCAATATATTACTACTAATACACACAGATCACTCTCACACAAAGTACTGCTTTTCCATTTATTGCAAGGTTTAAAACAAAACAAAACAAACATGATAACTTTCTTCATTCGGGAAATAATTGTTTTCTTTTTAGTCTACCATAACAATGTTACTCTATATATTTATTTGAAATTTCTGTTGGAAATTCACTTTCTGCTTCCACTTATTAAATGTCTATTATTTTAAGATTAACATGTAACGCTTTGGAGGGATCAATATGTGTTAACTGGGTTGGCACTGTATGTCCGTCCCCTGTAGATGGCGCGCACGGTCCATAATAAGTCTGACACCTGAGACAGCATAGACAGAGAAACAGATGCAGTTCCCATTTGGCTTTTTCACAAATTGGTTTAAATCGTCATAATTTGGGATATCAACAAAAACGCCATCGGGAGCACAATACATTGTAGCCTTAACTTTAGTTTACAGAAAATCATTGCTTCTATTTAACAGGGTATGGGATTTATTTCAAAATGTATTTCCAGGGTGGAGGAAATCTCATAAGCATCTATAGTTTTATTGGTTAGGGGTAAGGCATGTCCCGTACAATGGTTTTACCTTATCTTTATCAAATTATCCATAAAGGGATCACTCTGAGCATTTCTCTGAATACTTTTTACACCACTTACTTACGTGTGGATGTGCAAGTTGTATATTTTTATTTTTATATTTATTTCGTTACTTCATCTTTATCTCTAGTAACCCATTACACATTTGTGTTACATCACAAAGTCCTCCTCTATACCAGTGTTCTATTCATACAAGGGTTTAAATATTCACTTGTGTTCTGTTTAACAGCATATTCGGGAATAGTACTTTCTCCTTTCATATCTCCACATACATAGCAACATTATACCATCAAACTCCACTGATGAGTCATGTAATCTAAAAATGAGTCATGTTCCACTCAGAGACATGTTATCCTCATTACTAATGAGACGTGTAATCCTTTTATCCTCTAATGAGACATGTTATTCTCGTTACAAATCGAGACATGTTATCCTCTGAGACATGTTACCCTCAAATGAGATTTCTGAGATGTGTTATCCACGACCTGTAGATCCGACGGGTGGTGGTCGACTTAGGTATTTACATAAAATAACATTTTAGATCGAAAGACTCACACAGAACTGGAAAACTGAGCTCACATTCACACTGGAGCTAGTCCCCCGACAGCTCTCATTCACTCAGTATGTTATAGCTACATTTCAATCTCTTAATATCCAAATGTCAATCAGCTTAATGTCCAAATTTCAATCAAGCTTTTTATCCAAATTTCAATCAATTTAATATTCAAATTTCAATCATATTATCCAAATTCTAATGTTAATAGTAATCATGTAAATCAAATTATTATCCAAATTCTAATGTTAATAGTAATCATGTAAATCAAATTATTATCCAAATTCTAATGTTAATAGTAATCATGTAAATCAAATGATTATCCAAATTTCAATCAGGGGAATGGAAACAGTAGGACTTAGATCTTCCATAAGGCGCGTATACCAGAAGCAAAGGCATTTTTCAAATAGGGTTTGAGTTTGAATAAAACCAGTTCATTTAGTAAATCTAGCCTGCTGTAATTATTTTCAAGACATCGAGCTAATGCCTGCACCTTATGTTAAAATAGTATTAGTTAGCTTGTCCACTATAACAACAGGTTCAAGCGTAACAAGATACATTTGCTTTAAAGATAAAACTGCTTTCAACGCGCACTAATCCTGTGTCCCTGTCGCTAGAGGAATGACTTCAACTAGCTTTGGCTGCCATTTTTTTGGAAAGGAATGGTAACTACACTGAGCAGCTAGTCGGCAGAGTCAAAGTAGACTTTAATAATATATGTCATTTAGCAGACACCTTTATCCAAAGCAAACTGGGTACATGGTAGTGGAAACAGATCATTGAAACAGGATTGCAATTTTGATATCATGGATTTATTATTTTATTTTACCTTTATTTAACCAGGTAGGCTAGTTGAGAACAAGTTCTCATTTGCAACTGCGACCTGGCCAAGATAAAGCATGGCAATTTGACACATAAAACAACAGAGTTACACATGGAATAAACGAAACATACAGTCAATGGATGGTCAGTCCTTGCATCTATAGCTCTGTCTATGAATTTGAGAGTGGTTACATTTCTCCAGCCCTGTCCCTCAGCTTTTTACCGAAAGAGGAGCAGGGAGACACTTTGTTATTGTTTCTATTGCTGATTGCCACTTTAAGACGTTAAGATGGAGATTAAATACACACCGAAATATGTTACAGATGCTATACAAATGTCCCATCACTCAGAGAGTTAGTGAATACACAGCATCCAGCACAGCAAACAATCAATCAATCAAATGCATTTTACAAAAGCCCTTTTTTTACATCAAAATAATAACCACAGTGGTTATAGAGGGTGCAACAGTTCAACACCTCAGGATAAGGTGACGATTGTGATTCTGAGCTCTCAGGTTCATATATCGAGTTATGGTCTTCACTGAGCTCTCTCTCCGTCAGCTCCATCTGTGGTGTATAGGGGCAGGACTCGGTTGTATGCTGATGGTTGTGAGTGCAATCTAGCTGGGCCCTGAGCTCTTTAGTGATGGTCCCGGTGGACCTCTTCTCCACCGCAGCACAGGAACACTCTGGCACCCAGGGGTCAGTTTGGCATGCTGTACTAACCGTTCTTTCCTGTTGGTAGAAAACAATTAAAGCAACTATAGGCTATAGTTATTGTCACGCCCTGACCTTAGATATCTGTTTTTCTATATATTTTGGTTAGGTCAGGGTGTGACTAGGGTGGGTACGCTAGTTTGTATGTCTAGGGGTTTTGTATGTCTAGGGGTGTTATATGTCTAGGGGTTTAATATGTCTATGTTGGCTTGATATGGTTCCCATCAGAGACAGATGTTTATCGTTGTCTCTGATTGGGGGGGATCATATTTAGGTAGCCACTTTCCTCATTTATGTTGTGGGATCTTGTCTACATTGAGTTGCCTGAGTGCATACCAGTAGCGTCACGTTTCGTTTGTTCTTTATTTGGTTTGTTTTTGGTGAGTTTCGATTTATTAAAATTGTGTGGAACTCTACTCACGCTGCACCTTGGTCTCATCTTTATGACGAACGTGACAGTTATATTCAAGAATCAACGCATATACGGTATATTGGCCAATTCATATCCAAAATGGCACCAGGGGTGACAGATTGTGTCTTGAAATAAACATTATCCTTAGAAATAACATGGATTTGCATGTACTTCCTCTGCTTCCTGCACAGTCTCCTCCAGGGTGAAACCTTTTCAGGGAAGATGTCATTGTGAAGAGAAAAAAAACATTTTGTTAAGACAACTCAACCCAAATATACCTGTCTTGTATGCTTTGTCAACACACACACACACAGCAAATACAAGGACATTTATTTTTCAGAAAACATTAGCAATGTCAACTTCAGTCTCGTTAAATGAGGTGGAGCTAACAAAAAATGAAATACAAATCTGTCAACCAAATGTATTACAGTACTTGACTATCTGAGGTAGAAGCTAGCTACAGTAACTACCTAATAACAGTGGCACATGGATAATCTGTGTTGCCATTTTAGTTGCAGTTGAGTTGCTTGGTAATGTTATTTGCTGGGGGGTGTTACACAAAACAATTGAGGCAATTAGCTAGTTACCTTCAACTAGAGTTGCAACAAAGTTGTCCAGTGTCTAAGGCTAGCCTAGTCAACAACAGTCATGACCGGTTAACGTTACCTCTGGGGCTCCATTGCATTGACTCGTGTAGACTCCTCCATTCAGTCGCTTTTGGTTGACTCTGAAGTCAGCGATGTTTGATAATGGTCGGTCGGTAACCCCTACACCATAACCCTCGAAATTGTAAATAGTGGCATAAGCAGAGGGCTTCAACGTAGGCCTATGACTCCTTTCCATTTGAAAACTCTTGGTTGGTCGAAAGTGCACTTCATCGTGAAGTCTGCCACTGCGAAGTGCTGTCTGCAGATCCTACTTGTCACGGGATTCTTCTGTTGAAGGAAAGGCGGACCAAAACGCGGCGTGGTTTGTGTTCATCTCAATATTTAATTAAAGAAAGTACTGAACACTGCATACAAAAACAAATAACGACCATGAAGCTAAATGAGAACTGTGATGACACAAGCAATCAACATAGATAATCACCCACAAACAAACAGTGCAACCCAGGCTACCTAAGTATGATTCTCAATCAGAGACAACTAATGACACCTGCCTCTGATTGAGAACCATACTAGGCCGAAACATACAAATCCCCAAATCATAGAAAAACAAACATAGACTGCCCACCCAACTCACACCCTGACCATACTAAATAAATACAAAACAAAGGAAATAAAGGTCAGAACGTGACACTACTAGTTCGAGCTGGCACGTTCTTCCTCTTCAGGACATGGAGCCACTTCTTCAAAAGTTGTGGGTCCTTGGGCATGCGATGGTAGCTTACCAAGGGATTATTTTGAAGCCAATTCATACTGCCTGATGCTATATAGTTCATGTTTGAATTACTACTTGTTGTTTCCATCTTCGTTGTCCGCACCTAACCTCTCTCTTCGAGTCACTCTCCGCAAAAACTCAATACCACAGATAATTTGATGATTGCTGCGGCTCCAGCAGTGCGTCGACACCGGCCTCGGGGACGACCAGGAGGACGAGGCGCAGGGCGACCCGGATGGAGACGGTGGAACTCTCGTAGCATGGAAGGATCTAACACGTCCTCCACCGGAACCCAGCATCTCTCCTCCGGACCGTACCCTTCCCAGTCCACGAGGTACTGAAGGCCCCTCGCCCGACGTCTCGAAATCCAGGATGGATCGAACGGAGTACGCCGGGACCCCCTCAATATCCAGAGGGGGCGGAGGAACCTCCCATACCTCAGCCTCCCGGAGCGGGCCAGCCACCACCGGCCTGAGGAGAGACACATGGAACAAGGGGTTAATACGGTAATTGGGGGAAGCTGTAACCTATAACATATCTCGTTCACTCTCATCAGGACTTTAAATGGCCCCACAAACCGCGGACCCAGCTTCCGAGAGGGCAGGCGGAGGGGCAGGTTTCGGGTCGAGAGCCAGACCCTGTCCCCCGATGCGAACACCGGGGCCTCACTGTGGTGACGGCAGAACAGCGCGCTGAAGGTGGACGTGGGCGGCGTCCCATGTTTCCTCCGCATGCTGGAACCAGTCGTCCACCGCAGGAGCCTCTGTCTGACTCTGATGCCATGGAGCCAGAACGGCTGATACCGCTGATACCCCAATACACACAGAAATGGAGAAAGGTTAGTGGAGGAGTGGCGGAGCGAGTTCTGGGCCATCTCTGCCCAGGGCACGAACAACGCCCATTCCCCCGGCCTGTCCTGGCAATAAGACCTCAGAAACCTACCCACATCCTGGTTGACTCTCTCTACCTGCCCGTTATTCTCGGGGTGAAAACCTGAGGTAAGGCTGACCGAGACCCCCAGACTTTCCATGAACGCCTTCCAGTCCCTTGACGTAAATTGGGGACCCCGATAAGACACTATATCCTCAGGCACCCTGTAGTGCCGGAAGACGTGTGTTAACAGGGCCTCCGCAGTTTCAGGGCCATAGGGAGACCGGGCAAAGGGGGAGACGACAGGACTTAGAAAAACAATCCACAACGACCAGGACCGTAGTGTTACCCTGTGAAGGTGGATGATCGGTTATAAAATCCACCGACAAGTGCGACCACGGCCGTTGTGGAACGGGTAAGGGTTGTAACTTACCTCTGGGCAGGTGTCTAGGAGCCTTGCACTGGGCGCACACTGAGCAGGAGGAAACATAAACCCTTACGTCTCTTTCTAAAGTGGTGTCTAGCCAGACACCTAGGTACTTATAGATGTCCACATATTCTAGGTCGGAACCATCCAAGGTGGTGATGATAGACGCTCACCCGCCGCTCTGCCCTCGGATGGGTGGTCGAAAACTGCCCGGAAACGGCGGTGAACTCCTCAAAATGGTCCAACGCCGCATCTTCCCCTCCACACACGGCGCTGGCCCACTCCAGTGCTTTCCCGGTGAGGCACGAGGCGAGGGCAAAAACGTTCTCATGGACCGATGGAGCTGGTTGGACCGTGGCCAGATAAAGGTTTAATTGGAGGAGGAAACCCTGGCAGTTGGCAGCACTTCCATCGTACCCCCGTGGAATGGGTAGACGGATCCCACTGGGTTTAGGTGGTAAAGGGGTGCCCAGTATAGACCCCGATTGTGCTGGTGGAGGCACTGGAAAAACTCCCTGTCTCTCCCAGCGGTACATATTCTGGACAACGCGATCCATGGTGACGCTCAGATGGTAAAGCTTCTCCGTATGCTCCTGGACGCGTTCCTCCACCTCCATGTCCGGGGAATTTTCTCCTGCTGACTTCATATTTGGTCAGAGATTCTGTCATGTCGTGTATGTAGTTGGCAGGGAAGTCAAAAGTCCAAAATAAAATAAATGTGGGTACAAGAACCCATCGCACACCAATCCATAGAACATGAACATAACAATAAACAATCTCTGCCAAGGACATGAGGGGAAATGGAGGGTTAAATAAACAACAATTAATGAATGGGATTGGAACCAGGCGTGTAAGAAGACCAGACAAAACCAATGGAAAATGAAACATAGATCAATGATGGCTAGAAGACCGGTGTCGTCGATCGTCGAGCCCCGCCCGAACAAGGAGAGGCATCGACTTCGGCAGAAGTGACACTATACATATAAATAACACCCTGTATTCAAAAACACCTTGTGCTATTTGTATCGGCTGCAGACCACGTAGACACTTCTCTTATAAATATCTACAGACAGCTGTCAGCGGGGCTTTCCATGGTACTGCTATGCCCTCGCTTTAGTCTTCTCATAATACTAGTGAATAGCCTTCTCTCTTATAAGAATATGGGTACTCGCGTTAATTAAATGTTGTATAATTTATTTGTATTTTTATACAGATTAATTTAAATTGACTTACTGAAATCAGTTGCCGTCCCTTAACTGTTCGCAGATTATGTGTCTCCTCCTGGGCAGCCCACAGTAAAGGTCTGGTCTGCGTGAGTCTGCTGTCTTTTGGTCAGACGGGAATTTCCCTCACGCTTCATAAAATGCGCCACCGGTTTTCCTTGCAGACCCCCACTGGAAAGCTCCGCAGGCAGAATCAATCATCCTCTTCGTTGACGCCAAATTGTTGTGGAAATTCTTACACAGGGACACTCAAAGTCAATCTTAAATTAATCCTTCTATATTGTCAGTGTGTTGGAGAGGTTCCAACCATCCGTTAGTTCCATTATATACTGGTTACGGACACGTTACATAGGCATAGGTCACAGGGTTGGTTCCGGCATGTGTCCTATCTTAACTTAAAGAACATATTCTGGGCGTTCTGCCAGATGTTCTTAAAGAGGAGATCATGATGCCACCCCCCCCCCCATATCTTAACCAGGCACATGCAGGAACCAAGGATTGTTTATGACACCAAAGACAAGATGAACATTTTCAAGACTGTTTCTTCACACATTAAAATTCCATTCACACAAACAAAAGTTGTCTGTGTACTAACAATGTTTGAGAGTTGTTCATTTGTTAGGCCATTGGTTAAAGGTGCAACACAATATTGATTTTTGAATTACCTTTGCTCTAGTTCTGTCTTATCAATCACTTAAACACATTTAATAATGGACTCTTACCTAGCTTGATGACTGTTCATGGGAATTTTTGCTTACTTTCTGTTGTTCCAAATAGAGACAGCTAGAAGGGCCATGGGTCATATTAAATTGTGTAGAAATGCAGAAGATTTGCTTTAGTTGCCCCAAAAATTTCAGGGGGAGGACCCCCAGACCCCTCACCAGGTTATGTCCCCCACACTTCTAAAAGCAAAGTTGTGCGCCTAACATTAAACTACAGAATGCCACTGGATAGAGATACAAGCATCATTTTTGCTTTTATGACAAAGCCGGTCAGAGAAATACAACACAGCACAATCACTAGGATTGGGTGTGGTGCATGCTTATAATCATTTCAATGTGAAAAGGATTGATTGTAATACTCAGCCCAGTACAATTTGTCCTCCTCCTGTTCATTGTGCTTCAGACAGAGAATCACAAGTGTTGCCCCGGGTAAAAGCCATGCAGTGTTTGGGCTATGATGAATTATTTATCAAATATTTGACCCACTCTAGATGTTAATGGACTCCAACAAAAGCCACTGCTGAACCACTCAGAAACAACATTATTTCATTGTGACAAACATCCATTGTTAGTTTACACAAGACTTCAATATCAGTTAAATTTGTTTGTTTCTTTTGTTCCTATATACCCTCTCGATAACCCTCTCAGATGCAGACGTTATAATTCTGTGTCAATTCATGATGATTTTACTATGTAAGCCTGTGGACAGCACTGAGTGCAAAAAACGCTGGTTGTACATACAATGATTGGGAGCATATTTAGTGCCTTTCTTTATTTTTATACAGTTAACCTTCTGTTAGTCAGCATGGTCCTCTACAATAAAGGTGGGTGTGCGTCACCTCATGGTTTTGACTAAATTCATGATGACCAAACATCTCTCAAACAATCCAATATTTAATGTCTTTGATCACATACTGTACCATTAGGTCTTTGTAGTTAAAGCACATTTTGTGGAGAGAAGAGACATTTGTCTGCAACATTTCCTCACTGCAACCAGAAGAGAGAAACAGTGAGTTTTCTCCTATCAAACAGATCATTCACTGTAAAGTGCTCATTACAATTTGGCACATGATAAATTAACCCTTTCAGCTCCTGCCTGGATCTTAAGTGGGACTAACGCTGATTGCGGTGTTGGTGCAATAATGGTGGTCAAAGTCTTAAATTGGGTGACTGGAAAAGCTTTATGTCTAATGCTTTTGTAATCATGTGGTTAGTTACTTGAGACAGGTCCAGTCCAATTTGTGGTCCTCTCTTTCCAAGAAAAAATTATATTATTTAGGATGATGAACACAGTGCTTTAATGCTTTAAATGTGTGTCTCCAATATCCTGCTCCATTTCCTGTTCGAAACAGTAATACAATAAAACACACGAAGCAGGAACTTCTTACAAATGATAGTGTGCTAATGGCAGTCTGTCTTTATGAGACGTAATTGGGAAAAATGTAGCTTTACTGACAAGGATTTGGGGACACACAGACAAATGTGACTTGATCAGGATTCAGGATCAGGATTCAGACACAGATTAAACCTTTAAAAGGGCACAGAGAGGAAGACTTGTTGTAGCAACAGATGTTTTTTCAGAATTGATTTGACAGCAACAGATCGTTCCCTTGTAGACAGAAGTCTGTTGTAATGTTAGTCACCAGACAATGCCGCCTGTTTTGTAAAATAGCGGCCGGTTAGGTATTTTTCAATGGAGATGTTCATTGAAAACACTGCCTGAGTCACATCTATGGAATTGAGTGAATCTATTGCATCATACAAATTCATGTTAATTTGTCCACATTTCCAACCATGCTAGAATGTAGATGATGCAGGTTTCACTCTGCCCTGTCGTTAGCTAGTAGCTACTGTATACACCCAGTAGGGCCATGCAAAGCAGTGACTAAGGCTGAGCTGAGTAGAAAACATGAGCTGGCATTGACTGGCTCAAGAGACAGAAGCACAGCTGCCACTCCTAGCATTGTACCTGCCTCCACCATTCATTCATTCACCCAGAAGCCTCCAGTTAATTAACAGGGACTGGCAGCCCTGACCTCTCAGCAGAGACGTCAGCTGCTACTGCATCTCTGATGAACTGTGTCAAACACACAGGCGTTGAAATGTAGCTCTGATTTAAGTAGCAGTTGCTATGGGCCTAAAGCAATTCTCCCTATTGTATCTTGAAACACGAGTGCATTCAAGACGTTTATACCACTCAAGAGCAAAAAGACAGTATAAGAGACAGTATAAGTATAAAATAAATGGAATCTTGTATGAAATAACTGTATAATGTTCCTTTCATGAATAGTACATCATAGAGTTCAGGAAGAGTTACGATAGGCAAAGGAAAGTGAGTCATACTACTTGATACCCATAACAGTAAAATACCATCATGCAATTTAGAATAGACTAATACCAATTCATATCCAGCATTTTGTTCAATGAAATCTGAGACTGCATTGCACAAAGACAGGCATAAGGTATTCACAGGTCAGCAAACCATTAAACATGAAAATGTATTGTAGCTGAATACTGTTGTGTTCATATTTTGTTTGGAATAGATTTGAAATGAAACAGTATGCTGTAAAGCAGTGGTTCCCAAACTTTTTTAGTCCCGTACCCCTTCAAACATTCAACCTCCAGCTGCGTACCCCCTCTAGCACCATGGTCAGTGCACTCTCAAATGTTGTTTTTTACCATCATTGTAAGCCTGCAAAACACACACAATACATTTATTAAACATAAGAACGAGTGTGAGTTTTTGTCACAACCCTGTTTGTGGGAAGTGACAAAGAGCTCTCATAGGACCAGGGCACAAATAGTAAAATAATATAATCAATCATTTTGCTCTTTATTTAACCGTCTTACATATAAAACCTTATTTGTTCATCGAAAATGGTGAATAACTCAGGTCACAGGTTAATGAGATGGGTGTGCCTGTATTTCGTTTTCATGCTAGTGAGGGCTGAGAACCCAATCTCACTTGCACGTGCGTTACCATTCCATATGCTTAACACCCCGGCAGTCCTACAATCTAAGCTAGATGCCCTCAATCTCACACAAATCATCAAGGAACCCACCAGATACAACCCTAACTCTGTAAACAAGGGCACCCTCATAGACGTCATCCTGACCAACTGGCCCTCCAAATACACCTCCGCTGTCTTCAAACCAGGATCTCAGTGATCACTGCCTCATTGCCTGTATCCGCTACGGAGCCGCAGTCAAACGACCACCCCTCATCACTGTCAAACGCTCCCTAAAACACTTCTGTGAGCAGGCCTTCCTAATCGACCTGGCCCGGGTATCCTGGAAGGACATTGACCTCATCCCGTCAGTTGAGGATGCCTGGTCATTCTTTAAAAGAAACTTCCTCTCCATTTTAGATAAGCATGCTCCGTTCAAAAAATGCAGAACCAAGAACAGATACAGCCCTTGGTTCACTCCAGACCTGACTGCCCTCGACCAGCACAAAAACATCCTGTGGCGGACTGCAATAGCATCGAAGAGTCCCCGTGATATGCAACTGTTCAGGGAAGTCAGGAACCAATACACGCAGTCAGTCAGGAAAGCTAAGGCCAGCTTCTTCAGGCAGAAGTTTGCATCCTGTAGCTCCAACTCCAAAAAGTTCTGGGACACTGTGAAGTCCATGGAGAACAAGAGCACCTCCTCCCAGCTGCCCACTGCACTGAGGCTAGGTAACACGGTCACCACAGATAAATCCATGATTATCGAAAACTTCAATAAGCATTTCTCAACGGCTGGCCATGCCTTCCGCCTGGCTTCTCCAACCTCGGCCAACAGTTCTGCCCCCCGCAGCTCCTCGCCCAAGCCTCTCCAGGTTCTCCTTTACCCAAATCCAGATAGCAGATGTTCTGAAAGAGCTCCAAAACCTGGACCCGTACAAATCAGCTGGGCTTGACAATCTGGACCCTCTATTTCTGAAACTATCCGCCGCCATTGTCGCAACCCCTATTACCAGCCTGTTCAACCTCTCTTTCATATCGTCCGAGATCCCCAAGGATTGAAAAGCAGCCGCAGTCATCCCCCTCTTCAAAAGGGGAGACACCCTGGACCCAAACTGTACAGACCTATATCCATCCTGCCCTGCCTATCTAAGGTCTCCGAAAGCCAAGTCAACAAACAGGTCACTGACCATCTCAAATCCCACCGTACCTTCTCCGCTGTGCAATCTGGTTTCCGAGCCAGTCACGGGTGCACCTCAGCCACACTCAAGGTACTAAACGATATCATAACCGCCATCGATAAAAGACAGTACTGTGCAGCCGTCTTCATCGACCTTGCCAAGGCCTTCGACTCTGTCAATCACCATATTCTTATCGGCAGACTCAGTAGCCTCGGTTTTTCGGATGACTGCCTTGCCTGGTTCACCAATTACTTTGCAGACAGAGTTCAGTGTGTCAAATCGGAGGGCATGCTGTCCGGTCCTCTGGCAGTCTCTATGGGGGTGCCACAGGGTTCAATTCTTGGGCCGACTCTTTTCTCTGTATATATCAATGATGTTGCTCTTGCTGCGGGCGATTCCCTGATCCACCTCTACGCAGACGACACCTTTCTATATACTTTCGGCCCATCATTGGACACTGTGCTATCTAACCTCCAAACGAGCTTCAATGCCATACAACACTCCTTCCTTGGCCTCCAACTACTCTTAAACGCGAGTAAAACCAAGTGCATGCTTTTCAACCGATCGCTGCCTGCACCCGCATGCCCGACTAGCATCACCACCCTGGATGGTTCCGACCTTGAATATGTGGACATCTATAAGTACCTAGGTGTCTGGCTAGACTGCAAACTCTCCTTCCAGACTCATATCAAACATCTCCAATCGAAAATCAAATCAAGAGTCGCCTTTCTATTCCGCAACAAAGCCTCCTTCACTCACGCCGCCAAGCTTACCCTAGTAAAACTGACTATCCTACCGATCCTCGACTTCGGCGATGTCATCTACAAAATGGCTTCCAACATTCTACTCAGCAAACTGGATGCAGTCTATCACAGTGCCATCCGTTTTGTCACTAAAGCACCTTATACCACCCACCACTGCGACTTGTATGCTCTAGTCGGCTGGCCCTCGCTACATATTCGTCGCCAGACCCACTGGCTCCAGGTCATCTACAAGTCCATGCTAGGTAAAGCTCCGTCTTATCTCAGTTCACTGGTCACGATGGCAACACCCATCCATAGCACGCGCTCCAGCAGGTGTATCTCATTGATCATCCCTAAAGCCAACACCTCATTCAGCCGCCTTTCGTTCCAGTACTCTGCTGCCTGTGACTGGAACGAATTGCAAAAATCACTGAAGTTGGAGACTTTTATCTCCCTCACCAACTTCAAACATAAGCTATCTGAGCAGCTAACCGATCGCTGCAGCTGTACATAGTCTATTGGTAAATAGCCCACCCATTTTCACCTACCTCATCCCAATACTGTTTTATTTATTTACTTTTCTGCTCTTTTGCACACCAATATCTCTACCTGTACATGACCATCTGATCATTTATCACTCCAGTGTTAATCTGCAAAATTGTAATTATTCGCCTACCTCATGCCTTTTGCACACATTGTATATAGACTCCCCCCCTTTTTTTTCCTACTGTGTTATTGACTTGTTAATTGTTTACTCCATGTGTAACTCTGTGTTGTCTGTTCACACTGCTATGCTTTATCTTGGCCAGGTCGCAGTTGCAAATGAGAACTTGTTCTCAACTAGCCTACCTGGTTAAATAAAGGTGAAATAAAATAAAATAAAAAAATTGCAAAGGGCATCAATGTCTTAACAGCATGATTTTCCAAGGCAGGATACTCTGAGCGCAGCCAATACAGAAATCTGGCAGTGGCTTCTGATTAAATTAAATTTTCACAGAACCGCTTGTTACAATTTTGATGAGGGTCTCTTGTTCAGATATCGGTAAGTGGACTGGAGGCAGGGCATGGAAGGGATAATGAATCCAGTTGTTTCTGCCATCCGTTTCGGGGAAGCACCTGCGTAATTGCACACCCAACTCACTCAGGTGCTTCGCTACATAACATATGACATTGTCCGTAAGCTTGAGTTCATTTGCACACAAAAAAATCATACAATGATGGAAAGACCTGCGTGTTGTCCTTGTTAATGAGGACAGAGAAGAGCTCCAACTTCTTAATCATAGCCTAAATTTTGTCCCACACATTGAATATAGTTGTGGAGAGTCCCTGTAATCCTAGATTCAGATCATTCAGGTGAGAAAAAACATCACCCAGATAGGCCAGTCGTGTGAGAAACTCATCATCAGGCAAGCGGTCAGACAAGTGAAAATGATGGTCCGTAAAGAAAATTTTAAGCTCGTCTCTCAATTTAAAAAAGTGTCAATACTTTACCCCTTGATAACCAGCGCACTTCTCTGTGTTGTAAAAGCGCTACATGGTCGCTGCCAATATCATTGCATAGCGCAGAAAATACAAAAGAGTTCAGGGGCCTTGCTTTAACAAATTTAACCATTTTCAAATGTCTTTCAAGCTGTCAGACATTCCCTTGGCAGCAAGAGTCTCTTGGTGGATGCTGCGGTGTACCCAAGTGGAGTTGGGAGCAACAGCTTGCACGTGCGTTACCATTCCATTATGTCTCCCTGTCATGACTTTTTGGCCATCAGTACAGATACCAACATGAGCAACGTTTGGCTACATACAGACCGTCAGTGGAATTCCCGCGAGAGAGTAACGGTTAATGTATTCTGGAGTATTTTGTGGTGTGATATGCAGTGTAATGGTCAGGATTTACTGTATACAGTACATATCTCCAAATAAATGATTAAAAATCATGTAAGACTTCCGTTCAATGACGTGAGGCTATAATTCTGGAACTCCATGGACAACTACATTGTAACATAATTTATTTGTAGTAGTTTATGTATTAAATTAATCATCCACATTTAGTCCATTAAAACATCTTATAATTGGGGCCACACATTTTCACTGGTCAGGTCACATGATCAAATAAAAAGTGTTTGCTGACATGGAAGAAAAGGGACCTTAGATGAATCCATTTAACTCACTGGCCACTGATTTGGAAACATTTGTTAAGCATGCAAAACTTGGATAACAATGTATTTATAGAGTATGTTGATGTACTGTATGGATTGCAATGTCGCAAATGAATAGTCAAACACGTGTGATGGAATAAATTCATATTTTACAGACATACCTGAGGTACATGTATTCTTTATTCTTTTGGCTTTTCAATGAGATGGGTTATATCTTGCATGCAGTTTACTCATACACTACAAGCATAATGCATATCAAGATGTGATCTATTAAATGTTACGTAATCAAAACATTCATTGTGTATACATGTATAGTATATACATATTAGGAATGCTTTTATTACATGGAACATATGCTCTTCATAACATACTTTTAAACATTCGAATTACAGACATTTATGACACTTTATACAAAGGGAACCGCTGACAAAAGTAACATCCTGAGGAATTGGATAACTATGTAAACAAATGTAGGAAACAATCGAAGACGCGTGCTGTCACACTAGCCTTGAGACAATCATATTCAGAATTCTCTGAACCTGATGTTCCATCTTAGATATTTGTTATGATAAAGCATGTGAGGTAAACTGTGACCACAGTTTATAAATGACACAAAATAAAAGATGAAAGAATCCAAATGAGAAGTCCATTTCCCCTTCACTAGATCACATGAGGCGTTTCCAAATGAAAGGGTGTGGTGAAGCTTAAATAACTAAAGTGGCTATAGCGCAGACAGTGCGGCCATATTGTATAGCAAACTATTTACAAAACAGTTGTACAGTACAAAGAAAAAATGATTATATTACAATATTTATATAGACATTGGTTGTAATCTAACTACAAAATCTTCCCACGGCCTCAACTGGATGCTTCATACTCTGGTCTGTCTGCCATATAGAGCAGAGAATGCAGAATATAATAGATATATGTATTAAATAACATTAACAACTTAATATATTCCATTATACATGAAACATCACATAATATATCAAATATATTTGTATATTTCATATATTATAGAATATGTACATACAGATACATCAATAACGATGGAACATGATTTGGGAAGTGGGTAGGAAAGGTAAACTCAAAGCAATTTAGATTTGGTCAATTACAAGTTTTATAGCACTTACTAATGATGTTGCAGTACCAAAACTGCAGAGTACACAAGATACATGCTTTTGGAATGCCTCTTAAGTGAGCATATATATGACACAGAATACAGTGTTTCACCTGTCAGACGAGGCTTGGAGATTATTTGAGGCGATTTACACCTGATGGTCACAACTATACTGTGCAGAGGACGTTCATTTTATCATTCACCACTGTGACGAGAAAAGACAGTATAGACTTTGAGGCCATTGTGGTTCAAGCTGGACAGAAGAGCTGGACTACGAATACTATGTGTATCAACTCTGTGAGCCAACACTAAAGATGAATGTATTCTGCATTGTACTGTGGTTTCTGATGAATGAAAGGAGGAAAACTATGTTTTTCTAGAGCGTGTTATTGTTCGGAAAACTGATTATAGGCAACGGTTGTTGGTAATGGTATTTGGACTGTATGCTCAGGAGAAATCTTTCCTGTTGATTTGTAATAGTGAGAGTAACATAATGATACAGATTCATCAACGTATGAGCCCCTCAGACATCACGGAGAGAGCAAGCTCATTTTGGTGAGGGTGCGTAACGCAACACTGTAATCATGGGTAAGCATTCATGCAGGTCTACATGTCGATTGAACTGCAGCAATCCCCCTAACTGCACTGCAGCAATAATGGTTGTCATGAGTAGTCATGTCTTATGCTCGAAACAGAGCCCGCACATGCATAAGCTCCACCATGTACCTTCATTTAAAAAAGGTTTATGAGTGTGCGGGCCCCAAATTTCTTTTATGCCAACTTCTTTCGGCCCTGCACCCCACAAGGATGTGTGTTTGATCACACTTGACTAGTCAAGTTTTATGAACATTTAAAGTGAACACGACTACCTTTTAAAGCAATACATGGAACCCCTCGTTTTACAGTAAAACATATGTTTACAAAAATAGTCACACAATCAACCTATGAGTTTTAAAAACAAGATTCTGTCAGAAAACTAAGTTAGTAAATCATATGGCAGTTATAATACAAGAGACTGGACGCAACCCTGGAAGTACTAGCTGCAAGAGAAGTTACAGTATAACTAAATGTTTCTGATTGGAACAACACACAACATGTTTTACCTGTCCCTATAAAGCTGGCAAACATTTGTTTTAGTCCCCACAGAAATTAACATCCAAACAACTGGTCACCTTACAGCCTAAGAGGTTGAGTCACTACCTCATGTTAGGCACCAACCTTACATTTAGACTCAAGTAAGCATTGTCAGTTTGGCATAGATATTCACACCAAAGAAGGGGTTCACTTGACACATTGGTCACCTTCAAGGGCTGTAAACAATTTGTAGCAGAATGAAATCTATGCTAAATCTTCCCAACATCCATGTACTTTTTTTTCTCCTTCACCTCCTTCTTTCTCTTGTCTTTTTCATATTTGTTTTTTTCAGGTTTTGTGACACTGTCATATGATGGGGGAGAAGCTGTGGAGGGTGTCATGTCAGTTCTGTCTGAAGGAGAGATCTCATTAAATTTGTCTATGACGAGAACCTCTTTATCAAGGAGCGTGCCTCCACTTTGTATCTTCTCCTTGTACATGGCAGAGGCCCGCTTAACAATACGCTTGAGAAGATATCGTCTGAAAGCTCTCTGGATGACCAGGGCAGACATGTCCTCTAGCTTGCGGCGTAGTGTGGTGGTGATTGGTTCGTAGGACACCTTGGAGGGGTTGGAGGCCATAAAGCGCTCCTCCATTTGACCCCGGAGGATGTCCAAGCCTTCGCCCTCGCCCAGGACACGTTTGGTGAAGGCAAACAGGATGTCCAGGCAGTGGATGCGCTCCCCACTCACCATGGGTAAATCCATTGAGCTCAACTGGATCTTATTGGGCTTAGAGATGCGTAGCGGGGGGTCTAGGGCGTCAGCAAAGTCTGACAGCTTGTCATACTCCATGAACTGGGTGGCCCGCGCATCAAACTTCTCCCAGACCTCGTAGAACATCTCAAAGTCATCCTCGCTCAGGGGCTCAGCGCTCTCCTCAGTGGCCACACTGAAGTTCTCTAAGATGACAGCAATGTACATGTTGACCACAACAAGGAAACATATGATTATGTAGCTCACAAAGAAGATAATGGCCACAGAGGGGTTTCCACAGTCTCCCCCCTTGTACGTGCTTCCTGGGTGCTCTTTCCGGCTGTCGCAGTCTGGCTCTCCCTTGTTGAGGATGGGGGCCAGCAGGCCATCCCAGCCCCCTGACGTGGTGATCTGGAACAGGCAGATCATGCTGTTGCCGAACGTCTCAAAGTTGAACATGTCGTCAATCCCAGACTCCTTCTTGACGTATGCAAAGTTGGACATGCCAAAGATTGCATAGATAAACATCACTAAGAAGAGCAGGAGACCAATGTTGAACAATGCAGGAAGTGACATCATCAACGCAAACAAGAGTGTACGGATTCCCTTGGCACTCTTGATGAGGCGAAGGATACGGCCAATTCGGGCCAGTCGAATGACTCGGAATAAGGTTGGTGAAACCAAGTACTTCTCTATCACTTCCGAGAGAAACATACCTGAAAGGACAGAAAAGAATAACACATAATAATCTCCAAAGCATAATATCACTTTGCAGTATTACAATTGTGAACAATAGGTGAAAAGTCTTACCAATTATCGACAGGATAACAACGATAAAGTCAAATACATTCCAACCAATGGTAAAGTAGTATTGTCGGAGTGAGATCATTTTCAGAATACACTCTCCGGTGAACATGACAATAAACACCAGGTTGATATTGTAGAGAATTTTACGAATGTCGTTTTCCTGGTCATCCGTCTCCACCATCATGGTGACCATATTAAGGCATATAAGAATCATGATGACAATGTCGAAGGCTTGCTTTGTAATGAAATCAAAAACAAATCCTTGAAACTTGTTCTAGAGGAAACATAAGAAAGAAGCATTTTGAGACACCAGGATGTGGAAATCGAGGTTCGTGAATTGAGGAATGTCTTTGTTGAGAAACATTGTGGTACAGTATGACCTTACCACTGGCCTAGGGATAGGCTTTTGGGGTTTCTTTGAGCCGAGCTTCTTCATAGCATTGTAGTATTTCTTCTGTTCCTCTGTCATGAAGATGTCTTGACCTCCAAAGTAAAGAGGCAAGACAAGCCTAGTTAAATTCCTGCAGCTCTTACACACATTTAGTTGCCCATTGTTGGAGGGATGAATCCTCATTACGTTAAATCAGAGAAAATGGATGCATGTATCATTGCATACAACTTTAAAAAAGACTTATCTTTTTCTTTTGCTGATTGAAGTTGTCTATAATGACACCAATGAAGAGGTTGAGTGTGAAGAAGGATCCAAATATGATGAATACCACAAAGTACAGATACATGTACAGATTCACTTCGTAGTCGGGTTGATCATCCAACTGTAATAGAATAGCGTAGTATTACCATACATGAACATCATAAAACCAAAATATTATCATATATATAGACAATGTGCAAACACAAACAACCATTAGTCTAAAATACCTTGTGAAAGGAATGACTGAAAACACTTACATTGCGAGAGTCCACAGCTGCATACATGATATCCATCCAGCCTTTGAATGTAGCCTTAGAAAGAAATTAAGGAAAATATTACTACCTAATAGTTAAGACACTTGTTCCGAAGGACATTGCCCTCGCACAATTTGTCTGCCCACACGAAATTGCTACAAAACGTTTGACATGGGTCCCGTTATCTTTCGAAAATGTCAACAAAATATTTCTGGTGAAAGGTGAATGGAGAGCCACTCACCACTTGTAACAGTGCCAGATAGCCTGCTCCCACGTTATCAAAGTTGATCTTGACATTCTTCCAGTGGGTACCTTTCAAAGCCAAACATTCTGTCTTGTTTGCCACGTCTCTGACTTCGAAGCGCTCCCTCGTGGTCATGTTGATACAATGGTAGTATTTCCCTGCAAACAGGTTGACACCCATGATGCTAAAGATGAGCCAGAAGATGAGGCACACCAGCAGCACATTGAAGATGGAGGGGATGGCTCCAAGCAGAGCGTTGATGACCACCTGCAAGGGTTCACACAGACAGTCTCAGATATAGAACCATAGACAATATTGCATTGGATAATGATCATTTTCAGCACTGACAATATGTACAACTGTAGGATCTTAATCACCCCGTTGCAGGATAACTTTCCTGCATAGCGGGAAATGTAAAACTTGTGGGGTATTTAAGGTTTAAAAAGGCTTCTTTTTGTAATTCCCACTTTGAAATTTCAGACCTGATTTTCCCTTACGAAAAATGTATCCCATCCCTACAAAAATGTCCATTCATTATAATCAGAATAATCATTCCCATTCCAAGTTGATGCATGATTATTTTACTGCCGTAGCAAACTGGCTCATATTAAGATCCTACATCTGTACTGTAGGCTACATGTTGACTTTGATTGGTGACGGTGAAAATAGGAAAACACAAAGTGTTTAAATGCTAGCGTAAAGCTCAACACAAGTGTCACTAACACCACAGCTTATCAACGACCATGACAACAACAAGGAAAAAAGGAACGGAAAGGACAAGGGGGAAATGTATTTGTGAAGGAGAGACTGTGATGGTGTGTTTACTTGTTTGTAGTGATTTACAATTAGGCTGCAGTGTGAAAAAAGGAAACAGAAAAAACCTTGTAGAGGCAGGATGAAGTCACATAATTTGTTAACTGTAAATGAAAAGCACAAACACAAAAATGAAGAAATTGTTCATGTTAAAAGCAGTACCCAGCAGCAAGCAACATCCAAACACAGTACAGTTTCAAAGTGCATAAATAGAGAGCCAATGAAGCAATGAGAAGTCAGTCATGCAGATGGGATAATTCAGTGACAACCACGTGAGGAGAGACCGTCGTCACAGCACTGGCATTTGATCGATAAGGACTATGTTGGTTATACCAGTCGACACCCTTCCCGCACATATGACATCCAACACCCTGGCTAGAGTATGTTGCTGTGAGAGTACTGCACAAGTTTATGATGGTTAAGTGCAGTAGCCTCCAAGACTTAAGAATGTTTTCATGTAGTTTAATTAACTGAAGTCCAGTTAATGCCATTTCCACATGTCTTATTGATTCTTTTCCAGTAACGCTGGCATCCTCTGATGAGTGCATGTGACCTGCCAGTGGGACTGATGGAAACTCTTGTGTTATAACATCCTGAAAACAGATGTAGGTGGAAAAGGAGGAATAGAAAAGGAAAGGTATCTCTAAATATACACTGAACAAAAAATATAAATGCAACATGTAAAGTGTTGGTCCCATGTTTCATGAGCTGAAATAAAATATCCCCGAAATGCTTCTTCACCTGCTGGATTGTCTGAGACCAGCTGATGAAATTGTGGGTTTGCACAACTGAAGAATTTCTGCACAAACTGTCAGAAACCATCTCAGGGAAGCTCATCTGCGTGTTCGTCGTCTTCACCAGGGTCTTGACCTGACTGCAGTTCGACATCGTAACCGACTTCAGTGGGCAGATGCTCACCTTCGATGGCCACTTGCAAATTGTAGAAGTGTACTCTTCCCAGATGACAGACAGACAGCGTGTGTGGTGTTATGCGGGAGAGCAGTTTGCTGACATTGTGAACAGAGTCCCCGTTGGGGGCGGTGGGGTTATGGGATGTTCAGGCATTAGCAACGGACAACGAACACAATTGCTTTTGATCGATGACAATTTGAATGCACAAAGATACCTTGACAAGGTCCTGAGGCCCGTTGTCGTGCCATTTATTTGCCTCCATCACCTCATGTTTCAGTATGATAATGCACAGCCCCATGTCGCAAGGATCTATACACAATTCCTGGAAGCTGAAAATATCCCAGTTCTTCCGTGGCCTGCATACTCACTAGACATGTCACCCATTGAGCACGTTTGGGATGCTCTGGTTCGACGTGTACAACGGTGTGTTCCAGTTCCCGCCAATATCCAGCAACTTTGCACAGCCGTTAAAGAGGAGTGGGAGAACATTCCACAGACCACAATCAACAGCCTGATCAATATTATGCGAAGGAGATGTGTCGTGCTGCATGAGGAAAATGGTGGTCACACCAGATACTGACTGGTTTTCTGATCCACGTCCCTGTCTTTAAAAAAAAGGTTATCTGTGACCAACAGAGGCATATCTGTATTTCCAGTCATGTGAAATCCATAGATTAGGGCCGCATAAATGTATTTCAATAGACTGATTCCTTATATAAACTGTAACTCTGTAGAATCTTTTAAGATTTTCCATGTTTATATTTTTGTTCAGCTATTGGGTTGCTGTGGGCCTTAGATTGACTAAAGTGCTCTGTATCCTTGCAGGGAGCTGATGTCACGTTGATAAGAGGCTGTCATTAGAGCCATGTAGAGTACTTGGAGAATTGTGCCAATGCGGGCCAATGCTACAAAAAGTCAATTCTGACAAAAGCTGTATCCCATCTAGCCAAAACCTGTTAGTTACCCATTAATGTTTCATGGGGAATATTTAAACAATGCTATGTAACTGAATGTCTAGAATTAGAAAACAAATCTAAATTCTAAAAGTTGGCGTAACTCTCTAAATATGTGGCTCTGGCTGTGATGATATGCACTATGAGGCAACAGCACTGTAAAAAATAATCTAGTTGTTTCAACCAATTATTATTAAGTAGCTAGTTTTACAGCCTTTCTTTTGTTCACTAAACTTTTTGGTCAAAATATTACCTGAATTTAACATTTTTAGTTGGCGCAAACTTAGCTCCAACATGAGAAAATTCAACCAGAAATTATTATTTTACCACAAAAAAGGCTGTGGAACTAGTCACACACACACACACACACACACACACACACACACACACACACACACACACACACACACACACACACACACACACACACACACACACACACGGCCAGATCTTTAGAAAGCACAGTGTCTGTCATGACCAACCTGGGAGTGAAATTTGACCATGTGCTCTCCTCCAATCATTCTTTCGAACATCTCCCGCCTAAGACCCTCACTCACCACTTCTGAAGCAGAAAAGCTTATCCATGCATTAGTTTTCTCCAGAATTGATTATGGGAATGCAGTACTTGGGGGCCTGCCTGCAAACTCGATTAATAAATTACAACTCATTCAAAACAGTGCAGCAAAGATTATGGCACCCCATACTTGCTGACCTCCATTGGCTATCTGTCCCTCAAAGAATTGACTTTAAAATTATTCTCCTGGTCTACAAAGCCCTAAATGGCATCGGACCTGCCAACCTGTCAGATATACTCTCACCCTATGAACCTCCATGCACCCTACGTTCACGCTAAACTGCATCATGCACCCAGGACCCAGCTAGGAACAACGGAGGATCATCAATTTTCCTCCCACATACCACGCCTTTGGAACTTTCTGAAAATCTCAGGGCTGTTCAGACTGGTGAGGCTTTTAAAGCAGGCCTCAAGACTAATCTTTATCGGCTGGCCTACCCTTCCTCCTAGACTTTGATTGTTGCTTTTATGATATGGTTATATACAGTACCAGTCAAAAGTTTGGACACACCTACTCATTCAAGGGTTTTTCTTTACTTTTACTATTTTCTACATTGTAGAATAATAGTGAAGACATCAACACTATGAAATAATACATATGGAATCATGTAGTAACCAAAAAAGTGTTAAACAAATCAAAATATATTTTATAGTCAACAAAGTAGCCACCCTTTGCCTTGATGGCAGCTTTGCACACTCTTGGCATTCTCTCAACCAGCCTTATGAGGAATGCTTTCCCAACAGTCTTGAAGGAGTTCCCACATATGCTGAGCACTTGTTGGCTGCTTTTTCTTCACTCTGAGATCCTACTCATCCCAAACCATCTCAATTAGGTTGAGGTCAGGTGATTGTGGAGGCCAGGTCATCTGATGCAGTAATCAATCACTCTCCTTGGTCAAATAGAGGTGACAGCCTGGAGGTGTCATGTTGAAAAACAAATGATAGTCCCACTAAGCGCAAACCAGATGGGATGGCGTATCGCTGCAGAATGCTGTGGTAGCCGTGCTGGTTAAGTGTGCCTTGGATTCTAAATAAATCACTGACAATATCATCTGCAAAACACCACCACACCGTCACACCTCATCCTCCATGCTTCACCGTGGGAACCACATATGTGTAGATCATCCGTTCACCTACTCTACGTCTCACAAAGACACGGCTGTTGGAACCAAAAATCTCAAATTTGGACTCGGTCTAATGTTCATTGCTAGTTTTTCTTGGCTCAAACAAGTCTCTTCTTCTTATTGGTGTCCTTTACTGTAGTAGTGGTTTCTTTGCAGCAATTCAACCATGAAGGCCTGATTCACACAGTCTCCCCTGAACAGTTGCTGTTGAAATGTGTCTGTTACTTGAACTCTGTGAAGCATCTATTTGGGCTGAAATCTGAGGTGCAGTTAATTCTAACAAACTTATCCTCATCATCAGAGGTAACTCTGGCGGTCCTCATGAGAGCCAGTTTCATCATAGCGCTTGATGGTTTTTGTGATTGACTGACCTTCATGTCATAAAGTAATGATGGACTGTCATTTCGCTTTGCTTATTTGAGGTGTTCTTGCCATAATATGGACTTGGTCTTTTACCAAATAGGGCTATCTTCTGTATACCACCCCTACCTTGTCACAACACAACTGATTTGCTCAAACGCATTAAGAATGAAATAAATTCCACCAATTAACTTTTAACAAGGCACACCTGTTAATTGAAGTACATTCCAGGTGGCTATAGTGAATGCAAAGCTGTCATCAAGGCAAAGGGAGGCTACTTTGAAGAAACTCAAATATATTGTTTAACACTTTTTTGGTTACTACCTGTTTCCATATGTGCTATTTCATAGTTTTGATGTCTGCTATTATTCTACAATGTAGAAATAGTCCAAATAAAGAAAAGCCCAAGAATTAGGGTTTTGACTGGTACTGTATAATTGCTTTTTTTACTTTTAATTTTTACAATTTATTTTTTTTACTTTTATTTTATGGACTTTGAGATCATTCTTGTAAACTCAGCAAAAATAAACGTCCTCTCACTGTCAACTGTGTTTATTTTCAGCAAACTTAACATGTGTAAATATCCAACAGGTCCCAGACGTGATCAAAGGAATTGAGATCCGGGCTCTTCGCTGGCCATGCCAGAACACTGACATTCCTGTCTTGTAGGAAATCCCGCACAGCACGAGCAGTTTGGCTGGTGGCATTGTCATGCTGGAGGGTCATGTCAGGATGAGCCTGCAGGAAGTGTACCACATGAGGAAGGAGGATGTCTTCCCTGTAACGCACAGCATTGAGATTGCCTGTAATGACAAGCTCAGTCCGATGATGCTGTGACACATTGCCACAGACCATGATGGACCTTCCACCTCCAAATCAATCCCGCTCCAGAGTACAGGCCTTGGTGTAACGCTCATTCCTTTGACGATAAACGCAAATCCGACCAACATCCCTGGTGAGACAAAACCACGACTCGTCAGTGAAGATAACTTTTTGCCAGTCCTGTCTGGTCCAGCGATGGTGGGTTTGTGCCCATAGGCGACGTTGTTGCCGGTGATGTCTAGTGAGGACCTGCCTTACAACAGGCCTACAAGCCCTCAGTCCAGCCTCTCTCAGCCTATTGCGGACATTCTGAGCACTGATGGAGGGATTGTGCGTTCCTGGTGTAACTCTGGCAATTGTTGTTGCCATCCTGTACCTGTCCCGCATGTGTGATGTTCGGATGTACCGATCCTGTGCTGATGTTGTTACACGCGGTCTGCCACTGTGAGGACAATCAGCTCTCCGTCCTGTCTCCCTGTAGCACTGTCTTAGGTGTCTCACAGTACGGACATGGCAATTTATTGCCCTGGCCACATCTGCAGTCCTCAAGCCTCCTTGCACCTCCAAATCGATCCCGCTCCAGAGTCCCACTCAAGGCACGTAATATGCTCCACCAACGTTAGACAAGTATTTGGAAAAAAACTCAAATGGTTTAAATAAGTAAATCAAAACAATGATGATGAGAATAGTCAAGTGAACTGCTAATTGACAAAGTCATGGTGGCGTAGCAGGATGATTGCAATCTCATGAACCAAGAGGTTGTGAGTTCAAATCCAAGGTGAGGACACGTTAAGTACTAATCATTGTGTAAATGAACAGGTGAAATGTTGGTTCAACACACTGCATGTGTAAATAGTTCCACAGCCATTGTTTAGTTAAAATGCCAAAAATAATCATTTGTTGTTGAATGAAGATGTGAGACAAATTGAGCAAACACATCATTTTAATGTTTGCCTACGTTTTTATCACGTTGGAGCTACGTTTGGGCCAACTAAAACTGTTAAGTTCAGGTAACACTTTGACTGAAAAGTTTACTAAATAAATAAAAAGTGCTTTGGAACCAGTTACTTGATCATATTTATTTGAAACAACTAGATTTGTTGGTGCTTTTTTTCTACAGTGAGGGCTCTGGAGCCTCATTTTATAAACATTGGGTACGCACAAAATATGCCCCAAAACATGCCAGTTTTCACTCAAAAGTTGGAATTTATTACAACTGAACTTGAGGTGAGAATGTGCTTATCCTCCTGCAAACTTTAAACAACGTGTACGTATTGCAAGAAGGCAAAAGTAGCCGAGTAGTAGCTTTGTGCAGGAATGTGCCTATTAGATAGACTGCTATAATTTCAAGTTTTTGCATCTGAAAGGGATAGCGGTTTATTACATACAGTAGAATTTTACAGGTGAAAAGACAGTTGATTCTTTTGTATTGAAGTGTGTAGCTACCAACGTAAGTAGGCCTACTGTAGTTTTCATTTGTTCAGAGTAAACAATGTTTCAGAATTCGCCGGCATAGTCTATTTAGGTTTGGGAAAAAGTGCAAATCCTTATTGAATTCAAACTATCTGTTTGCAAGTACACAACAAAGTGCAATGTTTTTGTTTTTCAGACAAGTATCACGCCCGGATCTGTTTCACCTGTCCTTGTGATTGTCTCCACCCCCTCCAGGTGTCGCTTATTTTTCCCAGTGTATTTATCCCTGTGTTTCCTGTCTCTCTGTACCAGTTTGTCTTGTATGTTTCCAAGTCAACCAGCAGTTTTCCTGTTCTCCTGCTTTTTGCATTTCTCCTTTTTCTAGTCCTCCCGGTTTTGACCCTTGCCTGTTTCTGGACTCTGTACCCACCTGCCTGACCATTCTGCCTGCCTTGACCACGAGCCTGTCTGCCACTCTGTACCTCCTGGACTCTGATCTGGTTTTGATCTTTTTGCCTGTCCTCGACCAATCTCTTGCCTACCCCTTTGGATTAATAAACATTGTAAGACTCCAACCATCTGACTCCTGTATCTGCATTTGGGTCTTACCTTTCCCCTCGATAACAAGTTTAGATACAATGGCGCCCTGGAGGAGATAGCTGCTGTTTTACGGTCTCCTAACCAATTGTGCTAATGTGTGTGTTTTTTCTGTGTTTTTTGTAACTTATTTTGTACATAATGTTTCTGCCACTGTCTCTTATGACCGAAAAGAGCATCTAGATATCAGGACAGCGATTACTCACCACCTCTGGAAAACACATTTTCTTTAACAAGTCGGACACAAAGAATTTCCTTCAGACACCAGACTAGGCCCTCATCCCCGTCATTCGCAGGAAAAAGAGACAGAGATATCAGGGACGTAGGTCGGGCTGCCTTGTAAGGATCCGACAGCGAGTGGGTAATCTGCCTTCACTATCAGTCCTATTAGCCAACGTACAATCATTGGATAACAAGATAGACGAACTACGAACACGTATATCCTACCAACGGGACATTAAAAACTGTTTGACCGAGTCGTGGCTGAACGACGACGTGAATAACATACAGCTGGTGGGTTTTACGCTGTATCAGCAAGATAGAACAGCTGCCTCAGGTAAGACAAGGTGTGGCATTCTGTGTATATTTGTAAACAACAGCTGGTGCACCAAATCTAATAGTAAGGAAGTATTGAGGTTTAACTCACCTAAAGTAGAGTATCTCATACTAAGCTGTAGACCACACTATTTAGCAAGGGAGTTTTAATCTATATTCTTCGTAGCTGTCTATTTACCACCACAGACCGATACTTGCACTAAGACCCCAATCAATGAGCTGTATACGGCCATAAGCAATCAGGAAAACGCTCATCCAGAGGCAGCGCTCCTAGTGGCCGGGGACATTAATGCAGGGAAACTTAAATCCATTTTACCAGCATGTTAAATGTGCAACCAGAGGGAAAAAACTCTAGACCACCTCTACTCCTCCTGATTCCTGCTTACAAGCTAAAACTAAAATAGGAAGCACCAGTGACTCAGTCAATAAAGAAGTGGTCAGATGACGCAGATGCTAAGCTACAGGACTGTTTTGCTAGCACAGACTGGAATATGTTCCGGGCTTCTTCCGATGGCATTGAGGAGTACACCACATCAGTCACTGGCTTCATCAATAAGTGCATCGATGACGTTGTCCCCACAGTAACTGTATGTGCATACCCCAACCAGAAGCCATGGATTACAGGCAACATCCGTACAGAGCAAAAGAGTAGAGCTGCTGCTTTGAAAGAGTGGGACTCTAACCCAGAAACTTATAAGAAATCCTGCTATAACCTTCGACGAACCATCAAACAGGTAAAGAATCAATACAGGACAAAGATTGAATCGTACTACACCGGCTCCGACGCTCGTCGGATGTGGAAGGGCTTTCAAACTATTACAGACTACAAAGGTAAGCACAGCCGACGAGCTGCCCAGTGACACGAGCCTACCAGACAAGCAAAATGACTTCTATACTCGCTTCAAGGCAAGCAACACTGAAGCATGCATGAGAGCATCAGCTGTTCCGGACGACTGTGTGAGTAAGACCTTTAAACAGGTCAACATTTACAAGACCAAAGAGCCAGACGGGTTAACAGGAGGTGTAGTCCGAGCATGTGCAGACCAACTGGCAAATGTCTTCACTGACATTTTCAACCTGTCCCTGACTGAGTCTGTAATAACAACATGTTTCAAGCAGACCCTGTGCCCAGAATTTGCATACTGCCCCAACAGATCCACAGATGACGCAATTTCTATTGCACTCCACACTGCCCTTTCCCACCTGGACAAAAGGAACACCTATGTGAGAATGCTATTCATTGACTACAGCTCAGCGTTCAACACCATAGTGCCCTCAAAGCTCATCACTAAGCTAGGGACCCTGGGACTAAACACCTCCCTCTGCAACTGCATCCTGGACTTCCTGAAGAGCCACCCCCAGGTGGTAAGGGTAGATAACAACACATCCGCTATGCTGATCCTCAACACGGGGGCCCCTCAGGGGTGCGTGGTCAGTCCCCTCCTGTACTCCCTGTTCACTCATGACTGCATGGCCAGGCACGACTCAACACCATCATCAAATTTGCCGATGACACAACAGTGGTAGGCGTGATCACCGACAATGATGAAACAGCCTATAGGGAGGAGGTCAGAGACCTGGCCGTGTGATGCCAGGATAACAACCTCTCCCTCACCGTGATCAAGACATAGGAGATGATTGTGGACTACAGGAAAAGGAGGACCGAGCACACCTGGGCTGTAGTGGCTGTAGTGGAGCAGGTTGAGAGCTTCAAGTTCCTTGGTGTCCACATCGCCAACAAACTATCATGGTCCAAACACACCAAGACAGTCGCGAAGAGAGCACGACAAAGCCTATTCCCCCTCAGGAGGCTGAAAAGATTTGACATGGGTCCTCAGATCCTGAAAATGTTCTACAGCTGCACCATCGAGAGCATCCTGACTGGTTGCATCACTGCCTGGTATGGCAACTGCTCGGCCTCTGACCGCAAGGCACTACAGAGAGTAGATTGTATGGCCCAGTACATCACTGGGGCCAAGCTTCCTGCTTTTCAGGACCTCTATACCAGGCGGTGTCAGAGGAAGGCCCTAAAAATTGTGAAAGACGCCAGCCACCCTAGTCATAGACTGTTCTCTCTGCTTCTGCACGGAAAGTGGTACCAGAGTGCCAAGTCTAGGTCCAAAAGGCTTCTCAACAGCTTCTACCCCCAAAGCCATAAGACTCCTGAACAGCTAATCAAATGGCTACCCAGACTATTTCAATTGTCGTCGTCCCCCCTCTTTTACGCTGCTGCTACTCTCTGTTTATTATCTATGCATAGTCACTTTAACTCTACCTACATGTACATATTACCTCCAGCCACCCAAGTCATAGACTGTTCTCTCTGCTTCTGCATGGAAAGCGGTACCAGAGTGCCAAGTCTAGGTCCAAAAGGCTTCTCAACAGCTTCTACCCCCAAGCCATAAGACTCCTGAACAGCTAATCAAATGGCTAGCTAATCAAATGGCTACCCAGACTATTTCAATTGTCGTCGTCTCCCCTCTTTTACGCTGCTGCTACTCTCTGTTTATTACCTATGCAGTCACTTTAGCTCTACCTATATGTACATGGCCAGCTCTCCCGCTATCTCTCTCAGAATGACCTTCTTGATCCAAATCAGTCAGGTTTCAAGACTAGTCATTCAACTGAGACTGCTCTTCCCTGTATCACGGAGGCCCTCCGCACTGCTAAAGCTAACTCTCTCTCCTCTGCTCTCATCCTTCTAGACCTATCGGCTGCCTTCGATACTGTGAACCATCAGATCCTCCTCTCCACCCTCTCCGAGTTGGGCATCTCTGGCGCGGCCCACGCTTGGATTGCGTCCTACCTGACAGGTCGCTCCTACCAGGTGGCGTGGCGAGAATCTGTCTCCTCACCACGCGCTCTCACCACTGGCGTCCCCCAGGGCTCTGTTCTAGGCCCTCTCCTATTCTCGCTATACACCAAGTCACTTGGCTCTGTCATAACCTCACATGGTCTCTCCTATCATTGCTATGCAGACGACACACAATTAATCTTCTCCTTTCCCCCTTCTGATGACCAGGTGGCGAATCGCATCTCTGCATGTCTGGCAGACATATCAGTGTGGATGACGGATCACCACCTCAAGCTGAACCTCGGCAAGACGGAGCTGCTCTTCCTCCCGGGAAGGACTGCCCGTTCCATGATCTCGCCATCACGGTTGACAACTCCATTGTGTCCTCCTCCCAGAGCGCTAAGAACCTTGGCGTGATCCTGGACAACACCCTGTCGTTCTCAACTAACATCAAGGCGGTGGCCCGTTCTTGTAGGTTCATGCTCTACAACATCCGCAGAGTACGACCCTGCCTCACACAGGAAGCAGCGCAGGTCCTAATCCAGGCACTTGTCATCTCCCGTCTGGATTACTGCAACTCGCTGTTGGCTGGGCTCCCTGCCTGTGCCATTAAACCCCTACAACTCATCCAGAACGCCGCAGCCCGTCTGGTGTTCAACCTTCCCAAGTTCTCTCACGTCACCCCGCTCCTCCGCTCTCTCCACTGGCTTCCAGTTGAAGCTCGCATCCGCTACAAGACCATGGTGCTTGCCTACGGAGCTGTGAGGGGAACGGCACCTCAGTACCTCCAGGCTCTGATCAGGCCCTACACCCAAACAAGGGCACTGCGTTCATCCACCTCTGGCCTGCTCGCCTCCCTACCACTGAGGAAGTACAGTTCCCGCGCAGCCCAGTCAAAACTGTTCGCTGCTCTGGCCCCCCAATGGTGGAACAAACTCCCTCACGACGCCAGGACAGCGGAGTCAATCACCACCTTCCGGAGACACCTGAAACCCCACCTCTTTCAGGAATACCTAGGATAGGATAAAGTAATCCTTCTCACCCCCCTTAAAAGATTTAGATGCACTATTGTAAAGTGGCTGTTCCACTGGATGTCTTAAGGTGAACGCACCAATTTGTAAGTCGCTCTGGATAAGAGCGTCTGCTAAATGACTTAAATGTAAATGTACATATTACCTCGACTAACCGGTGCTCCCGCACATTGACACTGTACCGGTGTCCCCTGTATATAGCCTCGCTACTGTTATTTTACTGCTGCTCTTTAATTATTTATTTGTTTTTTTTATTTATGTATTTTTAACACAAATTTTTCTTAAAACTGCATTGTTGGTTAAGGTCTACAATGTAAGCATTTGTACCAGTTGAATTTAACGCATGTGACAAATAAAATTTGATTTGATTTGAGATACAGCAAAATATTCTGCCAACCCCTCCAAAAACATTTGATCAAGGTTGCCATTGCATTGCTATTTTGTTAGATACTGTCTTGGCCAAATTCCAATACTTATAATGTATATTGCAAAAAAAAAATGTAAATGTCACCATAAAAATGTCACCATTAAACCATGAATTATGGGCATTTTTTCAGGCGGAGTTATGCTGGTTCACACGTCCACAGTTTCACGACAGGTCTGATTTATAACAGGAAACTTGAATGTTTCTAAATCTCAATATTTTTGTGTGAGTGCAGTCTTTTCAGAAATGGCGCACGCAGATATTTAGTGTTAAATTTACGCAATGGTTATAAATGAGGCCCCAGGTCTGGTGACTCTTACCCTCATGCCCTCGAAGCGGGACAGCGCTCTCAGGGGCCTCAGCGCTCGCAGCGTCCTCAGGGACTTGATGGCACTCAGCTCAGCGTAGCCCAGGGCGTTGGCCACAAGGCTGACCAAAGAGACCTGTAAACAGAATGATGTCATCATGAGACACGTGACTAGCTGATTGACACTCAGCGGAGGCAGAGCCTCTGTCTCAACGATATAAACCAGGAAATGGGTCACTGTCTCGCCTTGACTACATTACAGGATCATTTCAACAATGAAACAACAATACAATGTCTTTGCAATTACAAGCTGATTTTGATATTGTATTGGACACTAAGAACTTGGCTAAAGCAGAAAAACCCTTTGGAGCACTCAAATAAACTGTCTATTTTTCTCAGTTCATAAAATATTTTGAAGTTGTCCTAAAGCCAGAGTCTACTTCGGTTGAGGTGAAAAAGACACTATAATCTTTTCCCATACAGTACCAGTCAAAAGTTTGGACACTCATTCAAGGGTTTCTTTATTTTTACTATTTTCTACATTGTAGAATAATAGTGAAGACATCAAAACTATGAAATAGCACATCTGGAATCCTGTAGTAACCAAAAAATTGTTAAACAAATCAAAATATATTTTATATTTGAGATTCTTCAAAGTAGCCCCCCTTTGCCTTGATGACAGCTTTGCACACTCTTGGCATTCTCTCAACCAGCTTCATGAGGTAGTCACCTGGAATGCATTTCAATTAACAGGTGTGCCCTGTTAAAAGTTTGTGGAATATTTTCCTTAATGCATTTGAGCCAATCAGTGGTGTTGTGACGAGTTAGTGGTGGTATACAGAAGATAGCCCTATTTGGTAAAAGTCCATATTATGGCAAGAACATCTCAAATAAGCAAAGAGAAATGACAGTCCATCATAACTTTGTCACGAACCGGCTCGTAGCTCTTAACAAAAAGGGAGACAACACAGAGATCGAGTAATAACAAAAATATATTTATTAACTAAAGTAAACTAAAAGCAATTAACAATGGTGTGTGCAGTAGTGTAAGTGAGTGGTTGCATGCATATATGGTGATAATGAGGGGTGTTGAGACGTGCCAAAACAAGCCACAACCAAAAATAACAGTGTGTCTGTGTGGAGAGAGTCTCCTAAATGTATGGCGGAAAGGTGTATTTATCCCCGGGATACACCCGGGCCCAGGTGTCCCATTTCGCTGACGACACTCCCGGCTCCACTCATTGACATCCTATTAAGGAAAACAAGAGCAAAGAGAATGAATTCGGCAAGAGAGTGGGAGGGTTGTCACAAGACATGAACGTCAGTCAATCCGGAAAATTTCAAGAACATTGAAAGTTCCTTCAAGTGCAATCGCAAAAACCATCAAGAGCTAGGATGAAACTGGCTCTCATGAGGACCGCCACAGGAAAGGAAGATCCAGCGTTACCTCTGCAGAGGATAAGTTCATTAGAGTTAACTGCACCTCAGATTGCAGTCCAAATAAATGCTTCACAGAGTTCAAGGAACAGACCAATCTCAACATCAGCTGTTCAGAGGAGACTACGTGAATCAGGCCTTCATGGTCGAATTGCTGCAAAGAAACGACTACTAAAGGACACCAATAATAAGAAGAGACTTCCTTGGGCCAAGAAACATGAGCAATGGACATTACACTGGTGGAAATCTGTCCTTTGGTCTCAGTCCAAATTTTAGATTTTTTGGTTCCATGTCTTTGTGTGACGCAGAGTAGGTGAACGGATGATCTCCGCATGTGTGGTTCCCAGCATTCGTTTGACAATTTTTGGGGGTACTACATGATTCCATATGTGTTATTTCATAGTTTTGATGTCTTCTACAAAGTAGAAAATTGTAAAAAAATAAAGAAAAACCCTTGAATGAGTAGGTGTGTCAGGACTTTTGACTGGTACTGTATATGTACAGTGCATTCGGAAAGTATTCAGACCCCTTGACCTTTTCCACATTTTGGTATGTTACAGCCTTATTCGAAAATGCATTAAATATTATTTTTCCTCATCAATCTACACACAGTACCCCATAATGACAAAGGAAAAACAGGTTTTTAGAAATGATTGGAAATGTATTAAGAATAAAAGGTGAACAGGTTTTCATAGAGGATCTCTCTGTACTTTGCTCCGTTCATCATTCCCTCGATCCTATTTGGTCTCCCAGTCCCTGCCGCTGAAAAACATTGCCACAGCATGATGCTGTCACCACCATGCTTCATAGTAGGGATGCTGCCAGGTTTACTTCAGATGTGACGTTGGCATTCAGGCCGAAGAGTTCAATCTTGGTTTCATTAGACCAGAGAATCTTGTTTCTCATCGTCTGAAAGTCTTTAGGTGCCTTTTTGGCAAACTCCAAGCGGGCTGTCATGTGCCTTTTACTGAAGAGTGGCTTCTGTCTGGCCACTCTACCATAAAAGCCTGATTGGTGGAGTGCCTCAAAGATGGTTGTCCTTCTGGAAGTTTCTCCCATCTCCAGAGAGGAACTCTGGAGCTATGTCAGAGTGACCATCGGGTTGTTGGTCACCAGCCTGACCAAGGCCTTTCTCCCCCGATTGCTCAGTTTGTCCGGGTGGCCAGCGCTAGGAAGAGTCTTCTTCTATTTAAGAATGATGGAGGCCACTGTGTTCTTGGGGACCTTTAATGCAAAATACATTTTTTGGTACACTTCCCGAGATCTGTGCCTCAACACAATCCTGTCTCAGAGCTCTATGGACAATTCCTTCAACCTCATGGCTTGGATTTTGCTCTGACATGTACTGTCAACTGTGAGACCTTATATGTGTGCCTTTCGAAATCATGTCCAATCAATTGAATTTCCCACAGGTGTAGTCCAATCCAGTTGTAGAAACATCTCAAGGATGATCAATGGAAACAGGACGCACCTGAGCTCAATTTCGAGGTTCTGAATACTTACGTAAATGAGGTATTTCTGTTTTATATCTTTTAATATATTTGCAAACATTTCTAATGTAGAGTAGGTGAGTAGATTGATGAGTATTTTTTTATATATTTTTTTACATCCATTTTAGAATAAGGCTATAACGTAACAAAATGTGGAAAAAGCCAACGGGTACTAATACTTTCCGAATGCACTGTATGTATCTTATTTTTTTGTGCAAGTGAAGAGGTAGTTTTAAAAAAATACCTACGTCAACAATAAGAAAGTCCAACCAGCACCAGGCGTTGGTGAAGTATTTGGCAAATCCATAGGCCACCCATTTCAGCAACATCTCCAGGATGAAGATGTAGGTGAAGATTTTGTCCGCAAACTCCAACACCGTCTTAATGGTCTTCCTCTGTTCGATGTAGATGTCCTCAAATGCCTTGGTGTAAACACAAGCCAATCCGATTATCACTTCCTATAACCCACACTAATCTCATACACCAGAGCAGCTGCTGCTGCCTCATCAGATCTGTTACCAGTTAATTCTGTGTCAAGGGATCACAGAATGGTCAATTACACAGTACTAAGCGCTTTGAAAAATAGAACAACCCTCACAGCATTTCTACTCCATTGTTTCTCATAAGGGTACTACTGTAAGTCAGACAATGGAAGAGAATCTGCCTGCCCTCTCTCTCGTAGCTTCAGATCCTTCCCCAAATCATTACTTCCCCACTCACCAGCGCTCCACTGCTGAGCAGGATCATGAAGATGATAAAGCTCTCAAACCAGTTGTGCTCCACTATCCTGAAGCAGGTCTTCCTCAACGTCCACCACATCTTCCACTTGCCCTCCTCAACGTTCACTTGGCAGCATTGGAATCTACGGACACAGCCTGAAAGCAGACAGCATAGCTAAACAGATTATACTTCTGTTATAAAGATCACCTCATTCCCAGAGAAATTCCCATGATGCATGTCTAACTATGTTCTGATCAGACCCATTCTGTTTCTGGGTTCCAGCTCGTTATGCCTGAAGCCATTCGCAAAAAAAAACAGTATCCACATCCTGAGACGTAGCCTATTGTATCTCTCACCATCAGTGAAGCATCCTTCAGCTTCCATGGACTCCTCAGGCTCCATGTCCACCGAGCCCTCTCTCTCTCCTGGGGGCCTGATGTCCACTGTACTGCCCTCTGATGAGCTCAGTGGACGGTCTTTACTTAGCTGCTGCAAGGGGAGCGAAGCCACAGCAACATTAGCATAGCACACCCGTGACAGGGCCTGGGACGCTAGCATTTGCCCGGGAGCCTCATTACAATGGATCACCCAGTGATGCAAGGGTGCTTGCCATATGTAAGCTCACAGGGCCTTTCTTTAGAGTTGTATCATTTCATGCAGAATCAATCAAAAGTACCTACAGACTTAGGAGATGAGACACGTATAGTTTGCAAAGTCCAATTGTAGGCTAAGAGATGCTGGTATATGAGCACTGTTAGAAAATAGATTTGTATCTCGATAAAGGCTGTAGGTAAAAATGATTTCACTTTAGTCATATGGCATGCGTTCTCTAAAAGTGCGTGTTTGAACCAAGCTTGTGATCTTAATGATAGAACATGTGGGCTCCGGTATTTTCATGTCCAGGACTTTTTGACCCAAACAAACCAGTTTTTCCCCTCCCTTTACATTTCCCTCATTGACATGAAAACACATATGTCCGGTTGCTAATCAGTAGACAAGCCTCATTCATTTTAAAAAGAGGGTCGCCTGCATTAGCTTAACAGCAGATATAACAGTGTTGTGCACTTTAACCAAGACAGGCACTAAGGAGTCTGCATTCCAGGCTAGTGTCAGATTAGGACTGCCTGATCACTCAAACCTTCCCTGGAGACAGGGCATTAAACACCCAGGACGAGATAAGTTGACAGAGTAGTGTGATCTTACTGGGGAAATAATGTAGTTATAGATCCTATATGGTTTTACAAAGGCCTTTGTGGTGTTTGGACCCATGTGGATCACACATGTCCGGGTGTCCTGACTCTGCATTCACTAAAAGATCCCATGGCACTTATCGGAAGTGTAGGGGTGTGAAACCCATTGTCCTGGCTCCCTCACGACGCCAGGACAGCGGAGTCAATCACCACCTTCCGGAGACACCTGAAACCCCACCTCTTTCAGGAATACCTAGGATAGGATAAAGTAATCCTTCTCACCCCCCCCCCCCTTAAAAGATTTAGATGCACTATTGTAAAGTGGCTGTTCCACTGGATGTCTTAAGGTGAACGCACCAATTTGTAAGTCGCTCTGGATAAGAGAGTCTGCTAAATGACTTAAATGTAAATGTTAAATGTAAATGTCCAATCTGGACCTCATACCATCATGGCCACCTAATCATCCCCAGCTTCCAATTGGCTCAATTATCCCCTCTCCTCTCCCCTGTAACTATTCTCCAGGTCATTGGTGTAAATGTATGTGGTCTCAGTCAACTTAACTGGTAAAATAAGGGTAAAAAAAATGCCTCCAATGTCGTTCTGCCCCTGAACAGGCAGTTAACCCACTGTTCCTAGGCCGTCATTGAAAATAAGAATTTGTTCTTAACTGACTTGCCTAGTTAAATAAAGGTAAAAAAATAAATAAATAAAAACATTTGACAATAAAAAATAGTCCTTAGAAAATGTCCTAAATACAGTGTAATAACTAGAGGAAGGCTGGTTTTCGAAGAGGTGTGCTGGATTACAAAATGTATCAACTTCACCATGCACCATCTAATACTCTTGACAATATTCAAACATGGGCCAATTGTATGAGGTATGTCAATACAGCTTATTCACCGTCTATCCTCAAGCACTTGGTGTCTTTCTACTGGGTGTGTCTTCCAGCAGCCTTGAACTGAGAGCAGCCTTAATGCCTTTCTGGAGAGTGCAACAGCACTGAGCTGTCATGGGACCCAGCTAATGCAGAATGGGGAATGATGTGCATGCTACGATGATATATGCGCTGAATACTCCATTTGACTAAGCTACCGGAATCATAGAGATGTTTGACCTTCAATTTAGGTGCTGTTGTAGGCACTATGATATCTTCTCATTACCACATACTGTACAGTATACTCTACTATCTGTTTTTAGTAGTAACTCAAGAAGTTGCACCTCTTTTGGACTTCAGCTTATTCAGCTACCTAAGTAAAATATAATTAGTCATTACCATATAAGTAGTATTTATACTCTATATTCTTACTTGCACATCATTAATAATGGTATGCCGACTAACAACAATATTCATTTTGGAAACTCAGCTGATTGAAATAATGATGGTCCTCTTAAAAACAAGCATTTGTAATCATCTGCTTTCATCATTCCATTATGGATCATATTCGTCAAATGAAAATGCCATAATACATGTTTGGGCTGTGAACCATTCCTCCAATGAATTTTGATCTTCAAAATCCATTACTCTACAGCATATCAGTCAGATTTGTAAAGCTCCGGGTTCTCTCTGGCTGCTGAGCAATCCAGCCCCCCAAAAACCAAACCAAAGGAACAAAACCAAATAATAACCATGGGCTGAACTATTGATGGAAACGGTGGTGTTGATCATTCATTAAAAAAATTATTTGCAAAGAAGCCTTATATCAAAAATGAAATAAAATATTATCAGGGCTGGCAGCATCAGAACGGCTGCTGAACGAATATAAATGAAGTAGGGAGGAAAGTATGATCAAGCAGAAACAAAACATAGATGAGCAATCCAATACAAAGGTTGTTCTTTTGTTGGTAAATGGAATAGGCAACCTCCATGGTTAGTGTTATGGACAATAAAGTGGTCTTACAAGTCTCCTCTCATTGAAAACCGTGAGAGCGTCTGTGAAACAGCTGCAATAACAAATGGGGTTAAGTGTGGTAAGTTACTGTGCCACATGCTACCTTGTCTGGGAGCAAAGCATGTTAGTCACATATTAACATCTCAGAAAATACACTTGGTGTAGAAGATACAGTCTCACCAAATTTACAAAAGTCATCATTGTTAAATGATAAAAATTATAAATAGTAATTACAGCACCATAACAACATGAACAGCAGAGTACAACAACATCAGCTAAATACCACCGTAACAGTGACATTTTATGATTGTCTGACTACAATGTTACCATAGATACTAATTCTCAGTAGGCCCTCAGTTTATACCATATTCAGAGAGAGAGACAGAGAGAGAGAGAGAGACAGAGAGAGAGAGAGAGAGAGAGAGAGACAGAGAGAGAGATGAATGGGCCTATCTACTACAACACAAGGCATTAAAGCTCCCTAAAGAGGAGGATGTAGCTGCAGAGCACTTAGACTTAAATGGCACATAATGTAATTTGAAGACTAGTATTTTCCTGTCTCTCTAGCTTCTCCTCATTAAAGGGTCATGGTATACAGGGACTCCAGAGGATCCATAATGTCACATGCGCATGCTTTGCTTGCCATGTAGCGTGGGTTAAGTGCACCAGCATGACCACTGCAATGGAAGATCCTACTTATCTTAAGCAACAGATGCGTCCGCAGTGGACCACACCACAGCCAATATCTGAATCGGTCTTCATCCATCGTTCCTATTCTATTTGCCTCTCGCTCTATTCTGTCAGCCCATACAATCAGAAGCCATAGATCGATGAGACATCGGGAGACGTACAGAAACGTAGTAATCACTAATGGCCCAAGCTTAACATGAGGTCTGCGAAATGACCCCCGACTTGCATATCTCTCATTGACGTCAATCCAGTACATGATCTAAAACTGTGATGAGGGAACTGGAGGGACCACATGTTATTGTTCCCTGGATGAAAACATAATGACAGTTTTTTCATCATTGCGCATCATTTTGGGGAACTCTCTGACATATGCGGCGGTTCTGCGTCCATAACTTGCAACTGATTGACACCGCCCAGTGAACAGCGAGTGAAAGGCCAGCAATTCCCGCTTCCTAAGCTCTAATGTGCCAAACACACAATATTACATGATAATATTTGAGCACCACCTGGCTCTGGCTGTCTCCATTTTCAGACACTGCATCACTTGGAAAAAGTGAAATCGTCTCTAATGAGTCATTCTAATGTAATTGTGTTAGACAATGTGGACAAACAAGAGCAAACAAGCAGATATTTGCATAATATCACTGTCTTTTTTCAGCTCATAAAGTCACTGTCTTTTTTTCTAATTGTAAACCTAGATCAACAGTTGATTCCAAACTAGGTACAAGAATCTCAGACTGTGTACTACTTCCACATAGAATCATGCCAGTCCAAACGAAGCGAACATGCTCACCTCTTTGCTTCCCTCTATGTCCGAGGAATCGCTGCTGAAGTCCTCAGTGTTGAGGTTTTCAAAGTCCGACTCCCCCACAGCGATGGGCACCGTGACGGTCAGACTGGGGTTGTGGATGAACTGCATGTAGTCAGTGTTGTCGTTGACTATGTACTTCCCTGCTGCATTGCTACCCACTCCCATGCCTACCCCACCGGTGGTGCCATTGTCATCCTTCACGTATTCAGGGTCTTTCATAATCTCCACAGTGGTGTGGTTGGAGTTGTAGTTGGTTCTGTGGAGGTCATCCAGGGGCTTGTCCTCATTCAGGCTCCCCTTCTTTTTCCTCAGACAGATGCTGTGGAAGGAGTGGCACACCAAGGCCTTGACAAAGGCGATGCCCTGGTGGATGCGGCCTATGGCCACCGTCAGATTGTTCATCTCGCTGTCATCATCCGTGGCCGCCAGGTTATCAGCACTGAACGAGCTCAGCAGCAGGGCCAGGAACAGATTCAGGACCTGCCACACACACACACACACACACACACACACACACACACACACACACACACACACACACACACACACACACACACACACACACACACACACACACACACGCACACACACACACACACATAATGTTTCAAAGTTACTGTAATTGATAAAAACGTACAATGGATTAACAGTAGTACAGATACAGTAGAGAGCTGTAAACCTACCACCAGGTTCCCGATGACCATGACCATCATGAAGACGATGAGACACATGCTCTGGCCAGCCACCTCCATACAGTCCCACATGGTCTCGATCCACTCCCCACACAGCACCCGGAACACAATCAGGAAGGAGTGGAAGAAGTCATGCATGTGCCAGCGGGGCAGTGTGCAGTCTGTAGAGATCTTACACACACAGTCTCTGTAGTTCTTCCCAAACAGCTGCATGCCCACCACCGCGAAGATGAAGACGATGATGGCCAGGACCAGGGTGAGGTTACCCAGAGCCCCCACTGAGTTACCAATGATCTTGATCAGCATGTTCAGTGTGGGCCAAGACTTGGCCAGTTTGAACACTCTCAGCTGCATACAAAGATAAGAATAGGATTAATATTCATTGCTATTCCAATACGTTGACATTTTACTTTTTACCAGTGATTATTGACTGAAACTGCAGCATATTGGATGCTGTGCTGTAGTGTCGTTGCTCTTACCAATCGGAATGATCTGAGGACAGACATTCCAGACACGTTGGCCAAGCCAATCTCCATCAAGCTCAAACTGACAATGATACCATCAAATATATTCCAGCCTTCCTTAAAATAACAGTACGGATCCAAAGCAATAATCTTGAAACACATCTCAGCTGTGAAGATACCTGTGAACACCTGAGTAAAACAACACACAAAACAGTGACAACAGTAATTAACATGTCATGGCGATTCCAAAATGGCCGATTCAAAGCGATATGGCAAAAAACAATTGACGTGACTGCGTACCAGGTTTCCCACAGAAAGCATTTTTTTGAAATCCCCAGACATTGAGTGGTGCTCCATAGCCATGAACACTGTGTTGAGAACAATACATATGGTGATAGTCAGGTCTACAAACGGGTCCATCACGATCATCTTGACTGTCTTCTTGATCCTCAGCCATGCCGGACAACAGTCCCAGATGAGGAAGGTGTTGGCGAACTTGTACCAGCAAGGAGGGCACTCCTGTCTCGACTCTTCAAGTTCTGATACATATAGAGGAGAAATAACCGAAAACATGTGTTTTATGAATGTGTCCTCATTTAGTCTATTCATGCTATTTGTTTTAGGGGGTGTCTAGGGCATGGTATAGTCATACACACCTTCCATAGTGTTAGTTATAACACTAGCTACACTGAAGGCCCTCTGCCTGGCCCCTGGGTCCTCCAGGAAGTTCATAGAGGCATGGTACGATTCACATCGGGCCTTTCTGTACTCTGGCTCCGTAGTGTTGCCCTGGATGTACATAGATTCATCTGTTACATGAAGTTGCATCGTTTGGAAGCATCTTCCATGGATTGATAAGTCAACACAAACCAATTGCATCAGCAGTTGGCACAAAGTTATCACCAAAGATGGCCATGTTCAAGAGGCTTAATAATCGCTTAACCAGGATGTTATTATCTGTTAACCCCCCCAAAATACTGTATTTGCAAACACATCAATAGCAATACTGAAATAGGTTCGTACATATGTGGAATACATGACAATCTATATGAAAACTAGATCTGTTTAGACTGCCTTCTATTTCATTTGTTTAAACACATGTTATCTCTCAGTGTGTACATGTCGTGTATACCGTATAAGACCAAGGAAAACACGTGCAGTCAGAAAGGGAGAGAAGGGAATGCAACAATAGACACACTAGAACACCACAGCAGAACCACAGTAGAGGCTCGGCAGGTTGGAGACCGCACAGAGCTGGTCTAGGTCATCCAGGCTAAACCAAACTTCCTTACGTTGTCATCGGTAGAGGCTTTATCTACTGTCACCTCTGGCAGAAGGAGTCCCTCAGGTGATGTGGGAAGTGAAGCCCTGCCCACCAGGGACACCACCCCATTACAGTCCACGGAGCTGTGCTTCTTCCCATTGGCGGGCAACAGGACATGTGACGACATGCTGTTCTGGCTGAGGTTGCTGGAGCGCCGGTCGCTCTGCCGGGGGACAAACAGAGATCCCCGGCGACTGTCGTTGTCCTCGAAAGTACTGTTCTCGTCGTCGGCAAAGTCGTTCTCCGAGCCCATGTCTTGCGCTCTGTCCCGGAAGCTGAAGAGGCTTGCCTGGCTGTTTCTTCTGGATGAGAACAGGGGTCCACGGATACTCAGGAAGGACTGGGAGAGAAAGACATTCCTCAGTGCCTATCACTGGTATAAGCATGCGTTGAGAAGTGCAGTAATTTAAGATGGAAGAGCGGGTCCTGCAGATGATGATGATTGTGATGAAGATGACGCAATGATGTTGATTATCTCGAGGATGACCTCAGGGATAATATCAAAGGAAATGTGCAAGAGCATGAGGAAGAGGACAATGATGATTATGATGATAAGCACAATGCTGCTGCTTCTGCTGATGATGATAGGGATTATGATGATAAGGAAAATGTGGAATTGAGAGATGATGGTGCTGCTGAAAATGGAGAGGATAGCGTACGATGATATTGATAATGATGATGAAAATAATGATGATGATTATGATGAGGATGAGGATAAAATGTATCAAAAAGAAAACAAATAGAACTTAATGTTGATGATGATGCAAGTAATCCGTACGACAATCAGGGGTAGACTCACTAAGGAGTGTGCAGCATGCACAACATTACAGCAATACAGCGAACACACAACGTTTTGATTGCGAAAGGTAAAGATAGGGGAAAGGAGCAGGTTAAAAAAGAAGAGGAGCCTGACCTGGTGTGGTGTGGAACATCTCATGTCGTAGTTGAGCAGGTTGGAGGCATCTATGGAGAAGCGGAAACGACTCTTTTGCATACTGCCCTCAGACTCAGACCTGTGAAACTTGTCATTGTCCCCTCTCTCCTCCTCTTCTCTCTGCTTTTTCTTCTTGCGCCTGTTGCGTCTCTCTTTGGCACTCTTGGAACTGAGTTTGGAGGCCTCGGAGGAGGTGTCAGTGAGCTCCCCTCTCTCACTGAACTCCCCACTCTCACCTGCTGTCACCGCTGCCGCCGCCTGTAAGCCAATCAACACAGAGAAACCACTGTCGTCAAGGGCAACACAGGACTCAGCAGCAGCACATCAGAAATGACAGGAAAATATTGGAAGCTTATGCAGGGCATTTTCAGGTCATGGAAAAAATAAGATAACACTAACAATAAGATAACACTAACAAAATAAGATAACACTAACAATAAGATAACACTAACAATAAGATAACACTAACAAAATAAGATAACACTAACAATAAGATAACACTAACAATAAGATAACACTAACAAAATAAGATAACACTAACAATAAGATAACACTAACAATAAGATAACACTAACAATAAGATAACACTAACAATAAGATAACACTAACAATAAGATAACACTAACAATAAGATAACACTAACAATAAGATAACACTAACAAAATAAGATAACACTAACAATAAGATAACACTAACAATAAGATAACACTAACAAAATAAGATAACACTAACAATAAGATAACACTAACAATAAGATAACACTAACAATAAGATAACACTAACAATAAGATAACACTAACAATAAGATAACACTAACAATAAGATAACACTAACAATAAGATAACACTAACAATAAGATAACACTAACAATAAGATAACACTAACAATAAGATAACACTAACAAAATAAGATAACACTAACAATGATTTAAAACATTTGACTGTTAAAGACATTCCAAGGTTGTTGAAATGGGTGTGCTATAATTATGCAATAAGGCCAGAGGAGGTGTGGTATATGGCCAATATACTATGACTATAGGGCTGTTCTTATGCACGACGCAACGCAGAGTGCCTTGATATAGCCCTTAGCCGTGGTATATTGGCCATATATGACAAACCCAAGATGCCTTATTGCTATTATAAGCTGGTTACCAACGTAATTAGAAGATTAAAAATAAAATGTTTGTCACACCTGTGGTATAGAATCTGATATACCACGGCTTTCAGCCAATCAGCATTCAGGGCTTGAACCACCCAATTTATGATGGGATTTATATCGGTGACATTGTCATGTTCACTGGAATAATTATCGGACCAAGGCGCAGCGGAGGTTGAGTTCCACATCTTTATTTCTAAGTGAAACTTAAGCAAAACAAAACAACAAAGAAACAACGAAACGTGACTAAGTGGTGCACATGCACATGCACACAACACAAAATAATATCCCACAAACACAGGTGGGAAAAACAGCTACTTATATTTGATCCCCAATTAGAGACAATGATTACCAGCTGCCTCTAACTGGGAATCATACAAATCACCAACATCACCCCCAGTCACACCCTGACCTACTTCACCATATAGAAACAATGACTCTCTATGTTCAGGGCGTGACTGACATCTTGTACCTGTGCGTCCTCCTGTTGTCTCTTCAGCTTCTGAAACTCCTCCTCCTTCTGCTGAGCCTCCTCAATGGTGGCCTGGTTCTGCTCGTCGTAGGCCATGGCAACCACAGCCAGGATTAGGTTGATAAGATAGAAGGAGCCCAGGAAGATGACCAACACAAAGAAGATCATGTATGGCTTCCCAGCAGCCCTCAGGGTCTGGAAGAGCGACAGTGTGGAACAACACCGCTTATAACACATCTCTATCTCTCAGCGATACCCAAGAGATCCGCTACATATACTGTCAGAGCACAGAAACGGGCTCAAATAGGTCTGTCCAATGAAAACACAAGGAGTTCCTTCCACATGTTAAAAATAAAAAGCCTCCAATATCACATGGCATGAAGCAGACAAACCATAGCCTGGGCCCAAAGCCTGTTTTAGCCAGGGCAGCACCATAGAGGTAGCCTTGTGGAACCAGCCTGATCGCTGTGTTCACCATTCTGTAAATAGAATGGCAATCAGGCTGGTTCCACCAGGCTACCATTGAGGGCTTTCAACATTTTGAAGTAGTCAATTTGGTGGCAAACATTCCATATCTGCAGGTGGAAGTTAATCACCAACCTTGGTTTTATACGGTTCCTAATTAGATTATACACTCCAGCAAAGTAGGGGGTGGTATGCACATTATCAGTCTATTTAAAAACTGCCAGTACACTCAAAGTAGAAGAGACAGAAATGGACTACTTTAAAATGTAGATATTCCTCAAAGGTGCTGCCCATGCTGTCACCAAAGTGGCCATTGCAAAGACAGGAGATGAGCTCTCTAGTACATCTCTATGAGACAGACCTGCTGGTAGAGGTTCTCCCAGTAGTCCTGAGTCATCAGTCTGAACAGAGACAGGAAGGCCCAGCTGAACGTGTCAAAACTGGTGTAGCCGTAATCTGGGTTCCGGCCCGCTTTGATGCACCAGAATCCCTCTGGGCACAGCCTACAACAAACAACAAGCCAATCATAATCCCCATCTCTGCATTCACAATATCTGGTTTTCACAATAAGTCTATTTTGATGTTAAAGCACAAAGACATGCACGAGGACAAGCACACACGCACACATTCGCATGCATACGCAAACCACGCACATAAGCACAATTAATAATGCATCCTGACGATCAGATACAAAGACAGTAATGTGGGCTCGATCTTACCCGGCACCACTGCCATTTCCACAAAGCAAAGCATCTTTTTTACCTGGGAGGTAGTAATAATTTCCTACAGGAAAAAGAGACAAAATCAATCTTTCGCCAACTGCAAAAAGAATAAATGATTTCCATCCTCAATACCTTCACACAGCATTGTAACTAGAGAACAGTTCAAAGCTTTATTCACAAAAAAGCACTTTCTCTGGTCGTTAAAAATGCTCAATCTATTTTCTCCCCTCTTACCCCATGGTTGCCCGGGTCCTAGTGTTATGGCCATCAGGGTGCCACTGCCATTTTCCCCACTTGGGTGATGACTCAATACCCTCCGTGTTGACAAGCTAAACGTTCCACTAGTATCATCCACCAACAGGCAGTGTTATGATGAACCGCCAAACTACTTCCCACCAGAAGCTCTTACAAACCCCTCAGCCATTCCTGTCATTTTACATTACGCTCTTTAGCCAGGATCTGCTCGTTTGGCTGCTAGCAATGAGCTGTGACTCACACACTGTAGTCTGAGGCTAGTAGCATGGCCTTCACTAACCCTCCATTGACTGTCTGAAGCCAAAGAAACATGCTTACTGGGATCATTCATGTAATAGGTCCAGTTGAACGAGCTGGTCTTGTTGAGTTCCGTCCCATTAAAGTCGACTGAATCATCAAAGAGGTTGGTTGAGTTAAGAGGGATCCTTAAACATTTGTTTCTTAAATTCCCCATGAACAGCTGCAGCCCTACTAGGGCAAAGACACTTAGGCAGAATACAGTGAGGATCATCACGTCTGACAGTTTCTTCACTGACTGGATCAGCGCTCCCACAATGGTCTTCAGGCCTGCAGGACACGACAGAACCTCACTGTTATTCGCATAGGAGTCTTATACAGTGTATGCAAAGAAGACACCTTCATTTGTACACAATGTAAACATCACAGCATGAAACAGCATGTCTGTTGCTTCATATGTTAAAAAAAAACAAATGTGTGGATGTGTCCAAAAGCAGCTGCTCATATAATTGTCAGAGATTGGAACGCTGGCAGTGCGGTCCAATTCGATTAGTCGATGGGTCGTACACCACAAGGATGAGGTTTCATCTGTTACCCCTAGGGTTGCAAAGGGAGGGTATATTACTGGAAACGTTCAAAGTTTACCAGTAAACTACCAGAATTTTGGTATCATTCATTTATTATAATTATTTCAAGACATCTAGACATCATTTATTTCAAGACATCTAGTGGCCCTTTGGGGATATGTCTGTAATTATCTCTGACCTCTGTGTGGCCTTATCACATGTCAAATATATGACATCATTAAATAAGATGATTTAAAAATATAAAACAACAAAGCTGTTAAACATTATCTTAAATATAAACCATCAACTTAGTGAATACTATTGGTGTTTAATATTAGCATTTCAGCATAATATCCTTTATATATTTTTTGCAAACTTTATATTTATTGTACTAGGTCAATATGTATTTGTTATCAACGTTTTGGCGTCAAACTGATGGCAGTTGTGAAGAAAAGACAATAGCTGGAATAATTGCAGAGTTAAATGAAAATAATGCCACTGTTGATTAGATGTTTTTTTTCATTAATTAGGCAATTTTCTTTAAAACCATATGGTCTATCTACTAGAAACTCAGACAATACGGACACATACATACAAAATGAATACTATATGTGATTTTTTTTTTTTTTAAGTTATTCAATTATGAATTACCAAATGTACGATATATTGCAGTGGATTTTCTGTTAATTACCCAAATTACTGAAGATTCTGGCAACTTTGGTAAATTACCGATATCTTTGCAACCCTAGTTATCCCATGTGCTTTTCTCCACTAGAGTTATATGAGCCATTATAAGCACATCATCTTTTCCGTCTAAGATCAAAATCCCAGTAATATGTTTATAGCACACATCCATAAATGACAATGCAGCTTAAAATAAAGTTATTTATTGCTCCACAGGTGATTATAAAAACCAATATGGCTACTCATAGTTGTTATAATGTCCAGGCAGTTCTCACCACAATTGACATACTGTGCATTCGGAGAGTATTCAGACCCCTTTCCTTTTTTCACATGTTGTTACGTTGCAGCCTTATTCTAAAATGGATTAAATACAAATAAAAAACTCATCAATCTACGCACAATACCACATAATGGCAAAGCAAAAACAGTTTTACTTTTATTTTAGCAAATGTATAACTGAAATATAACATTTACTTAAGTATTCAGAAGCTTTGCTATGAGGTGCATCCTGCTTTCATTGATCATCCTTGAGATGTTTCTACAACTTGACTGGAGCACCTGAGGTCAATTCAATTGATTAGACATGATTTGGAAAGGCACACACCTATCTATATAAGGTCCAACAGTTGACAGCGCAGGTCAGAGCAAAAACCAAGCCATGAGGTCGAAAGAGTTTTCCGTAGAGCTCTGAGAATAAGATTGTGTCGAGGCAAAGATCTGGGGATGGGTACCTATACATTTCTGCAACATTGAAAGTCTCCAAGAACGGCCTCCAACATTCTTAAATGGATGAAGTTTGTAACCACCAAGACTTCTTAAAGCTGGCCAAGCAATCGGGGGAGAAGGATCTTGGTCAGGGAGGTGACCAAGTACCTGATGGTCACTCTGACAGAGATCCAGAGTTCCTCTGTGGAGATGGGAGAACCTTCCAGAAGGACAACAATCGCAGCACTCCATCAATCAGGCCTTTATGGTAGAGTAGCCGGATGTAAGTCACTCTTCAGTAAAAGGCCCACGACAGCCCACTTGGAGTTTGCCAAAAGGCACGTAAAGGTCTCTCAGACTATGAGAAACAATATTTTTTAGTCTGATGTAACCAAGATTGAACTCTTTGGCCTGAATGCCAAGCATCATGTCTAGAGGAAGCCTGGCACCATCCCTACGGTGAAGCATGGTGGTGGCAGCATCATGCTGTGGGGATGTTTTTTAGTGGCATGGACTGGGAGACTAATCATGATCGAAGGAAAGATGAACGGAGAAAAGTACAGAGAGATCCTTGATGAAAACCTGCTCCAGAGCACTCAGACTGGGGTGCAACAGGACAACGACCCTAAGCACACAGCCAAGACAAGTCTCTGAATGTCCTTGAGTGGCCCAGCCAGAGCCTGGACTTGAACCTGATTGAAAAAAAACTATTGAATCCATTTTAGAAGAAGGCTGTAACGTAACAAAATGAGGAAAAAGTCAAGGGGTCTGAATACTTTCCAAATGCACTGTATGTATGCTGTACTGTAGATATGCCAGTGTGCTATAAACCTTACTAAGAGCTTGGATCAGAAAATATGACTCAGAGTACAATAACAAAAGCATGCATGTCTGTGAGGGTGGACATGCATCACGATTAGCTCTGACATATGACACACCCTTACTAGACCAACAGCACAGTCGGGAGCAGTTGAATGAAGGCAGACACCCCAGTCAGGGAGGACAATGACAAACAACCATCCCAAACAGCAAAGGAAGGAGAGGAGAGCTGGACAGCACCACAAACGCAATTACACAAGCTGGATGTAAACAGTCTCATGCAAACAAAATCGACTAGACCCCCAAGTCTGTTCTGGAGAAATAAACAAATTAAGTAATAAAATAGTAGGTCTAAAAGCAGGGAATCCTTTCCATTTCAAGGAACTGCTTCAGATTACTGCTTTTACTGGCCACATTACAACATGAGAGGCAAACCATCAGACCTAAATAAAAACGTAAAGGTGAAGTGACCCTTAAACTTTGATGGAGTGAGTAGTACATTACCACCCTTTGGCCCCTAAACCTTAACCCTTAACCTTGCTCTCACCTGGGATGACCGATATAGTTTTCAAAGCTCGGAGAACCCTGAACGTTCTCAGTGCTGAGACATTGCCCAGGTCCACAAACTCTGTGACATATCTGTAATAAGGGGTAGGTCACAAACAGACGCCATGACAGGACAACAGGGAGCAGTCGGAGGAAACATGACACAAGGAAGGGGCTGGCTGACAACTGGCAGCAGGCACTCCTTACCTGGGATAACTGAAATAGTTTTCAAAGCTCTTAGTACTCTGAAAGTGCGAAGAGCTGAAACATTGCCTAGGTTTACAAACTCTGTTACATACCTGCAGGAAAATTCACAATTACAATAGAGCTTGTGTAGTTCAGGAAAAAAGACATTCATGTTACATGGCAAGGGCCCCTCAAACACCATTAGGTGGGATAGACAATAGGTGTGAGGAGTCTGAGGACAAGGATTAACACTATCAAAGTTCACGTTAGTCTGAGCAGTATGAGTGCCTCAATATTCATCATGTCTACATGGTTTTGTACATACAGGAACTTGCAACCATCCTAACGCAGTATTGCAATACGACTGTTCTCTTGTGTAAGTCACCAACAATGAATGCACTAACAACACAAAGAATAAACCAAGGTGGCATGTTGCCCCTGAACAACAAACAGAATCGATGTTGTAATCTAAATCGACATTCACCCTGTACTTGTTGTAAGTCATCTGCCTCAAGCAGCAAAAACAAACCGTAGTGAAGTCTGGTAGGTGTTAGTAGAAATACATGTAGGCAAAATTACTAGCAGTGTAGAAGTGGCTTTGTTGTGAGAATGTTTTATAGTGAACATTAGTGACTGTACAGCAGGGGTCCCCAATTACATTCAGCCTGGGCCTATTTTTCCTTGAGCGGATGGTCGGGGGGCCAGGACAAAGTTATAAATCATTTGTATACTGCAAATTCACCGCAAGAATTACGAACATATTTAGTATTTGACAAAAAAAAGAATAATTTCAAACCTTGATTACATTGGGATACAATCACATATGCCTCTCTATTTATGCTTGGGAATGCTTGGGAACAGATTTCCTAAATTTAAATCACTTTTGGGTTAATTTTCGAGTGATTTTACAGTCTTTTATGTCCAACAACGAAAATTATAAACAAAACATATATACTTTGGGGGCCAAATAAAATAACCCGCGTGCTGAATTTGGATCGCGGGCTGCCTATTGGGGAACCCCGGTGGACAGTGTTGCCAATAGTTACACACTGTAGGTAAGTAATAATATCAGAAGCTAATAATAGTCCTTATTAAAGCTACAGACGACTCCTATTACTGATCATAACAGGAAAATGAGAGAATACTTACGCCATGACAATAACACAGAAATCCAACCAGTTCCATGGGTCTCGGAGAAAGGTAAACTTCCCTACACAGAAGCCCCTTGCCAGAATTTTTATAAGAGATTCAAATGTATAGATTCCAGTGAATGTGTACCTGTTGGAAACAAAGAGGACTGTTTAGTCTACATAGATTACTGTGTGTGTATTGTGGAAGAGTGTCGATTTCGGGGTAAGAAAATGACTTACTCGACATTCTTTGTCCAGTCTGGGGGCTGACTCAGGGTCATAAACGCACAGTTGGTAAGGATAGTCAACATGATTACCATGCTGAACAATGTGGAGGCAGTTGTCAAGGAAACTGAACTGTCCAGACCTATTGATTCAATATTCATTACACATATCATGCAATACAACACTTGACTTTGGCATAAAACGTACACCTCTCACAACTAGGTGATAATGCCCGAGAAGCCTGTGTTTGGAGGATATATTGTGCCACCGCCTTCGAGGGCCTTATCACTTTTATACAACGGGTTACCAACATATTCAAATAATGATTGACATATTTTTGTTGAACATTTTATTTTGATGCATTTTCAGTCTTTTTGTTCACTATCTATGGACGCTACCCAGTCGGTCAGTCTTTTTGTTCTGTATCTAGAGACGCGACCCAGTTGTTCAGTCATTCGTTCGAAATGTGCTATTACAAATACTGGCTGGCAACGTTCTTATCCCTTGCACAAAAAGTGCAGCCAGAATAACAGCAAAGTAGCTGCATTTGCGCTTGTTTAAGCTGTTGTCTGGATACATTTATTTGGATACATCCATAACAATGAGCTAATGAGGCACAAATCTCCGTTGTTGATTGAAAATGAAATGTTGGTCTAAAAGAAATGTGAGAAATGTGATAATGTATAGATGCTTTTTATAGTGGAGATCAAGTTTATAAATTGCTTGGCTGGGCTGATGGGACAGTGAATTGCGCAGTTAACAGGCATTTTAACGTCATAGATTTAGCCGGTGGTAAGTTGTGGAATAGACACTGGCTGGAATGTGGTTTCAACCAATCAGCATTCAGGATTAGACCCACGCGTTGTATAAAGTGCATTATAAACTGGGTGGTTCGATCCCTGAATGCTGATTGACTGACAGCCATGGTATATAAGACCATATAACACGGGTGTATTTTTACTGCTCTAATTACGTTGGTAACCAGTTTATCATAGCAATAAGGCAGCTCAGGAGTTTGTGGTATATGGCCAATATACCACGGCTAAGGGCTGTGTCCAGGCACTCCGCTTTGCGTTGTGTATAAGAACAACCCTTAGCCGTGGTATGTTGGCCATATACACCCCCCCGGCCTTAATGCTTAAATCATTATCTGTACAAACAAGATACAGACATGCAATATAGGACACATATTTATTTGACCTCAAAAACATTAAATGTGGTTAATCCTTTTCTAATCGAAGGATATGAGTGTACCAAAACCTTAATTGATATTCTTCTAAGAGGGTTGAAGGGGTTTAAGACATACAATGCAGGAGTGGCGTTGAAGCGGAAGATGGCCTTCCCTCGGTTCAACACTATAAAGGTCTGTGAGAAAGAGAGAGAGAGAGAGAGAGAGAGAGAGAGAGAGAGAGAGAGAGAGAGAGAGAGAGAGAGAGAGAGAGAGAGAGAGAGAGAGAGTGTCAACACATATTCCTGGTCACTTATGAGTGATGGAAATTATTCACAAAAAGAAGGATAACACAACACCAGCTTCTGTTATTGCTATAACACACATTGTAGAGCACAGTGGTACTCTGTGGTGTCGTGATATGTCTCCCCTGAAATTGTCAGACGGGAGCCCTATCAATCATAGCTTTTCTGTCACCTTGGATACAAAAGCTCTGGATGGATGACAGTGTGCTTCATCACATTGTCCTACATAATAACAACTGAACTTGGATCTGACAACAGAGATAGCCTGTGCTACTGCAACTCTGGGTAATCACAGTGCCTGACACATAGAGATATCTCACTGCACAGAATACACATGACAGGATAGACAGTACTAGTTTGCATAAACATAAACTCTCTGCTCAAAATATGACATGGATCCAAATGCTTTCCAATACTGCCTTAACCCTTCACAACTCATCCAAACATCCTCTCCTTGGTTTCAAAGCCCAGCTCTTTGGGATGACCAATCCCACTCACTTTCTGATTGCTGTAGAAGGTGTCCAAGTCCTCCAGTGGTGTAGACACCAATCCTTTGGGAATGTCCCCATATATGAGTGGCAGTGATTTGCCAGCCTCCAGGTCACTGCTGGGCTTAGGCCCGTCGTCGTCATCGTTGTTGGGCTTCGCCTTGGACTTCTTAGCGTTCTCGTCAGCGATCCGCCTCTCGATGGCATCGAGGGACTCACGACAAAATGGGCGGAAGCTGTCTGGTCCTGGCGGTACAAGCAGCTGTTCCATCATTTCATCCTGCACTTTCAGAGTGAACGGCTAGCCTCCTGCATTAGAAAGAGCTGAAGAAACAAGAGGGAGAAACTCCAGTAAGAGGCAAGTGTAGTGACTGAGCGTCGACTACTGAGGCAATGATATCCTAAAAACTACATTCAACCTGAAAAAATATTTCTGTTGCAGGAAATGTGCAACCTTTATAAGTGCCTAACACACTGCCTTGGACAATATGATTCCATTATAATCTTACACTTACAATCATCCAATATCACACAGGTACCAGTGAGAAGGAAAACAAAAATGCTTTCCATGCCACTCTTTGGCGGCCAAACCATCAATATGAGGTACTTCACAGTCTATTCTACACACCTATCACTTCACTTTTTCTAAAGAAAACAACCCAATGAGTGGAGGGGAGATCTGGCTGTGGACAGATCCCACAGAGGACAAGTAGCTGGTCCTAAAAAGTCTAGAGAGACCTGCCCATGCTCTTCAATCCACAGTAACTACCTGGGGAAAACTCAGTCAGATGTGACATTATAATACATGGGATTAAACGGAGGGATTTCGCATCAGATGCGACTTCTAGTTTAACCCATTACTCTCTGTTCCAGAGCCAATCACACAGACAACAGCTAGGAGGCATGGTCTCGTCCAGAGCCCAAAGTTTCCACTATAAAATGTCACAGTGTAAAGAGTAGGGACGAGACAGAGGGAGAGGCTGAGTTTCCAAATCGACTCAGAGAGTAGTAACATGATGCACAGGGACACTCCGATGGCGATATCAAGCATCCCTTTACTACTGCTTATTCTGCATCTGTCACATCTGCTTTATCACTTTGTCATTGGCTTTACAGTGCAATAAAACACATTGTTTGTCTTGTCGGATCCAAGAAATCAATCACTAACACACTGGTCAATGCTGGATTGGATTTAACATAAATCACGTCAATATGTCAACATAGTAAAACCCACCAAGGGATTTAGTGAAACGAAAGCAGTTGTTGTAACCTCTGTTTGAGGTGTCTTTGTGCTCTGTCATGGCAGATTATCATATCTCCCCATATTCTTCATGTGAGTGGTGGTGTTGTGGGTTGTGAATATTAATGATTTGAAAAGCAAATAAATACATTAAATACATTATACTAGAAATACCTTTATTATCACAGCTGTGAGGAGCTAGTTTGACTCTTTAGCCAGCTGTGCACAAATTGACCCTGAATTTGGAATGAACTCATAAGTGCCTATGATCGCCATTAGTACTGTATGCAACTCACACATCTTCTAATCAATTTAATGGCTAGTAGGCGCATATAATTTTCCTTCATTAAATTGAAAAAGTCATCAAGAAATGGCTTTCCAGTAAAAGTTTTTCTGTACAGAATTTGCCAGTTGTAACTGTGTACGAAATTCAGCCACAGTAGCTTATTTAAAATTCATCCTATTGTTGGCCTTACTGCATATGACAAATTGACCTAAAAGCCAAAGCCAAAGCCAACCTTTATACTATAGTTACCAAAAGGACAAAAATACATTTTGAAAACATTCAGACTACTCTATTCTGTACAGTACATCTTCCAAATGGGATAGGAGATATATATATATTCACAACAGTTGAATAAAGAGTTTCACAACAGTTTCATTAGGACATAGTCATGGCATGCATATTGCTTGTGGTTACACACCTGAGTGCATGCACTGAAGGAGCAGAGCACATGCACAAGTAGCAGCAGTTATGAAAATAGTGCAATGAACAGCTGACACCTGCTTCCTGAATAATAGAACCAATTATTCAGAATTAAATATTTTATATTGTAAAACAAAATAAAGCATAGATTTCATATTCAAGCCTTGAGGGGTGACAAATCTATCTAATATAGCCAAGATTTTCATTTTCTATGTCCGAAAACAGCTTCTGGGCATAAGATTTGGATGAAGATTTTTACTTCAACAAGTCAGCAGCTGTTGGATGTACGTGCTCATTCCGGACCAGTCCCTAATCCCCGGGACTCAAAACAGAAAGAGACGGTGCAAGAGAGGCAAAAGAGTGGGCTCCCTGATGAGACTACGTCGGTGAGTAAATGAAATGCCTCTACCCTCTGTTCTATAGGTGAACGTACAATCACTATCCTATCAACGGGACCTGAAGAACAAGGACTTTGTCAAGAGTGCTTTGTCAAGAGTGCTTTGTCAAGAGTGCTTTGTCAAGAGTGAACGGCAGCTTCAGGTAAGGTTAAGGGGGAGGCGTGTGTCTCTTTGCTAACAATAGCTAGTGTGTGATCTCTAATATTAAGGAAGTCTCAAGGTTTTGCTTGCCTGAGTTAGAATACCTCATGATAAACTGCAGACCATACTATTTCCAAAGAGAGTTTTCATCTATATTGTAGCTATCTATTTACCACAACAATCCGGTGCTGGCACTAAGACTGCACTCAATGAGCAGAAATGCTTACTTACAGGCCCTAACCAATGGTGCGAAAAAAAGGTATGTGTGTGTGTGAAGGTAAGTAAAGAAATAAAACAACAGTAAAAAGACATTTGAAAAAAGAGTAGCAAGGCTATAAACAGACACCTCTTAGTCAGGCTTATTGAGGTAGTATGTACATGTAGGTATCATTAAAGTGACAATGCATATATGATGAACAGAGAGTAGCAGAAGTGTAAAAAGAGGGGTTGGCGGGTGGTGGGACACAATGCAGATAGCCCGGTTAGCCAATGTACGGGAGCACTGGTTGGTCGGCCCAATTGAGGTAGTATGTACATGAATGCATAGTTAAAGTGACTATGCATATAAGATAAACAGAGAGTAGCAGCAGCATAAAAGAGGGGTTGGGGGGGCACACAATGCAAATAGTCCGGGTAACCATTTGGTTACCTGTTCAAGAGTCTTATGGCTTGGGGGTAATAACTGTTGAGAAGCCTTTTTGTCCTAGACTTGGCACTTCGGTACCGCTTGCCATGCGGTAGTAGAGAGAACAGTCTATGACTGGGGTGGCTGGGGTCTTTGACAATTTTTTAGGGCCTTCCTCTGACACCGCCTGGTGTAGAGATGCTGGATGGCAGGCAGTTTAGCCCCAGTGATGTACTGGGCTCTACGCACCTCTGATGTGGATTGCGGTCGGAGGCCGAGCAATTGCCGTACCAGGAGTGATGCACCACTCAGGATGCTCTCGATGTTGCAGCTGTAAAACCTTTTGAGGATCTCAGGACCCATGCCAAATCCTTTAAGTTTCCTGAGGGGGAATAGGCTTTGTCGTGCCCTCTTCACGACTGTCTTGGTGTGTTTGGACCAATCATATTTGTTGGTGATGTGGACACCAAGGAATTTGAAGCTCTCAACCTGCTCCACTACAGCCCCGTCGATGAGAATGGGGACGTGCTCGGTGCTCCTTTTCCTGTAGTCCACAATCATCTCCTTAGTCTTGGTTACGTTGAGGGATAGGTTGTTATTCTGGCACCACCCGGCCAGGTCTCTGACCTCCTCCCTATAGGCTGTCTCGTCTTTGTCGGTGATCAGGCCTACCACTGTTGTGTCATCAGCAAACTTAATGATGGTGTTGGAGTCGTGCCTGGCCATGCAGTCGTGGTTGAACAGGGAGTACAGGAGGGGACTGAGCACGCACCCCTGGGGAGCTCCAGTGTTGAGGATCAGCGTGGCAGATGTGTTGTTACCTACCCTCACCACCTGGGGGCGACCTGTCAGGAAGTCCAGGATCCAGTTGCAGAGGGAGGTGTTTAGTCCCAGGTTCCTTAGCTTGGTGATGAGCTTTGAGGGTACTATGGTGTTGAACGCCGAGCTGTAATCAATGAACAGCATTCTCACATAGGTGTTACTTTTGTCCAGGTGGGAAAGGCCAGTGTGGAGTGCAATAGAGATTGCATCATCTGTGGATCTGTTTGGACGGTATGCAAATTGGAGTGGGTCTAGTTTCTGGGATAATGGTGTTGATGTGAGCCATTACCAGCCTTTGAAAGCACTTCATGGCTACGGACGTGAGTGCTACGGGTCTGTAGTCATTTAGGCAGGTTGCCTTTGTGTTCTTGGGCACAGGGACTATGGTGGTCTGCTTGAAGCATGTTGGTATTACAGACTCAATCAGAGACATGAAAATGTCAGTGAAGACATCTGCCAGTTGGTCAGCACATGCCCGGAGCACACGTCCTGGTAATCCGTCTGGCCCCGCAGCCTTGTGTATGTTGACCAGTTTAACTTTTCTAGGGTAGGGGGCAGCATTCGGAATTTTGGATGAAAAGCATGCCCAAATTAAACAGCTTGCTACTCGGGCCCAGAAGATATGATATGCATATGACTGGATAGAAAACATAGATTTCGATAGAAAACACTCTAAAGTTTCCAAAAGTGTTAAAATGGTGTCTGTGAGTGTAACAGAACTGATTTGGCAGGCGAAAACCTGATAACCATCCATTCAGGAAGTAATTATTTTTCTTGAGCTGCACAGTGACCTGAGCCTTTTTCTATTCAATGCCATTACAGTATCCGTTGACTTAGGACTCAAATTGCAGTTCCTATGCCTTCCACTGGATGTCAACAGTCTTTAGAAATTGTTTCAGGCTTGTATTCTGATAAATGAGGGAGTAATACCAGTCTGAATGAGTGGAACCTACCGTGTCACAGAGCTTTTTCATGGGCAATCCCGAGAGAGCGCCTTTCTTGTTTACCTTTTATATTGACAACGTTATTGTCTGGTTGCATATTATAGATAATTTAGGCTAAAAACAACCTGAGGATTGAATATAAATATAATTTGACATGTTTCTATGAACTTTATGGATACAATTTGGATTTTTTTGTCTGCCTGTTTTGACTGCGTTTGAGCCTGTGGATTACTGAAGAAAACGTGCAAACAAAACTGAGGTTTTTGGATATAAAGACACTTTATCGAACAAAAGGAACATTTATTGAGTAAATGAATGTCTTCTGAGTGCCACCATATGAAGATCATCAAAGGTAAGGGATTCATTTCATCTCTATTTCTGACTTGTGTAACATGGCTGGTTACTGTTTGTAATGATTTGTCTGCTGGGCTATGTTCTCAAATAATCGTAAGGTATGTTTTCGCCATAAAACATTTTTTAAATCTGACACCGTGATTGGATTCACAAGAAGTTCATCTTTAAACCTATGTAAAATATGTTTTGTTTTCTGAATTTAGCGTCCCACATAACCTAGAGAGCTTAAAGGTCTTACTCACATGGGCTATGAAGAGCGTGATCACACAGTTGTCCGGAACAGCTGATGCTCTTCATGCATGCCTCAGTGTTGCTTACCTCGAAGCGAGCATAGAAGTGATTTAGCTCGTCTGGTAGGCTCGTGTCACTGGGCAGCTTGTGGCTGTGCTTCCCTTTGTAGTCTGTAATAGTTTGCAAGCCCTGACACATCCGACGAGCATCGGAGCCGTTGTAGTATGATTCAATCTTAACGCTGTATTGACGCTTTGCCTGTTTGATGGTTCGTCACAGGGCATAGCGGGATTTCTTGTAAGCTTCTGGGTTAAAGTCCCGCACCATGAAAGCGGCAGCTCTACCCTTTTGCTGAGTGCGAATGTTGCCTGTAATCCATGGCTTCTGGTTGGGGTATGTACGTACAGTAACTGTGGGGACGACGTACTCAATGCACTTATTGATAAAGCCAGTGACTGATGTGGTGTATTCCTCAATGTCATCGGAAGAATCCCGGAACACGTTCCAGTCTGTGATAGCAAAGCAGTCCTCTATTTTAGCATCTGCTTCATCTGACCATTTTTTTATGGACCAAGTCACTGGAGCTTCCTGCTTTAATTTTTGCTTGTAAGCAGGAATCAGGAGGATAGAGTTGTGATCGGATTTACCAAATGGAGGGCGAGAGAGAGCTTTGTACGCGTCTCTGTGTGTGGAGTACAGGTGATCTAGAATTTTTTCCCCTCTGGTTGCACATTTAACATGTTGATAGAGATTTGGTAGAACTGGTTTAAGTTTCCCTGCATTAAAGTCTCCGGCCACTAGGAGCGCTGCCTCTGGGTGAGTGATTTCCTGTTTGCTTATTTCCTTATATAGCTGACTGAGTGCGGTCTTAGTGCCAGTATCTGTCTATAGTGGTAAATAAACAGCCACGAAAAGTATAGCTGAGAACTCTCTAGGCAAGTAGTGTGGCCTGCAATTTATCACAATATACTCTACTTCAGGCGAGCAAAATCTAGAGACTTCCTTAGGTTTCGTGCACCAGCTGTTTACAAATATGCACAGATCACCCCCCCCCCTCGTCTTACCGGAGTGTGCTGTTCTATCCTGCCGTGTCAGTGTGTATCCCGCTAGCTGAATATCCATGTCGTCATTCAGCCACGATTCCGTGAAGCATAGGATATTGCAATTTTTGATGTCCCGTTGGTAGAATATTCGTGATCTTACCTCGTCTAGTTTATTGTCCAATGATTGCACGTTGGCGATTAATATTGACGGTAACGGCAGCTTTCCTAGTTGTCTTCTGCGGGTCCGGACGAGGCATCCGGCTCTTCTTCCTCTGAGTCGCTTCCTTTTGCGAATAATTGGGATGTCTGCTCTGTGGGGTGTTTGGAGAATATCGTGTGAGTCCTGCTTGTTGTTGATGTTGTTGAAGAAATCTTTGTCTAATCCGAGGTGAGTGATCGCTGTCCTGATATCCAGAAGCTCTTTTCTTCCGTAAAATACGGTTGCAGAAACATTATGTACAAAATAATTGACAAATATCGCGAAAAACCCCCACATAATAGCACAATTGGTTAGGAGACCGTAAAACGGCGGCCATTTCCTCCGGCACCATTTTGCTAAGCTACAGGACCGTTTCACTGGAATATGTTCCGGGATTCATCTGATAACATTGAGGAGTTTACCACATCAATAAACAGCTTCATTAATAAGTGCATCAACGCGACGTCCCCACAGTGACCGTACATACATATCCCAACCAGAAGCCATGGATTATAGGCAACATCCGCACTGAGCTAAAGGCTAGAGCTGCTGCTTTCAAGGAGAGGGAGACTAATCCCAACCCTTATCATAAATTCCGCTATTACCTCCGACATGCCATCAAACAGTCAAAACATCCATTACTGGACTAAGATCAAATCCTACTAAGTCAAGCTCAGACACTCGTCGGATGTGGCAGCTCTATTACTGATTACAAAGGGAAACCAGCCGTGAGCTGCACAGTGACCTGAGCCTATTTGATGAGCCAAATTCCTTCTATGCGCTCTTTTGAGAAAAGCAACACTGAACCATGCATGACTGTGTGATCTCGCTCTTCAGGTTAATATTCACAAGGCCGCAGGCCAGACGGATTACCAGGAGCTGTAATCAGAGCATTCGCTGACCAGCTGGCAAGTGTCTTTACTAATATTTTCAACCTCCACCTGACCCAGTCTGTAATGCATAAAATGTTCAATCAGACCACCATAGTCCCTGTGCCCAAGAACGCCAAGATAACCTTTCTAAATGACTATTGCCCTGTTGCCATGAAATGCTTTGAAAGTCTGGTCATGGCTCACATCAACACAATCTTCTCAGACACCCTGGACACACTCCAATTCGCACAGCACCCCAACACATCCACAGATGACGCAATCTCTATTGCACTCCACACTGCCCTCTCCAACATGGACAAGAGGAGCATTTGCATGAGAATGCTGTTCATTGACAATAGCTCAGTGTTCAACAGCATAGTGCCCTCCAAGCTCATCACTAAGCTCAGGACCCTATGACTGAACACCTCCCTCTGAAACTGGATCCTGGACTTCCTGATGAGCCACCCCCAGGTGGAGGGTAGGCGACAACACATCCACCATGCTGACCCTCAGCACAGGGGCCCCTCAGAGGTGCGTGCTTAGTTCCCTATAGGGAGGAGGTCAGTGACCTGGCTGTGTGGTGCCAGGACAATGACCTCTCCCTTAACCCCAGAAAGACAAAGGACCTGATCATGGACTACAGGAAACAGCGGAAGGCCGAGCACGGCCCCATTCACATTGATGGGGCTGTGGTGGAGCGGGTCGAGAGCTTCAAGTTCCTTGGTGTCCACATCACTAAGGAATGATGTGAAGAGGGCACAACAATGCCTCTTTCCCCTCAGGAGGCTGAAACGATTTGGAATGGATCCTCAAACAGTTCTACAGATGCACCATTTGGAGCATCTTCACTGTCTGCATCATCGCTTGGTATGGCAACTGCTTGGCATCTGACCACAAGTGTATTAAAGATTTTAATTTAGAATCCTCTAAATTTATTTAGATCTAAAAGGAAATGTTATTGCTCTGCCAGTATTTGATGTTTCCTTTCATGTGTCCTACCAATTATTATTGGATTATTCACCATGGCAACCAATTGTTAGTATAGAAATGGAACTGAGAGTTGGCTTTGGTGGTGATCAGACCATTCAAATTTTTGCAGGAATATTTATCAGTTTTTGACCAAAGTCAGAACAAATACTAATTTCATTTTTATAATATTCCTGTTGCTATTGTTCAATGTAATGAAAATAAATGTGTATGTAGAGGTGTAACTTTCTTCACCAGTTGTCTTACCATTTTGTACAGTTATAGGATTAATTTGAATGTTAATTATCCTAAGAGGAATTATGGTGTGTTATTTTTCTCTTGTTGTAAATTGCGTATGGAGATTGCTGACATTAATGTTTATTGGATTTACATTGTAGTAATTTTATCTTTCTTTTATCCAGTTTCCCTCTGTACACAGACCACATGAATACTCTGTTTCATCATTACTCCTAGACTGGGCTTCTGTGTCTGTCATCACTCTTTGACCAGAGTGCAGTCCGGCATCTGATTACTCCCAGTGGCCTATCCACACATTAGAGAGTACCAAACTCCGTTTCAACAAGGCACTACAGAGGGTAGTGCATAAGGCCCAGTACAACACTGGGGCTGAGCTCCCTGCCATCCAGGACCTCTATACCAGGGGATGTCAGAGGAAGCCCCTAAAAATTGCCACCCAAGTCATAGACTGTTCTCTCTGGCTACCGCACAGTAAGTGGTACGGATGCACCAAGTCTGGAACCAACAGGACCCTGAAAAGTGTCTAGCCCAAAGCCATAAGACTGCTAAATAGTTAGTCCGGGTTTTGGTTAACTATTTAACTATCTGCATTGACCCTTTTTGCATTAACTCGTTTGACATTACATACACATCTGCTACTGTTTATTATCTATCCTGTTGCCTGTACATATCTATCTCAATTACCTTGTACAACTGCACATCAACTCGGTACTGGTACCCGTTGTATATACAGTAGCCACATTATCGTTACTCATTGTGTATTTATTCCTAGTGTTATTATTTTTCTTTTCTTCATCTTTTTTTCTCTGCATTGTTGGGAAGGGCCCATAAGTAAGCATTTCAGTTAGTCTACATCAGTTGTTTACGAAGCGTTTGACAAATACAATTTGATTTGATTTCAGATCATCAAAAATGTTAACAATGCCATTGTATTTAGGTTAAAGGTGAAAAGTTGAAAAAATAAAAACATTCCAAAAATTCCTTTACGTTGATGACTTTTTGCAAATCATATCAGTTTTCCACATTGATTCAAAATCATTACATTGAATTGTTTTGTTGAAATGACATGGAAACTATTTTGATTCAACCAGTTTGTGCCCAGTAGGTACCTTGCTCTACAATCAAAAACATAGATATAATGGTACAGTAAATGTAAATATCTGTATAATATATATATATATATATATATATAATGATATTCTATCTTTTATTGGTGTACCACATTTCAACAGGTATAGTGAGAATGCGTCATGATGAAATAAATACTTCCTTTAAGCTTTATCAAAACTTAATCAAGGCAATTCCCAGTTTCCAATGATATACGGTGAGACACCAGGTTGGAATCCTCGTACCGAGTCTCTCCATTGGACCTATTACAAGCTTTTTTGTCTTTATTTTGAGCATGTGACAAATACGATTCGATTTGATTTATCTATAGCACACGAGTGTTACTCACTAATGACAACTGGAGATATTAGCTGCTGTTGAGATGATTCAAAAAAAAAAATTCATCTGGAAGCTGGTGACATGTCATCATGACTTTGAGGTGGCCAGCTGCACAAAACTGGCAAGTCGTTCAACCTGGACTCAGGGGTAGACGAAACATAGTACATTTAAATCAGGGACATTCCAATTAGTATGATATGTAAGTTATAAATTGTTACGAATTTGCAAAATGTATGAAATTTATATTTGTTGTGGATAATGTTAGCTAGGTTGCTAACATTAGAGTTATGGGTTAGGGTTAGGGTTTAACTTAAGGTTAGCAGTTAGGCTAACGGGTTAAGGTTAGCAGTTAGGAGAAGGGTTAGCTAATATGCTAAGTAGTTGCAAAGTAGCTAAAAAGTAGTAAGTAGCTGCAAAGTTGCTAATTAGCTAAAATGCTAAAGTTGTCTGTGATGAGAATCGAAAATGCAACCTTTGGGTTGCTAGATATTAGCTAAGTGGCTTGGTGGCAAATGCTGATGTTAGATAGGTGGCTAAGGTTAGCCAGGCTGGGGGTTAGGGTAAAAGGTGGTAAAGGTTAAGGTTAGGAGTTAGGTTAAATGGTTAAGGTTAGGGTTAGGGTTAACTAACATGCTAAGTAGTTGCAAAGTAGCTAAAAAGGATTAAGTAGTTGCAAAGTTGCTAACATGCTAAAATGCTAACGTTGTCCATCGTGAGATACGAACATTCAACATTTGGGTTGCTAGACGTAAGCTAGGTGGCTAGGTGGCTAATGATAACATTAACAGGGTGGATAACATTAGCTAGGCTAGGGTTATGGTTAAAGGTTTAAGGTTGGGGTTAATGGAAGGGTTAGCTAACATGCTAAGTAGTTGCTAATTAGCTAATATGCTAAAGTTGTCAATGATGAGAATCAAACACGCAACATTTGGGTTACAAGACGTATGTGGTATACTTTAGTTTCTGCCTTAAGTAACCTTCTTTCTTATGTAACTATACCAAACATAACATATTGTACTAATTTCAGTGTCCCGGATTTACATTTACTATATTACGTCCAGTCTATGAGACCAGGCTGAGTAATTTGTCTCCTCTATCATTACTGACCCCAAATGACAGCACATTTGTTTTCTCTGTCTTTCACCATGCATAGCCCTGTCCTGTTCATAACAAAACCTGACCAGGGGCCTTGACCTCAGTGGCTGACAACCCCAGCCTTCCCCTTCCATGTTTCACTAATTCTAACAGGCTCCCCGCTTTCACATGGACCCACATTAAGTTGGGTCGAGTGGTCTCAAATAGAAATTAGTCTCAATGTAGTGAAGCTTTTTAGTCTTCTCAGGCAAAATGAAAAAGTCTGTGCGAAAAGTAGGCTACGTCTATTGACTTTATATGCAATGCATTCGGAAAGAATTTAGACCCCTTGACTTTTTCCACATTTTCTTATGTTACAGCCTTATTCAAAAAATAAATTAAATTGTTTTTTTCCCTCATCAATCATAAACACACAATACCCCATAATGACACAGCAAAAACAGATTTGTAGAAATTTTAACAAATGTATAAAAAAAAAAAAACTGAAATATTACATTTACATAAGTATTCAGACCCTTTACTCATTACTTTGTTGAAGCACCTCTGGTAGCGATTACAGCCTCGATTCTTCTTCGGTATGACGCTACAAGCTTGGCACTCCTGTATTTGTGGAGTTTATCCCATTCTTCTCTTCAGATCCTCTCAAGCTCTGTCAGGTTGGACAGGGAATGTCGCTGCACAGCTATTTTCAGGTCTCTCCAGAGATGTTCAGAGACGATCGGGTTCAAGTCCGGGCTCTGGCTGGGCCACTCAAGGACATTCAGCCACGCCTGCGTTGTCTTGGCTGTGTGCTTAGGGTCGTTGTCCTGTTGGAAGGTGAACCTTTGCCCCAGTCTGAGATTCTGAGCACTCTAGAGCAGGTTTTCATCAAGGATCTATCTGCACTTTGCACCGTTCATCTTCCCTCGATCCTGACTATTCTCCTAGTCTCTGCTGCTGAAAAACATCCCCACAGCATGATGCTGCCACCACCATGCTTCACTGTAGGGATGGTGCCAGGTTTCTTCCAGACGTGATGCTTGGCATTCAGGCCAAAGAGTTCAATCTTGGTTTCATCAGACCAGAGAATCTTGTTTCTCATGGTCTGAGAGTCCTTTAGGTGTCTTTTGGCAAACTCATAGCAGTCTGTTATGTGCCTTTTACTGAGGGGTGGCTTCCGTCTGGCCAAACTACCATAAAGGCCTGATTGGTGGAGTGCTGCAGAGATTGTTGTCCTTCTGGAAGGTTATCTGAGGAAGTACAGTTCCCGCGCAGCCCAGTCAAAACTGTTCGCTGCTCTGGCCCCCCAATGGTGGAACAAACTCCCTCACGACGCCAGGACAGCGGAGTCAATCACCACCTTCCGGAGACACCTGAAACCCCACCTCTTTCAGGAATACCTAGGATAGGATAAAGTAATCCTTCTCACCCCCCTTAAAAGATTTAGATGCACTATTGTAAAGTGGCTGTTCCACTGGATGTCTTAAGGTGAACGCACCAATTTGTAAGTCGCTCTGGATAAGAGCGTCTGCTAAATGACTTAAATGTAATGTAAATGTAAATGTTCTCCCCTCTCCACAAGGAACTCTGGAGCTCTGTCAGTGACCATTGGGTTCTTGTTCACCTCCATGACCAAGGCCCTTCTCCCCTGATTGCTCAGTTTGGCAGGGCTGCCAGCTCTATGAAGAGTCTTACTGGTTCCAAACTTCTTCAATTTAAGAAGGATGGAGGCCACTGTGTTCTTGAGGACCTTCAATGCTGAAGATCTGTGCCTCGACACAATCCTGTCTTGGAGCTCTACGGACAATTCCTTCAACCTCATGGCTTGGTTTTTGCTCTTTAATGCATTGTCAACTGTGGGACCTTATATAGACAGATGTGTGCCTTTCCATATCATGTCAAATAAATTGAATTCACCACAGGTGGACCAATCAAGTTGTAGAAACATCTCAAGGATGATCAATGGAAACAGGATGCACCTGAGCTCTATTTCAGAGTCTCATAGCAAAGGGTCTGAATACTTATGTTAATAAGGTATTTCTGTTTTTATTTGTAAATCATTTGCAAACATTTCTAAAAAACAGTTTTTGTTTTGTCATTATGGGGTATTGTGTGTAGATTGATGAGGGGAAAAAATTATTGTATCAATTTTAGAATAAGGCTGTAAAGTAACAAAATGTGGAAAAAGTCAAGGCCTGAATACTTTCTCAAACGCACTGTAATTGCCAGCAGACGTTTTATCAGCTTCTTATTTGTGCGAAAGAATTTTGGCATTTAAGTGCCATATTGCCTACTATAGCCTACCAAAAACCACATTGAAAGTCCAACCCTACTGGGCACAGACGTCAATGCAACGTCTATTCCACGTTGGTTCAACGTAATTGTATTGAAATGATGTGGAAAAACGTTGAACCAGTGTGTGCCCAGTTGGACGTGAGTTGTTTAGTCTGTTATTAAAATAAACACAAATCACTTTGTCAACAAAGCAACGACTAGGCTACTTTCTTTCGTGGATGGGAGCTGTTGATTGAGGGATTTGAGCTGGTTATTTTCGCGCATGTGCTGCTGTCTATGGTGCTGCAAGTTTAACCGCACTAGGCTAAGTGCAGAAATGCCGGTAGGTCTCGCAAAAATGCCTGATATCCCCTTTACAGTGGCTGCTGGTTGTGTGCATGTCAACGATTTATTCTCCATTATTTCTCAAGAGATATGCCCAAAAAAGGAGAGATTAAAAAGTTATGGCATTACCCACACAAGAGTCTAGAATGATGTAACGATTAAAATCATACTCGTCTTAGGGCGCATATCCCTTTTTGTATATTATGTCACATGTCATGACTAAATATGCGTGTTGATTTAGTTTACTCATGCACGCAAACACATGATACGATTATGGAAAGTTGAGATAGGAATTTCAATTAACAATAGCACTAGGAATTGCTGTTTTTTTCCCTATACTTCAACAAAATGGTACAAGATCAATGTTCTAAGCTGTCAACAGCAAGGAAAAGCAAGTTACTGAGGTGAAAGACATACCCTAAAGATATGCTAAACCAGTCAAACAACAGATGAGAATATATAAAGGACCATTATCATATTCAAACCATTATCAGCAGCCTATGAGCAACACATTCATGACATCTGATTGACTGTTACCTTAACCGGTTAAATCAAAGTTGAAATGCAGCCTGACACAGTGCTTCTTGTATGGTAGGCTATGTACTATCTCTCATCCAGAAGGTGCTCCCTGGTAGGCTGCGGAGGGAAGGTAAATATCGGCTAAATAAGTGGATACAACAACAGAAAATGAAAAAGGGTGCGTGTTACACATCTGAAAATGAACGCCTAGATTTCGGCTAATCTCACATTTGTTTATATGGCCGCATGAGATGTTTACATGAGGGAATCAAACAGGTTATTTTATCAATGGCAGATTTTCAATACGAAGGGTCAGCTGCTATATCGCTATAATTGACGCTTTAGTTATTTCCATAGAGAAGGCTCCAACGCTTTTCTCATAGCAACATCTCAGCCCTACCCAGCTAGTCTGGTAGAGCCAACACCCTCAACCCACCCTTCCCATTCACACACACGACAGTACTATAGCCAAGCGCCCACAAACACTGCTTGCATCCCTCCTCAATTTTTAAGAAAGAATTGGCTACTTTGTCGAGTGATTGGGGACGTATGATACATTTAGGTCGTCGGCGAAACTATACATAATGCAGGGCCTATACACTATGATGAGTTCGAACAGACTGATTATGATTTATAGCCTACACATAGATGTATATTGATGTGTTATGACAGGCCTATGTCGCAGATTAATAAATAAAAACTGGGAAAAAGTCGAAATAATTTATTGACTGATATGTGTTCAGTTCTCATAGTCTTTCTTCGGCAATAATCATATTACGACCTATCTAGTCCCAGGGGCCGGAGTGTCGGCTACAGTCGGTTATCGTTGTCTGGCTGTTCCATCGTTTGTAGCCTTTTTGCCACTGCTGATATGAATCTAACAGGTTGGAATACCAGGAAGTGACACCTTCTCTAGGTGGGTCAGCTGGAACAATCTGTTTTATAAACCTGATACAGAAACAGCAGCAGAGGGGACAATATTATGATCACAGTGATCGACAACATTCGATTGATATCCGCTCTGACAAGGTTAAATTAGGCTACAGTAGGGAACAAGTATAATTTGTGGTGAACTATATTTTCTCTGGGAGATCAAAAATGCCGAAAGAACAATGTTGTCAGAGGCTATACTTCACGCCTGATCCAGTGTTTGATCCATTGACATAAGAATGAGGTTTGATCACAAAGCTGTCATAACTAGCAGGATCATAGTATTATCTTCTAAAGAGCTTATTTTACCCAACAAGACAAGTTCCCTTTAAAACCTACGCCACAGTTGTTCTTTTCTTTTTAAATGAATAAAATATATGTAAACTCTGGTAATACCCTGACAAAATGACAAGATGACTATAATAAAGATGACCCTAAACTCAATTATTTAAGTAGATATACCAAGGTCTATCAAAATGATTTGAATAGGACATATTTAGGTTAGGCCTACGCATCATGGAAAATTCAGTTACCAATAATTGATCTTTATTGTTTAAGGGCCTTCCAGGCATCTTCTTTCCCCCTATTTTTTCATCAGCTTTGAAAAAACGGGACAGCTCCCTCTCCCGTTTTCTACTGAGACATTAAATGACTGTAGAAATAAATACTTTTTTGGAGAATTATCTAAATTACGCAGACAAAATTCCCCACCTTTGGGCAGCCCCATGGCATCCATTCCCATCCCCGGCACCCACCATTAGTTTGTCATCAAAGAAGGTTGAAGAATCCGCCAATAATCGCCAGGCACGCCTTGATGTTGCTTTCTCCCGAGTAAAAAGGTGATTCGAGGACACATGTGGATACTTGATTAAGTCAAAAGGTTTTCCTCTCTATAATGTAGTATTTCCCAGAGATGGACCCCCCAAAAAAAAATCACACAAGGAGAGCGTTATGAAATTGCTGCCAGCACTGTCGCCTTGTTCAGAGCATTCTGTTGCGCTTCCGGTTGTTGCCGGGTACAAATGACTGCAGAGATGCAGGGTTGTGTGCGTGATCAGAAATAATGTCTGCTGTGGTCGTGGATGTCGGGAAGAGATAATAGAGAGGCAACCTACAGTTTGGTATCACTGAACTGGAGATTACATGTACCTGTAACATAACCTTAAAAAAACATAACAAAAGTATCAGATCATCATCTAGTGGTGGGTGAAGTAGGGGAGGTTTTTTCTCATTATGATACGACTAAAGGCTTCGCTACACACTGTCACTACCATGTGTGCGTTGTCACTACCGTGTGTGAATCCATTTAGTTTTTCTACCCTTTAGTAGGCTACTCTTGTTGTCATCATTGTGTATAGCCTAATCTAAGAAAACATAAAATACCAACTTTGATGCATCTATTACTTTTTTATTAGATGTTTGTTAAGAGACTGATAAATAAGAAGGCACGTATAAAAAAAGTGTGAATATTGCCAGCTGTCATTCTACCTCTAAAATACACCCAGATCTTCCAGGTTTTCTGAGGCCACCTAGGGGCTGCAGGCAGCATTGTTCAGGGATCAAACGGAATGAAATGCTGTTTTGGGTCATTCGTCCGATTACTGACGTGCAGCAACCATCAACTCTGTATTTTCAGAGAAAACAGTGTTATTGAACGTCTTGATAGTTTCCCATTCAACATCAGAGGATCGGTTAAGTCTGATTGGAGATGTGTGAGTGTGAGTGAAATAGTCGATGAAGGAAGCACATATAGATTGGTGTTGCCAATTGGGTAAAATGTTGGTTAAACTCTAATTTGGGTAAATTACACTAACACTACTTTTTTAATTATATTCAATTATATTAATTACATCATGAATCTCTAAAGGTTTTGTTTTCTGGGTAAGTTCCTTTCATTGCCAAAGGGGCCCACACTGATGTATGACTAACAAACCACTCTGTGACATTTACAGACTTCCCTGTTAAATGTTTTTCCCAGGATACTTTTTTTTCCCATTCAGAGGACATTGCTGGGTTCATGTGGCTATAGCACGTTTGGCCAGTGTGTGAGTTTCCACCATGACCCACTTCTCTGAATCATCAGCAACTACACTGACACGTTCAGTCATTTCTAGGACATCAATGCTCAGAGACAGGGACTCTGATGGGTGGTGCTCTAAAGAGCAAGCATTTGTCTGAGTGCCAGCCAGACAATGTGGCCTGGACTGAGCTAATGCAATCCTGGGTAGGACAGCATGCATTATGGGAAAGCAAGAGTGTGATCTCAACTGCTTTAAATGTTCCAAATAAGTTAATAACTGATTGAGACTTTAATGTTTTTCTGTACCAACATTGGATGGTGGTGTCATGTTATACACTCTTATAAATTGAAGAACAGCTCATCTCACATACCGTAGTGAAGCCTAACAACACATTGTACTACTTTTGATTATATTAAAGTCTTCATTCATAACACATTTGTATTGTTGATTCCACAGACAGACACGACGTTTTTGTTGAGTTTAATTTTGTTTTTCTGCATGTGACTATCTTTCTGAGAAAAAGAAAAACATGTCTGACCTAAATTTACTCTAGCCTTTTAGGCCTTCTCATGTCAGCTGACTTGATCACACTGGGGTATGTACAGTAGGCTACAATTCTTTCATAATGGAACAATTAATATTAACACGTGACCAAAACTCTATGGACACTTTGAAACCCTCACAAATGTTGAATGGAACCCAACATACTATTTATTCCATTGTCCCTAATTGCAAAGGACGTATATGCCTATTTGTATTACCCATTTGGTGTAGAATTTGTTCGTTTTTGCATATTCACTCCTTCAGTTGAACAAAGAAATACTTTGGATACTAATCTTTTAAAGCTCATTTCACTCGACTGGGTATGTGTGTCGAATGCGGTTTAGAGGTTGGACGCGTTCCAGATACACAATTCTGCGCAGGTCTATAGTTCCCGTCTCAGGAACAGACATGAATATTATAAGGATGTTGTAATCAGCGCAACCCAATGCAGAAATTGTCTAGACCTATCAGGAACGCACCCAGTGTTGTACTAAGCCATTTAGGGGCGCTGTTGCCATCGTTTTTCATGGGCGAATTTAAACGACTCCGATTAGGAAAGTTTTGAACATTTTGCCCAGTTAATTAATTTCATGGCAGAGATGCGGATAGAACGTTTATAAATTGACGGAAACACTTAGAGCACCTGGTGGAATAAAAATGAGTACATCAATACAGGAAAGTGGAGAACGGGAAGCTCACCAGGTAGGCTGCCGATTTACTATGATACGAATAGGTTTACTTTTATTGATACTCACGGTTACCACCATTCTACAACATGATGTGTTAATTGTGTTAAAATGTGTTAATTTGACCCTAGACGGAGAATGGCGAAGGGAAACCGTTGCTTGCTTCACAAAAGGTGGTTGCAGGAAAAGTCAAGTGTTCGATGATATCAGCCTCTTTTAATTTCATCAATTCGATAATAGGATCTGGAATAATAGGTAAATTAGTGTTTATACATTCAATTGTGGGATCATCATGTTTGTATTTCAGTAGCACAGCAGAATAGACCTACTGGTGGCAATAGCTGCAATGACACCCTTCTTGAGAGGGGAGTACCAGTTGCAAGTTACTGTCTAATAAGTTGATCAATCATGTTACCCAATAAGATAAGCAAGTTATATATGTTGAACATGCAGGATCACATGATTTCCTGGCAATAGAAAACATCATAGGACCACTTAGAAATGTCCTTGTTTTTGAAAGGAAAGCTTTTTTTTGTCCATTAAAATAACATCAAATTGATCAGAAACACAGTGTAGACATTGTTAAGGTTGTAAATGACTATTGTAGATGGAAATGGCTGGTTTTTAATGGAATATATACATAGGTGTACAGGTAGCCAGGAGTCAAAAGGGAAAGCAGGGCAGCCTCAAATGAGTCCTCTCCTTCCTTCCTTCCTTCCTTCCTTCCTTCCTTCCTTCCTTCCTTCCTTCCTTCCTTCATGGACAACCATGCGTGGCCGTTCCTTTGGCTCCTGACTCACGCTTAGGGGGATGTATGGGCGTCAGGGGAGGTGGCCGGTGCTGTTCGGGAGTTACCACGGTGGTGGGAGGGAATGATGGGACAGATATACAGTGTATTCGGAAAGTATTCAGACCGTTCTGAGAAATGAAGGATATTCCCTGTGAGAAATTGCCAAGAAACTGAAGATCTCGTACAATGCTGTGTACTACTCCCTTCACAGAACAACACAAACTGTCTCTAACCAGAATAGACAGAGGAGTGGGAGGCCCCGGTGCACAACTGAGCAAGAGGACAAGTACATTAGAGTGTCTAGTTTGAGAAACAGACGCCTCACAAGTCCTCAACTGGCAGCTTCATTAAATAGTACCCGCAAAACACCCGTCTCAATGTCAACAGTGAAGAGGCGACTCCGGGATGCTGGCCTTCTATGCAGAGTTGCAAAGAAAAAGCAATATCTCAGACTGGTCAATAAAAATTAAATATTAAGATGGGCAAAAGAACACAAACACTGGACAGAGAACTCTTCAAAATAATTTCAAAAGGGTTTTCTAATGATCAATTAGCCTTTTAAAATGATAAACTTGGATTAGCTAACACAACGTGCCATTGAAACACAGGAGTGATGGTTGCTGATAATGGGCCTCTGTACGTCTATGTAGAAATTCTATAAAAAAATCTGCAATTTCCAGCTACAATAGTAATTTACAACATTAGCAATGTCTACACTGTATTTCTGATGAATTTGATGTTAATTTTAATGGACAAAAAAAATGTGCTTTTCTTTCAAAAACAAGGACCTTTCTAAATGACCCCAAACCTTTGAATGCTAGTGTACCTCAGCCAGATTGATCAGCCCCTGGATGGTTGGCCTCTGCATCATATGACCAATGACATCATAATACTTCTTTTGTGCTTCCAAAATTCTTTCTAAATTGTATGACTCAACTTTTTCTGTCAGTACAATGAAAATATAAACTCTTAAAAATATATATATATTTTTGAATATGTTTTGATAACATGATCTGTCATTTAATTTGCTTTTCAGGTTTGCCATACTCCTTAAACCAGGCTGGCCTTCCTCTTGGCCTTTTTCTCCTGGTTTTGGTAGCATTTATTACAGGTACGTTCTGTAACGGTGACATCTGTGATGAACTCCCTTTTACTATAGAATGTATTTAACTCAACAGCTAACATTGTGGCGTTGTCCTGTTTCCTCCTTGCAGACTACTCTATCATCTTGTTGATTAAAGGAGGGAATCTTTCAGGGACAAATAGTTACCAGTCACTTGTACGTAGCACTTTTGGTATCACTGGATTTCTGGTTCTGTCTTTATTGCAGTTTCTATACCCTTTCATTGGTAAGTCTTGAATGGAGGTGCCATTTTAAAGTAAATGAGAACTACTTTACAACCAATATTTTACGAGATTGAGCAGTCTCAAACAAACTGATATACAGGTACTGGTTGGGACTTGGATTGTAGACATAACCACAATGTGTGTCTTCCCCAGCTATGATCAGCTACAACATCATAACTGGTGACACATTAACCAAAGTGTTTCAGAGACTACCTGGAGGTACAGTATGGCACATTGTACTTTAATGTAAGATATCTGAACAAATACAAGCCACAACTTGTGTGCATTGATATGCTAATACAGTGACAGTAAAAAAAATAGGTCACCGTTTTTCTGAGTTAAGTGCAAACACCAAGGCCACGTTTGTTAATTGCATATTGCTCATTTATATTTTTCATACATGCTATTTGCAGTTGGACCGGGCCACATACTTTCAGAGAGACATTTTGTCATCGCAGTATCCACTATTCTATTCACATTACCCCTGTCTCTTTTCCGGAATATATCAAAGCTGGGAAAGGTAAGACTTAATCACATATTGTCACATTTATTTTTAGAAGTCATTGACTAATTTTATCATTTGTGAGCTAAAGCATCTATCTATGTGATTCCAGGTGTCCTTACTGTCCATGGTGTTGACTGTTTTCATCCTCATCACTGTTATCATCAGAGCAGCTACCCTGGGACCACATATGTACATTATATGACTTAACACTGTCATAACCTATTCACTCACATGCTATATCATATTCTAATCCAATCTGAAACACATTCTGTCTTTATTTTATATTTCAGTCAACTAATCGACTATTGAAACCACTTACTCTGGAATTAGAAAATCTTAAAATGGCTAACAACATGTTTATCCAATTACTTTGTGTCCTTAGTCCCCCTACAGAGAATGCATGGGTGTTTGCAAGGTGGAATGCGATTCAGGCCGTTGGTGTTATGTCTTTTGGTCAGTTCTCATCTACATCAACTGTATATTTGTAAAGTACAAGTAATACTTGCTCGAGACAAAACGACCCATACATGTGTACATCTTCATATTGTATGGTAATGGCTATCAAGTTTCATAATAGAGGAACCCCACACAAAATAACCACACAAAAATGTAATTTGAACTGTTCATAGGTTGTAATACTGTGCCATATCCCTTTGTTCCATAGCCTTTATCTGTCATCACAACAGCTTTATGATCTACGGCTCTCTGAAGGAACAGAGCCTAAGTAACTGGTCTCGTGTCACCCACATGTCTGTTGGTTCGGCTATGATTGTCAGTATTCTGTTTGCTGCGACTGGCTATGCTACCTTCACTGGGTACACGCAAGGTAAAACACAACACATAGAATCATAGAACCATCTTGTGGTGTTAGACCCAAGTTCACCCATATACATACTGCCTAAGGAGTACATTTTTCTGATCGCCTCTTTATATTTCCAGGTGATATCTTTGAAAACTACTGTGGGAACGATGACCTGGCTACTTTTGGTCGCTTCTGTTTTGGCATCAGTATAATAACAACTTTTCCTCTGGAATGTTTTGTGACTCGAGAGGTATGACGTTATTTATGCACATGCCACTTCATTTGGCACAGGACAGTATGTTGTGACGCAGTGTTCATTGATTTTAGTGCACATCACCCTGTAAAAATCAAGTCCTTATTCTGTCTTTCATGTTTGCAGGTAGTATCCAATGTTTTTTTTAAAGGGTCTCTCAACAACCATGCCCATGTGGCAGTCACCTTGCTCATAGTTGCAGCGTGCACAGTATTATCCTTGGCCTACGACTGTCTGGGTATTGTTCTGGTGTTAAATGTAAGCCGGATGACCTTTTGAATTGTTGTAACATATTTCTATACTAAAATTGCAATGGTTATCTTTTTAACAATATTGTTTTTGTCTCCCAGGGTGTTATAAGCGCCACACCTTTAATTTTCATCATTCCATCAGCTTGCTACCTCAAGCTTTCCACAGAGCGCTGGTTCCAAGGTGAAAACCGCATCCCCTGTCTCATCCTCATAGCTGGTGTCTTTGTCATGACAACAGGTTTGATCATGGCGGTTATGTTCCCCCAAGACTGCTCCCATGGTGCCGAGATGTTTTACTGCGCAACTTCCAACCTCTCCATATCCCCCACACCACCCACTGACCTACTCTTTCAGAATTCAACTCAGAATTCTAGATGAAACGTTGTTGTTACACACTGGGGTTTTGTGATATGACTTTGTATGCTCATTGTATTTATTACCTCTGCAACGAATGTGTGTGTCATAATGTATGCTACTATTTGTGAAAATGCCATAATGCAATAGATTAATCAATTTGTATATCAGACTGAGACAAAGTTCCACTTTGAATTTCGCGAGTAATTTCATTCGAGAAACCTACCACACGATGTCGCTGTAACATAATCAGACTAAATAAAACTTTTATAAAAACGTTTCTCGAAGGTAACCTTTTGCCCTCTTGCCTTGATGTCACGGCCTTCGAAGATGTAGTTATAGAAGTTTATCCAATGGTAGTGCATTTTCCACTGTTGGTTAGAGGGAATATGTTATACATTTACTATTTGGGAAATTTCATGATTATAATATTTAGTATATTTCAATATTATAAATGTAAACCCGAATTGTTCACTTCACTAAAAATAAAAGTAATATGAATTGTCTCCTGCAGTACAATTTTTACATAATTTTTTACTGTAAAATTAATTTAAAAATTAGGAAAAGTATGTGTAATCCCTCTGGGATGGATTGGTGAAATTACCGCTGGGAGTAAAAACGGGAGAAGAGTGAAGGTATTCAACGCCCCCAATAATGGTTATTTGAATCTCTACTCATAGGTTTTGACGTCGATTTTTGGAGTTGGTATGCTTTTGGCAGAGACAATTTAGCAGCGCTTGTAGCAGGCATCGTGTCACAACTTTGAAATGTAGACTGCTGGCTAAACGTTGGAAAGACTGGGTTGTGCTGGCGGCGTATTGGAACAGAGGAGCGACTGTTGTGTGGCTCAAGATAGAAGTGGGAGTTCTGGAATTCATTTTGAACGCACCAGTAGCCTAATGTATCACTGAACGAATCAACGCCACGATATATTTTGTACGGTATAATTTATTTTCTTCTCCCTAATAAATACCGATGAAAGTTGACAGCAGCGCGGAGGGTCAGGGGCATTCGTGGTAAGAGATGACTAGTAACATAATGAGTTAATTAAATCATAATTGTTCTGTGCCCCACTTTGCATGCCGGGCAACAAAGGACAAGTTACCATCCGAAACGCTGTCCTGATTGTCAATAGGGTTTCGACCATCCACAGCAAGCATTCGGATGGGAGAGCTCTAGATGTAAACCTGTGCAATTTTAGTTATGAAATATGAATAATTGTGTGCTTTGCTTCACTTTCGGTAGTCCGGGGGACTTTGTTAAACCTGTGCAGCTAGTCATGGATGATAATGTATCCCAACGAACACCACGACGACGACTCTCTGGCTCTAGGTATGTGGATTCATTCTGGGTGTATTTACTCATTAAGAGGCTTCTGCGTGAGAAGATATTGGGATTCATTCTGTCAGCTGTCAGCCAACAGCTTTTCTTCTCAACTCTAGTCTACATTACATTATTGTTCACTTCATGTTTAGAAGTAACATTAGCCACTATTATTTGGAGGTGTGCTGAAATGCTTCTAAAGATTGAGGAAATTACAAAAAAAAACGTGTATCATTATTGTGGAATGTTTAAACGTGTGAGATCATCTTGAGATGACATCAGTTGGAAAATATGAGACTTTTGTAACCCATGGAGTCTTATGTCATTCCCAACCTTTTCAGTTCAAACCTTTTCCCCGACTTAACTGGGATCCCATAAATTCATTCATCTATTCTATACCATTCTATACCCCCAAAAAGTTAGTGTTGCAACACATTTTTGGACACATGTTGCAAGCAAACTGCAATTTAGTGACAAAATTGCATGTCTAAGGCAAAGGGTTTGACTAATTTACTTGCCCACAACCAGAGGGGCTTGAGATGTCAACTCTAACCTAAATTCTTCCACCTCGTACTGAGTACATGTAGTAACTAAAGTAACAGTTGTTGCAGACATTTCAGTCATTTTCAAACTCCGCTAATGTCCTGCCTTCAGAGTTGTTCTGAGAAATTTCCTTGACCACATGTTGAGGTGATGGGAAGCGTTTTGGAGGCAAACCAGTGTGCATCTCATGTGCATTATAATAAATGGTTGGCTATTTCATTTTTGTCAATACAGTTCAAAATAATTGTTTGTATGGATGATTTCATAGATGTGTAGTGTAGATGGTCCGATAGACCGCTGTGTGTAGTTTGTAATAATCACCTATCCCAAAAATTCCCCTGGTGGTAAAACAAAATGATCCATGAGAATATGTTTGTCTTTCCTAATATTGAATATCAAATAAGAGTCAAAGATCATCTCTTTACAATATGTCACAGTCATAACACTTTTAATGTCCCATTTATTTGGTTCAGGAACGGTTGCTTGGAGATGATGTCAGCTGACAGTATTCCAGTTGGTTGGAGGCGTTGGCTCTTAAACTGGGGAATGAGTTTCCAAAGTTCTTTGCAATCTTTTAGAGTCACTGCTCACTCCTTTGGCATGCAAGGGAGGACTAAAGACTTCATGTGATTTTAATTAGAAGCGATATGGAGAATTTGAAGGCTTGATAACAATTAATGTAAAGTTTCCGTTTCTCTAGTTGCTGACTTTCCCATATTGAGACTGAAATACATTCATGCATCCATGTCATAAATGTAATTTATAATATAAACAATTTGCCAATTAAAACCACTATCTCCATGAGCTGTTGCGTTATTTGTGGCTTCTCATACTTGGAGCCATTAGACAAATGCTTCTGAAAATTCATCCCACTTTACAAGTGCAATGACTTGTAGAGATATCATTTGGCCCTCCATGCCATGCTACATTTGTTATTCTACTGCTGACACTGCCAAAACACAGGCCCTCATCCAAAACCATGGGAATTAATATGGAGTTGGACCCCCCCTTTACTGCCATAACAGCCTCCACTCTTCTGGGATGGCTTTACACTAGATGTTGGAACATTGCTGCGGGGACTTGCTTCCATTCAACCACAAGAGCATTAGTGAGGGCGGACACTAATGTTGGGCGATTAGGCCTGGCTCGCAGTCGGTGTTCCAATTCATCCCAAAGGTGTTCGATGGAGTTGAGGTCAGGGCTCTGTGCAGGCCAGTTAAGTTCTTCCACACCGATCTCGACAAAACAATTTCTGCCACAAAGTTGGAGGCACAGAATCGTCTCATGTCATTGTATGTTGTAGCGTTAAGACTTCCCTTCACTGGAACTAAGGGGCCTAGCCTGGACCATGAAAAACAGCCCCATACCATTATTCCTCTTCCACCAAACTGTACAGTTGGCACTATACATTCAGCCAGGTAGCGTTCTCCTGGCATCCGGCAAAACCAGATTTGTCTGTTGGACTGCCAGATGTTTAAGCATGATTCATCACTCCAGAAAACGCGTTTCCTCTGCTCCAGAGTCCAATGGCGGCAAGCTTCACACCATTCCCACCAACCCTTAGCATTGCGCATGGTAATCTTAGGCTTGTGTGCGGATGCTCTGCCTTGGAAACCAATTTCATGAAGCTCCCAACAAACCGTTCTTGTGCTGACATTGCTTCCAGAGACAGTTTGGAACTTGGTAGTGAGTGTTGCAACCGAGGACAGAGGATTTTTATGTGCTACAAGCTTCAGCGCTCGGTGGTCCCGTTTGTGTGGCCTACCATTTTGTGGCTAAGCTGTTGATGTTCCGAGACGTTTCCACTTCACAATAACAGCATTTACAGTTGCCCAGGGCAGAAATTTGACGGACTGACTTGTTGGAAATGTGGCATCCTATGACGGTGCCACGTTGAAAGTCACTGAGCTCTTCAGTAAGGCCATTCTACTGCCAATGTTTGTCTATGGAGATTGCATGGCCATGTGCTCGATTTTACACACCTGTTAGTAACTTGTGTGGCTGGGCCTACATTAAATCTAGTTCTGCTTGGCCATTGGGAAAGTAAGGTTCTCCCATCTCCACAGAGGAGCTCTGTCAGAGTGAACATTGGGTTCTTGAACTCTGGAGGCCCTTCTCCCCCGATTGCTCAGTTTGGCAGGGTGGCAAGCTCTAGGAAGAGTCTTGGTGGTTCCAAATCTCTTCCATTTAAGAATGATTGAGGTCACTGTTGTCTTGGGGACCTTCAATGCTGTAGAAATGTTTTGGTACCCTTCCCCAGATCTGTTTTTCAACACAATCCTGTCTCGGAGCTCTACGGACAATTCTTTCAACTTCATGGCCTGGTTTTTGCTCTGACATGCACTGTCAACTGTGGGACCTTATATAGACAGGTGTGTGCCTTTCCAAATCATGTCCAATCAATTGAATTTACCTCAGGTGGACTCCAGTCAAGTTATATAATAGTTATAGGTATTATCTGTAGATTGAGGGATTTAAAAAAAAAAGTAAATCAATTTTACAATAAGGCTGTACCGTAACATAATGTGGAAAAAGACGAGAGGTCTGAATACTTTCCGAATGCCCTGTATGTGTCATAATTTCCTCTACACACAAATGCAAGCGTTTTTGTATCATCGGTAGAAACAGGCCATCTACATTTCCTTGTTGTATGCAAACCACAATATCTAGAATTCATAGCGATTTCAGGACATAGTACCGACTCTGTCGGGGTGGATCCTGTTGAGAATGGGTAGCTAATGCACTTGTTCATAGAACATCAGCTTGCGAATAACTATTTTTATTTTTGTATCGACAAAAACTGTACATTTTAGTCATGGTGTGGTGCTCAGTACCTGGATGTGCAAACTGTGAGCAAGCACAGGCTGTTGGGGTAACATTTCATCTAGTGATGCACCAATATTTTTGGGGGGCCAATATGATATTTTCCTTGCCAATATAACAGTATACAGTATAACGTCCCCTCGCCCATACCTGGGCGCGAACCAGGGACCCTCTGCACACATCAACAACTGACACCCACGAAGCATCGTTACCCATCGCTCCACAAAAGCCGCGGCCCTTGCAGAGCAAGGGGAACCACTACTTCAAGGTCTCAGAGCAAGTGACGTCACCGATTGAAACGCTATTTAGCGCGCACCGCTAACTAAGTTAGCCGTTTCACATCCGTTACACCAAAAAACAAAAAGAAAAACTGCAGTGGTTAAGGGTGCTGTACTGCAGCTGTACCTGGGCGCGAACCCAGAGTCTCTGGTGGCAATGTTCTTCCCCAAACAAATAGCAAAACAACATAGCTAGCTAACTATATAGCTAGGTGTCATCTAAAATAACCTTCATTTATAAGACGGTTCTTATTTGATGGTGGTCAGACCAATCTATGTGAAGCTAGCCTTGGACTTTGTGGTTAGCCTTCAAAATAAAAGTATGTCATTGACAGTGATGCAAATGCATACAAATTAGAGAATTATGCCATAATTTAATAGGTCATGCTAAATGAGGTTGGAATGTTATTTAAAATCAACAAAAGACAATTTATTAATTTGACAATCTGTTGAAATCACACGATGTATTATACTTTAGAATTGGGGGCATACTTATTTCACAGTACATCCTTACCTATGGATTGTGGATCAATGACATGGGTTATCAGTCTACTCAGTGACACCCAGAGAACATTAGCATCGTAGCTCTTATTGTGGGACTCTGAAACAACTGTGAATTGAGCCACATTTATTGTCAACCTACGTGTATTGAATACTATTCCAGAGGAAAAACAATAACACGTGGATGTTTTGGAGTCTGATAACTGAGGGGGGAAAAATGAAAAAATATCTTGGGTATTGAGTAGAGTGTTACTCCATTTCATTGATCCCCAATCCTTAGGTAAAGCTGTACAATGCAATATGAATGTCATGACTGGGGAGGTGATTTCACACAGCCACAGTACAATGCTAATATTTGTGTAAACTCTTCACAGTTGTGTTCTGTGGGTGTCACCGAGTAGACTGATACCCCATTTAATTGCTTCACCCTCCAACCTTGTTTAAAATGATCGTCTAAATATGGCATGATTCAACCAATTTGTAACCTTCTCCAACACTTTCAAAGAGGTACTTTTATTTTAAAGGCAAACCGCGAATTCCACTATTGTGCCTAATTGTTATTGTGGCTAGCTTCACAACACATTACCCGGTCAGGTAGAGCCTCACTAGACTGATGAAGCCAGCTGGCTGCTTATAACGTTAGCTTTGGGCAACAGGGTTAAGTAGCTGGCTAGCTATTTATTTTCATGAACTGAAGTTCATGTTTAAATAGGCAACAACAAGTGGCTACCTATCTAATACAATGATCCCTAACTCATTGCTAAGAATAGTGAAAATGACTGCAGTTTCTTCTTATATCGTGCATCCCTAATTTCATCGGTTACCTTACTAAGAAGTCGAGCAGAGTTAACTTATCTAGCTAAGGTAACAAGCTAGGGAACTACATTTGTTTATTGAAACTAAAATCTAGTTAGCTAGCTTTCATAATATGCTAGCTAGACCTTCCAAAGAAAATCTATGTAAATAGCCAGCTGCTATCTGGCAATGTGATTTGTAACTTTGCAAGCTACGTTAGGTTACGTTAGCTACAGCCTACCGGACCGTATCTAACCGTTAGCCTCTGCGGTAGTTCGTTAGCTAGCTAACGTGACTGGCCTATGTGTTCTATTTACAGAGTCCAATCTCATCATCTGCACCGGCATCAACATCAAGCTCAGCACCAGGAACTAGTGTAAGTCACCTTGACTCCATGAGCAAATAAATATACTGGAGCTAGGCATAAACATGGTCTGTGTCTTGTTGTCATAGTTGGTGTGTTTATAAGTAGGTTTCAACTTCTACTGTAGTTTTCTCTGTATTATGGAGGGTTAGTTGATTTGTTTATGTAAAGCTTGAAGTCTAAATTTAAGAAAAGATGAGTTATTAGTAAAGAGGGGATGGTGTGGGCGACTGACTGTTTGTGAAGGTTAGTATACATTATCTATTGACACGAGGGGGATGGGTGGATATAGTACTGTACCTTGTTTGAGTGTGTATTGATGGGGACAAAGTAGTCTTGGATGAAAGCTTTCAGCCGAGAACAACCTCGAGCTCAACGTAATCTGACTTGGAAGAGGAAAAGACTGCATATGACTGGCAAGAGCCAAATTGTGTAGTCTGTGAGTCTAATTTCATGAAGTTCTGCCAGACCAGCTGCCATTGCCCAACACAAGACAAGGTTCACCAGCTGAAGAACATTCAGGATCTTGCCTGGAACATTCCAGCTGCATCAGAAACCATGGATCAATTCATTGTGGTATTCATGAAATGTATTTGGAAGTAACTTGCTACACTCTTACTGCTAAAACAAATGATGCAGGGAGTTGGTGTATCATTTCAACTTTAATTTGTTGGTACGTAAATATGTTTCAATAAAACAGATTGGTCTGTCAATGTAGGAAATAAGTGGACATTGCTTGAATTCACAACGTTTATTTGCGCTGGAGACCTAGGTGAGTTTACACAGCTGTATGTAGGAACAGTTATGGCAATGTATGACATGTTTTATATATAACACAACACCTATAATAAATACTACAGTTCTACAAAGGGAATACTTGCATATGGTGTTTTTGGGGATAGCAGTGAGTTCACTTTGACACAAGGGGAGATTGTTGTTATGGGACCATTCATATCTCTTCTTGAGTCATCAACTTCTTTGTATTCATTGTGTGAGGGATAAATTGCTTGAATGGCCCCCACAGCACAAGCAGGCAAGGGGATTTGATGGCATCTGCCTAGCTTCTCCCCACGTAGAACAAACTCCAAAAATAATCTGTAGACCATCGAGCAGTTTTGTCTGTAAGAGAATGACAAAAACACTATTTGACTTTCATGGGTAATGGTTGTGTACTGTCTAATGTAACAGCACAATGCAGAATATTTCACAGACGCTAGCTAGCTACAACACACAGGTGTAGTTACTCAAAGACTAATATGAGTCATAAAGCCAAAGTCATTCCTTACTCTTCATCATCAAAACATTTCTCAAGTTTTGCTCCCAGTGGAAAGAACACTGCGTCTAGCTAGCTATAACGTTAGGCTGCAGTAAGATTTGGGTATAGCAAACAAAGCTTGCAAGCTTTAACATGGCTAGGTTGTCTTGTGCTACTAGCAATCCCCGTCATGGCTGAATTGATCACAAAATTGTACTGAACAACACTGCCTTGTGTAAAAAGAGAGCTGATATTACTAGCTAGCTACCGACAGCAAAACAACTTACTTGTTTGCCATTTGCCCTCTTAGTCCAGCTGGTCTAAATAGTGTCTAGCAGTGAAGTTTCCCTTTAAAATCCACTAAACATTTTTTGTCACCGCAGCATCTGTTTGAAATGACATCTGGTCTCATTTTGAAATTCTTCACTTGGCAACTTAGCATTTATATGAATAGAGCTGCACGTACAGGCCTACAGTATACAGTAAAGGAATGTAGGAGGAGGATGTCTAGATTTTCTGACAGTTATGTAATTTTATAGGTGACATTCCTCGCTCCATACCAGCGTTTCTCAAAATTGGTCCTCAAGACCCCAAGGGGCAGACGTTTTGGTTTCTGCCTTAACACTGTACAGTTGATTCAAATGATCAAGTCGTGATGATTATTTGAATCCGCTATGTAGTGTTAGAGCAAAAATCAAAACGTACACCCTTTGGGGTCCCAGGGACCGAGTTGATCTATGCTCACAGCTATGTAAAGCCTGCGCTGATAATGGGACACACCTTTAACCATGATCTCACATGGCATGCTTCTCTTGGGGTGGAGCCGAGTGTGGAATTAGTTAAGGTATTGTGACTCCCCACAGCTGTTTCCAGACATTTTGGCAGTCCAAGGGCACAGCTGCACTTTTGAATTTAATGATGAAAGCTATGGTGAGAGGGATGGGCCAAATTCTACAACCGATAGATATGAGGAAACTATAGCTGCAAGCTGAAATCATTGGGGTCCAAGTCAAAACACTGCCCTATAACCTTATTTTATGTGTTATTGTGCCAAAATGTAGCATACTGGCAACCGTACAACTCTAATATGAGCTACTGAACACTCATGTTTTTCCATGGTAAAAGTTATAGTTCTTTGAGGCAAACTTGTTCCTTGTGGAGAGGACCTTGTGAAACTAATACCACAATTTAAAATCCAAGTTTGCCATTTCAACTACTGTGATGTTAATTAATTGTAAAAATATTATCGGAGACCTAATCCTTTTATATTCCTGCAAAGTTTCAACTCCGAACAGAATAACTATTATGGAAATAGTTGGGCCTCTACAATATGTGACAGAGTGTTCTCATTTGTCAGGGTCTAGGCTTGTGATTTCCTCACTGGGTGCAGTTAAAGTGGAAAAAAGCTACTTATGTAAGGTAAGATGATGATTCAGCAGAGAGAAAACCCGCAGAGTTCTAGTATTCTTTCCCCTTGAAACTTTCCTGAGGGATAAAAGGCTCTCTGTACAGCCAGGAATAGACTTCCCAATTGGACCAGGAACTAGCTTGCACCTTTACCACCAAACGCTTCACTAAACTCTGAAAGCCAATAGAGGATGACATTTATATAATTCACTCACAAATGTGACAATCTAATATGAAAATGAACACATTTCTTAATACATTTTCAATGCACAACTTTTCAATATTTAATGATACGTTTTGCACAATGATCATACGTTTGTGCAATGATGATTATACGTTTGTGCAATGTCGCATAACCGACGATGCTGTTTGATAAATTCAATACTGCAGATAAAGATATCGCACCGTGTTGAGTGACTTGTCACCGATATCTCAGGCCTTGTTGTAGTTTCTGTGAAGAGGTCAGTGGCATTCCAACAGGGACCCACACCACTCTTAGCAACCACCACATTAAATGCAATGGAGAGGTGGAATCACTGAATTTGGTCAGTATGAAAACTTGGGGGGGGGGGGGGTGTAATTGAGACCTTAAGACAAGCTTGTATTTACTAACCTCGTCATTTCTTGGGAATACAACGGTTTTTTATGTCTGGTGGACGGTATGCTTTATGCCTCACAGGCCTAAAACAGACAGTGGCCATCATCCAGAGAACGGGGAATAATGGGTCGTCTTTGTTTTGTGCAGTTGAAGCCAACGCACTGACCGTAAATACCACTGAATTCTTATTACTGGAGTTGTACTGGGTTGTACACACAACCAGTCAACATTATGCTCAAATTCCCCCAAATTAATTGGTAGGCTATTATAGGATCTTATGTGCTCAGTTTTAATGTCAGATAGCACTAAATCGACACGGATTCCTCACAATATAGTGCTGTGCAAATGAGGTTATTATAATGTCTCTAGAATGCATGTAAACTTCTAGAACGCAAATAGTCAAGACTGTGTATGAAGTCTTGGCCCGTGCTTTGTTTTCTGCTGTGCACTCTTCTGACACATAAACAGTTGGAAGCCACCTACCTTCCACCCCCATAACAGAGCGTTTTCTGTTAAGGTTTGAAAAAGAGTATGTGAAGCAAATCTCTAGATAATTTCCTTGTTTTCCATGCCATTTATTGAATAGGTCACAGCAGCATGCATTTAGCAGCCAGATAGCCTAATAGTTTTAAAAAAATGGTAAGAATATATATTCTTCATAAGGAATAGCCTATTCATACGTTATCTTATTGCACTGTGGCAATTATTATTATTTTTTTTCGTATTTCATCTGTGTCTTTTACTTGGAAAACTGTATTCACAAAACAAGATCATAGTTATGTTTCCATATAAAGTATGAAGCTCTTGGTCCCTTGATGACTTTTTGGAAGCACCAGTGCATGTGATGAGCATCAGGGGAGACCGCAGAGCAACAGTCTGCTGCTTCTTTGATAAACACTTCAGTGTAGACAATGCAGCATTGTCTCAAAAGAATGAATGCAGTGTGATATAAGTATGACTCAAGGGGAAATGCTCTCTTCTCCAGTACTGCTCATCCCGGACTAGGGTTGAATGGCTGGAACCCGGTTACCGGGATTTACCACTCCCTTTTCCGCTGAGATAAATAACTTAGTGAAACTGGCAATTATTATCAATTATTTATATGAACAGCATATCATGAAGTGGAAGTGTTAAATTATATGCGATCTGGCTTGTCTATGGCCTCTGGATGATGAATCATCAATGCTCAGGATGGGGACAGACAGCCCATCTCAGTATGGAGTGCAGTTCACAATGCATGTAGACCTTTCATCCCATCATGGTAACTTTTTTTATTGTGGCAGGTAGGCCTACATTTGCTGCAGCATAGTCTATGCTACAGTAATATAAAGACCGAATGAGCGTCTAATTTACCCATCTGGCTTTTGGGGGTCACCATATTTTTTTAATTGTAAAGATGTTTTTATTTATTGGTGCAAAAAGCCTATCACTTGAATATGGTTGCTTTAAATCAGTGCATGCACGAGCACTCTCTCTGTCTCAACTGTCTCAACATCCAAAATAGATAATCCTGTTCTAGATTTATACAGGTGAAGTCGGAAGTTTACATACACTTAGGTTGGCAAGTCAGTTAGGACATCTACTTTGCGCATGACACAAGTCATTTTTCCAACAATTGTTTACAGACGGATTATTTCACTTATAATTCACTGTGTTACAATTCCAGTGGGTCAGAAGTTTACATACACTAAGTTGACTGTGGCTTTGAAAATTCCAGAAAATGATGTCATGGCTTTAGAAGCTTCTGATCGGCTAATTGACATCATTTGAGTCAATTGGAGGTGTACCTGTGGATGTATTTCAAGGCCTACTTTCAAACTCAGTGCCTCTTTGCTTGACATCATGGGAAACTCCCCAAAAATCATTTTAAGACCTCAGAAAATAATTGTTAGACCTCCAAGTCTGGTTCATCCTTGGGAGCAATTTCCAAACGCCTGAAGGTACCACATTCCTCTGTACAAACAATAGTACATGAGAATAAACACCATGGGACTAAGCAGCCATCATACCCCTCAGGAAGGAGACGTGTTCTGTCTCCTAGAGAGCATAGCATAGTAGCATAGTACTTTGGTGCGAAACGTGAAAATCAATTCCAGAACAGCAACAAAGGACCTTGTGAAGATGCTGGTGGAAACGGGTACAAAAGTATCTATATTCACAGTAAAAGAAGTCCTATATCGACATAACCTGAAAGGCCGCTCGGCAAGGAAGAAGCCACTGCTCCATAACCGCCATAAAAAAGCCAGACTACGGTTTGCAACTGCACATGGGGACAAAAATGATACAAAAATAGAACTGTTTGGCCATAATGGCCATCGTTATGTTTGGAGGAAAAAGGGGGAGGCTTCTAGCCGAAGAACACCATCCAAACCATAACGCACGGGGGTGGCAGCATCATGTTGTGGGGGTGGTTTGCTGCAGGAGGGACTGTTGCATTTCACAAAATAGATGGCATCATGAGGCAGGAAAATTATGTTGATATATTGAAGCAACATCTCCAGATATCAGTCAGGAAGTTAAAGCTTGGTCGCAAATGGGTCTTCCAAATGGACAATGACCCCAAGCATACTTCCAAAGTTGTGGCAAAATAGCTTAAGGGCAACAAAGTCAAGGTATTGGAGTGGCCATCACAAAGCCCTGACCCGTTCTGCACTAACTCTTTTCACTCATCACATAAGCTGCTGCTGTTTATTATCTATCCTGTTGCCTAAACTTTATCCCTACCTACAGTGCATTTGGAAAGTATTCAGACTCCTTGACTTTTTCCATATTTTGTTACCTTACAGCCTTATTCTAAAATGTATTAAATTGTTTTTCCCCCCCTCATCAATCTCCACACAATACCCCATAATGACAAAGTAAAAACATTTTTTTAGAAATTTTAAAACTGAAATATGACATTTACATAAGTATTCAGACCCTTTACTCAGTACTTTGTTGAAGCACGTTTGGCAGCGATTACAGCCTTGAGTATTCTTGGGTATGACGCTACAAGCTTGGCACACTGGTATTTGGGGAGTTTCTCCCATTCTTCTCTGCAGATCCTCTCAAGCTCGGTCAGGTTAGCTGGGGAGCGTTGCTGCACAACTATTTTCAGGTCTTTCTAGAGATGTTAGATCGGGTTTAAGTCCGGGCTTTGGCTGGGCCACTCAAGGACATTCAGAGACTTGTCCCAAAGCACTCCTGCATTGTCTTGGCTGTGTGCTTAGGGTCACTGTCCCATTGGAGGGTGAACTTTCATCCCGGTTCCCAGATGTTCCCAGAATCTCTATGTTAACCAAGTTTTTTAAATGTATTTTTTAAATGTAACCTCAGTAGAGAGAGGAAAAAGGGGGGGAAGATGTATTTATGACTGTCATAAACCTATCCCCCAGGCCAACGTCATGACAGCTGTAACAAAACAAAATGTGGAAAAAGTCAAGGGGTCTGAATACTTTCCAAATGTACTGTATATTTACATATCTACCTCAATTACCTGGTACCCCTGCACATCGACTCGGTACTGTTACTCCGTGTCTATAGCCAAGTTATCATTACTCATTTTATATTTATTCCTTGTGTTAGTAGAAAAGTAATATTTCACTATTGGTCTACACCTGTTGTTTATGAAGCTTGTGACAAATACAGTTTGATTAGATTTTTATGTCCTCACAGAAAGCACAAACGTGTTCCTCCCACTCAGTGCCGTACACATATTATTACAGTCAGCTGATGCTTATGTTGTGTATCTAATGGATTTAAATGCTCCTAATTCCACCTCCTTATCAAGCCAAAAGCAATGGATTTAAACATACACTTGGACTGGAACACATTACTTGTTGTTCTCCTATCTTAATGCTTGGCAGATGTTTACCCTGTCTTGACTGTGCCAAGGCCAATTTCGAAATGAATTTGTCACTTGCCAAATACAACCGGTGTAGATCTTACCGTGAAATGCTTTCTTACAAGCCCTTAACCACCAATGCAGTTTTAATAAAATATTTTACTAAATAAAGTTTAAAAAAGTAACAAGGCTATATACAGGGGATACAGGTTAGTCTAAATAATGGAGGTAATATGTACATGTAGGAAGGAGTAAAATGACTATGCATAGATGATAAACGGCACGTAGCAGCAGTGTAAAAAGTCCAAATAGTCCAGGTAGCCATTTGATTAATTGATTAGCAGTCTTATGGCTTGGTGTTAGAAGATGTTCAGGAGCCCTTTGGACCTAGACTTGGTGCTCTGGTACCGCTTGCCGTGCGGTAGTAGAGAGAACAGTCTATGACTTGGGTGGCTGGAGTCTTTGACCATTTTTGAGGCCTTCCTCTGACACCGCCTAGTATAGAGGACCTGGATGGCAGGAAGCTTGGCCCCAGTGATGTACTGGGCCGTATACACTACCCTCTGTAGCACCCTACGGTCGGATGCTGAGCAGTTGCCATACCAGGCGGTGATGCAACCAGTCAGAATGTTCTCGATGGTGTAGCTGTAGCACTTTGTGAGGATCTTGCCTGTACTGAGAATGTCCTGTAGAAGCTCATTTGACCTCTGAAATTCGGTGTGGGGGTAAAAGTGGGGAGAGAACCAGTCAGACTAGGTTGATCTCTTCTGTGACCTGCGCTGGGTGATTTTCATGTACAGTTCATGGAGTTCAAGGATCACCCAGAATCTTTTCAAATTACATTGACTGACTGACTGGCTGACTTACTTACTATCAGCTGGAGTCTCAGTGGTAGTAAGAAGGAAAGAAAGTACTATTTAAAAAAATTATGTGTGCGTCTCAGCTATTCCCTTTATAGTGCACTACTTTTGACCAGGGCTATGGCCATTTGGGATGGTCCAATGTTACTGAAGTGAAATAAGGTGATTTCGTACGAGAGGGTTATTACAGTACATACTGTATATTAACGCTTAGCCAACCTGTATATTAACGCTTAGCCAACCTGAAGTTATTAATACCCCCGAGACACTTATCAGTTGTTTAAATAAGGGTGTGAAATTTGCCAAGCGAGTTTGAAGCCTGCATAGGAACATGTTATGGGAAAGTGGTTTTGTTTAGCCTAAAATAATAAACATACACATAGGAAGTGGGGAGTTTTCATAGAGTTGCTCTTTTTTTCTTCTTCTTATCTCTCCATCCGTCCCACACAAGCTCCTGGAGTATTGGCCTTTCCAGACCTTCTCTAAACAGCTTGTGTTTACTGTGAGTGACCTCTTACCAAATTACCAGCTGTGTCCCCGGCCCTGTGTTTTGTCGTTCCACAGGGATTTACCCCCCTTCTCTGCAACCCCACCCCCATCCTGTCACACGAATCCCCACCCACTACTACCTCCAACCACAAGTTGTCCCCTTATCATCTGATATGGGATTTCTGTTAAATGAAGGACAGACTCAAAAGACAAAAAAAATATATATTTACAGAGGAAGTACACCAAACAATCTATTTGAGTAGACAACAACCTGTTTGTTGCTCTTACACTTGGAGCATGAACTGAGTGGCACTTGATCATTGTACTGTATCAAGCACTTAGTTATGTTATTTTAAGTGAAAGAACCTGTGAAAGTGACATGCACAGTACATAGTAGGGCAGAGGGTGCAGGGAAAGACCTGATGTTGTTAAACCTCTTGATCTGTCGCTCTCCTTGTAATATGTAGGACATTTACAGGAGCTTTGATCTGTCGCTCTCATTGTAAGATGTAGGACATTTACAGGAGCTTTGATCTGACGCTCTCCTTGTAATATGTAGGACATTTACAGGAGCTTTGATCTGACGCTGTCCTTGTAATATGTAGGACATTTACAGGAGCTTTGATCTGACGCTCTCCTTGTAAGATGTAGGACATTTACAGGAGCTTTGATCTGACGCTCTCCTTGTAAGATGTAGGACATTTACAGGAGCTTTGATCTGGCGCTCTCATTGTAAGATGTAGGACATTTACAGGAGCTTTGATCTGGCGCTCTCATTGTAAGATGTAGGACATTTACAGGAGCTTTGATCTGGCGCTCTCATTGTAAGATGTAGGACATTTACAGGAGCTTTGATCTGGCGCTCTCATTGTAAGATGTAGGACATTTACAGGAGCTTTGATCTGGCGCTCTCATTGTAAGATGTAGGACATTTACAGGAGCTTTGATCTGGCGCTCTCATTGTAAGATGTAGGACATTTACAGGAGCTTTGATCTGGCGCTCTCCTTGTAAGATGTAGGACATTTACAGGAGCTTTGATCTGGCGCTTTCATTGTGAAATGTAGGAAATTTACATGAGCCATTGTAGGCTTACTACCCAAGGTCAAACTGGGTAGTAAGCAGATGGTGACCTCTTGCATATATTTTTTATAATTTAGACAACAAAATACAGCACTGGACACTTCAAGTACTCTGTAATAGACCGTAAACTGCCGCATCTGTGCCCTGCTTTTCAATCAGAGTTTCAGGTCATGTTTCAACCTGTATGCCGTTCCTGGCATTATTAAGTATTATGGGAACTGAAAAAAAGTTGATATAGATGTCAGCCTGTTTTGTGAAATCTGACACCAACATACTGTAGATATTGGTGCTTTAAATATGAAAATATGTCACGTTCTGACCTTAGTTCCTTTGTTTTGTCTTTGTTTTAGTATGGTCAGGGCGTGAGTTGGGGTGGGCAGTCTATGTTCATTTTTCTATAATTTGGGATTTCTGTGTTTGGCCTGGTATGTTTCTCAATCAGAGGCAGCTGTCAATCGTTGTCCCTGATTGAGAACCATACTTAGGTAGCCTGGTTTCACCTTTTGAGTTGTGGGTGATTTTTTTTTCCATTTCAGTGTTTGCACCATTCGGGACTGTTTTGGTTTTCATTTTGTTTGTCTTGTTCTTTTGTATTCTGTATTAATTCTCATTAAATTACATTATGGATACATACCACGCTGCATTTTGGTCCTCCGATCCTTCCAACTACTCCTCCTCAGAAGAGGAAGAAGAAAGCCGTTACAATATATCGTTCTGAGTTTAGCTTGCCTATTATTACCTTTTCTCATATGCAAGCTTCTGGGGAGAGTAATAAGTGCTGACAGGCTCCATAATTAACACTCATTATTACATAACCGGCCTGTACAGCAGTGTTCATTTTGGCACTCTTAAAGATTTAGTCAAGTCTTAGTCGTTTGGACCAGAATGTCATTCAATCTTAGTCACATATTGCCATTTGACTAATGATTAGCCTAGTTATACGAAAACAGTGGGCCATTTTAGTAAACTTTTTTGTCACATCACACTTGTTTTGCCTCATTTATCCTATGGTAAACATGTGCACAAACATACATAGCCGTGTCCTACACACATATTTTGCTGCATAATATCTTATTCTCTTCTCAACAGCAGAAATATGACAAACATGTACAAGAATATCTAAGAATTATCTGGCTATGTAAATTCCTAATTCAGCCTACATAAATATGGCACATACAAAACAAAGACTCACACAAGCGCAGGGGGGACTAGAGGGGGGAACTAGCACGATATCACCAGATGCTGCCGCAAAGTATTGGCAAAATAGTATGGGTTGCACCTCCATCACTCGGTCACGGTATTGCCGTTGTTATCAAAGTTCCACAGACACCGCAGCCACATTGATGTCCAAAAATAGAATGGGGGTTCATGACTTTGAACGGGAGCTAATGACTGTTTCTCCCAGGCAGTAGTCTGTCACCAAACCTCACTTCAAAATCGAGTCTCAAGTCCCCTGTGCTCGAGTCCGAGTCACCAATGGTCGAGTCACGAGTCTCTATGGCTGAAGTCCTGGTCCAAGTGCTCGAGTCTGAGTCACTGGGTCCACATTAACCAAAAATAAAGTCATTTACCCAGTCAGGTATAGTGTAGTGGCAAGATGAATTTGGTCAATAAATAGTTTGCTTTTCCTTTCTGTGCCACCAAGTGTTTACTTCTAGGTTACTGGTAATGTTACCAAGACCACGGTCCGTTGCAAAATCTTCTCAAACGTTCCAGATAGAAATTCCATTAATGGAGCCAACGTTATTCCTTATTCAACATGTCAGAGAGGCATGTTTGTTCTACATAGAATACTCTATCTGAACATACCAAAACGTTGCGTCCTGCTGAATGTGCCCCAGGTTGTTAGCTATAACTACAGTGTGTTCGGAAAATATTCAGACCCCTTGACTTTTCCCACATTTTGTTACGTTATTAAATATTTTTCCCCCTCATCAATCTACACACAATACCGCAATGACAAAGCAAAAAACAGATATTTAGACATTTTTGCAAATGTATAAAAAATACAAAACTGAAATCACATTTACTTAAGTATTCAGACCTCTTACTCAGTACTTTGTTGAATCACCTTTGGCAGTGATTAAAGCCTCCCGTCTTAATGGGTTTGACGCTACAAGCTTGGCACATCTGTATTTGGGGAGTTTCTCCCATTGTTCTCTGCAGATCCTTTCAAGCTCTGTCAGGTTGGATGGGGAGCGTCGCTGCACAAATATATTCAGATCTCTCCAGAGATGTTCGACCAGATTCACGTCAGGGCTCTGGCTGGGACACTCAAGGACATTCAGAGACTTGTCCTGAAGCCCCTCCTGCATTGTCTTGGTTGTGTGCTTAGGGTTGTGGTCCTGTTGGAAGGTGAACCTTTACCCTAGTCTGAGGTCCTGGGCGCTCTGGAGCAGGTTTTCATGAAGGATCTCTCTGTACTTTACTCCGTTCATCTTTCCCTTGATACTGACTATTCTCCCAGTCCCTATCACTGAAAAACATCCCCACAGCATGATGCTGCCACCACCATTACATTTACATTTAAGTCATTTAGCAGACGCTCTTATCCAGAGCGACTTACAAATTGGTGCGTTCACCTTAAGACATCCAGTGGAACAGCCACTTTACAATAGAGCATCTAAATATTTTAAGGGGGGTGAGAAGGATTACTTTATCCTATCCTAGGTATTCCTGAAAGAGGTGGGGTTTCAGGTGTCTCCGGAAGGTGGTGATTGACTCCGCTGTCCTGGCGTCGTGAGGGAGTTTGTTCCACCATTGGGGGGCCAGAGCAGCGAACAGTTTTGACTGGGCTGCGCGGGAACTGTACTTCCTCAGTGGTAGGGAGGCGAGCAGGCCAGAGGTGGATGAACGCAGTGCCCTTGTTTGGGTGTAGGGCCTGATCAGAGCCTGGAGGTACTGAGGTGCCGTTCCCCTCACAGCTCCGTAGGCAAGCACCATGGTCTTGTAGCGGATGCGAGCTTCAACTGGAAGCCAGTGGAGGGAGCGGAGGAGCGGGGTGACGTGAGAGAACTTGGGAAGGTTGAACACCAGACGGGCTGCGGCGTTCTGGATGAGTTGTAGGGGTTTAATGGCACAGGCAGGGAGCCCAGCCAACAGCGAGTTGCAGTAATCCAGACGGGAGATGACAAGTGCCTGGATTAGGACCTGCGCCGCTTCCTGTGTGAGGCAGGGTCGTACTCTGCGGATGTTGTAGAGCATGAACCTACAGGAACGGGCCACCGCCTTGATGTTAGTTGAGAACGACAGGGTGTTGTCCAGGATCACGCCAAGGTTCTTAGCGCTCTGGGAGGAGGACACAATGGAGTTGTCAACCGTGATGGCGAGATCATGGAACGGGCAGTCCTTCCCCGGGAGGAAGAGCAGCTCCGTCTTGCCGAGGTTCAGCTAGAGGTGGTGGTCCGTCATCCACACTGATATGTCTGCCAGACATGCAGAGATGCGATTCGCCACCTGGTCATCAGAAGGGGGAAAGGAGAAGATTAATTGTGTGTCGTCTGCATAGCAATGATAGGAGAGACCATGTGAGGTTATGACAGAGCCAAGTGACTTGGTGTATAGCGAGAATAGGAGAGGGCCTAGAACAGAGCCCTGGGGGACGCCAGTGGTGAGAGCGCGTGGTGAGGAGACAGATTCTCGCCACGCCACCTGGTAGGAGCGACCTGTCAGGTAGGACGCAATCCAGCGTGGGCCGCGCCGGAGATGCCCAACTCGGAGAGGGTGGAGAGGAGGATCTGATGGTTCACAGTATCGAAGGCAGCCGATAGGTCTAGAAGTATGAGAGCAGAGGAGAGAGTTAGCTTTAGCAGTGCGGAGCGCCTCCGTGATACAGAGAAGAGCAGTCTCAGTTGAATGACTAGTCTTGAAACCTGACTGATTTGGATCAAGAAGGTCATTCTGAGAGAGATAGCGGGAGAGCTGGCCAAGGACGGCACGTTCAAGAGTTTTGGAGAGGAAAGAAAGAAGGGATACTGGTCTGTAGTTGTTGACATCGGAGGGATCGAGTGTAGGTTTTTTCAGAAGGGGTGCAACTCTCGCTCTCTTGAAGACGGAAGGGACGTAGCCAGCGGTCAGGGATGAGTTGATGAGCGAGGTGAGGTAAGGGAGAAGGTCTCCGGAAATGGTCTAGAGAGGAGGGGATAGGGTCAAGCGGGCAGGTTGTTGGGCGGCCGGCCGTCACAAGACGCAAGATTTCATCTGGAGAGAGAGGGGAGAAAGAGGTCAGAGCACAGGGTAGGGCAGTGTGAGCAGAACCAGCGGTGTCGTTTGACTTAGCAAACGAGGATCGGATGTCGTCGACCTTCTTTTCAAAATGGTTGACGAAGTCATCTGCAGAGAGGGAGGAGGAGGGGGAGGAGGATTCAGGAGGGAGGAGAAGGTGGCAAAGAGCTTCCTAGGGTTAGAGGCAGATGCTTGGAATTTAGAGTGGTAGAAAGTGGCTTTAGCAGCAGAGACAGAAGAGGAAAATGTAGAGAGGAGGGAGTGAAAGGATGCCAGGTCCGCAGGAAGGCGAGTTTTCCTCCATTTCCGCTCGGCTGCCCGGAGCCCTGTTCTGTGAGCTCGCAATGAGTCGTCGAGCCACGGAGCGGGAGGGGAGGACCGAGCCGGCCTGGGGGATAGGGGACATAGAGAGTCAAAGGATGCAGAAAGGGAGGAGAGGAGGGTTGAGGAGGCAGAATCAGGAGATAGGTTGGAGAAGGTTTGAGCAGAGGGAAGAGATGATAGGATGGAAGAGGAGAGAGTAGCGGGGGAGAGAGAGCGAAGGTTGGGACGGCGCGATACCATCCAGTAGGGGCAGTGTGGGAAGTGTTGGATGAGAGCGAGAGGGAAAAGGATACAAGGTAGTGGTCGGAGACTTGGAGGGGAGTTGCAGTGAGGTTAGTGGAAGAACAGCATCTAGTAAAGATGAGGTCGAGCGTATTGCCTGCCTTGTGAGTAGGGGGAAGGTGAGAGGGTGAGGTCAAAGAGGAGAGGAGTGGAAAGAAGGAGGCAGAGAGGAATGAGTCAAAGGTAGACGTGGGGAGGTTAAAGTCGCCCAGAACTGTGAGAGGTGAGCCGTCCTCAGGAAAGGAGCTTATCAAGGCATCAAGCTCATTGATGAACTCTCCGAGGGAACCTGGAGGGCGATAAATGGTAAGGATGTTAAGCTTGAAAGGGCTGGTAACTGTGACAGCATGGAATTCAAAGGAGGCGATAGACAGATGGGTAAGGGGAGAAAGAGAGAATGACCACTTGGGAGAGATGAGGATCCCGGTGCCACCACCCCGCTGACCAGAAGCTCTCGGGGTGTGCGAGAACACGTGGGCGGACGAAGAGAGAGCAGTAGGAGTAGCAGTGTTATCTGTGGTGATCCATGTTTCCGTCAGTGCCAAGAAGTCGAGGGACTGGAGGGAGGCCTAGGCTGAGATGAACTCTGCCTTGTTGGCCGCAGATCGGCAGTTCCAGAGGCTACCGGAGACCTGGAACTCCACGTGGGTCGTGCTCGCTGGGACCACCAGATTAGGGTGGCCGCGGCCACGCGGTGTGGAGCGTTTGTATGGTCTGTGCAGAGAGGAGAGAAAAGGGATAGACAGACACATAGTTGACAGGCTACAGAAGAGGCTACGCTAATGCAAAGGAGATTGGAATGACAAGTGGACTACACGTCTCGAATGTTCAGAAAGTTAAGCTTACGTAGCAAGAATCTTATTGACTAAAGTGATTAAAATGATACAGTACTGCTGAAGTAGGCTAGCTGGCAGTGGCTGCGTTGTTGACTTAGTAGGCTAGCTGGCAGTGGCTGCTGTTGGCACTACACTAATCAAGTCGTTCCGTTGAGTGTGATAGTTTCAACAGTGCTGCTATTCGGGGGCTAGCTGGCTAGCTAGCAGTGTTGATTACGTAACGTTGCGTTAAAAGAACGACAATAGCTGGCTAGCTAACCTAGAAAATCGCTCTAGACTACACAATTATCTTTGATACAAAGACGGCTATGTAGCTAGCTAAGTAGCTAGCTACGATCAAACAAATCAAACCGTTGTACTGTAATGAAATGAAATGAAAATGTGATACTACCTGTGGAGCGAATGCGACCGGGTTGTTGAGTGAGGAAGTTCTTTTCGGTAGACGTTGGCTAGCTGTTGGCTAGCTAGCAGTGTCTCCTACGTTAAGGACGACAAATAGCTGGCTAGCTAACCTCGGTAAATTAAGATAATCACTCTAAGACTACACACTCTAAACTACACAATTATCTTGGATACGAAGACAGCAAAGACAACTATGTAGCTAGCTAACACTACACTAATCAAGTCGTTCAGTTGAGTGTAATAGTTTTTTACAGTGCTGGTATTCGGAAGACGGTGGACGTTTGCTAGCTGGCTAGCTGGCTAGCTGCTGGGCAGATAGCAGTGTAGACTACGTTAGGACGACGAAATACGATAATTACGCAATTATCTTTGATACAAAGACGGCTATGTAGCTAGCTAAGAAGAAATTGCTAAGATTAGACAAATCAAACCGTTGTACTATAATGAAATGTAATGAAATGTAATGAAAAGTTATACTACCTGCAGACCGAAGCGCAGGGATGGTGCCAGGTTTCCTCCAGGCGTGAAGCTCGGCATTCAGGCCAAAGAGTTCAATCTTGGTTTCATCAGACCAGAGAATCCTGTTTCTCATCATCTGAGAGTTGTTAAGTGCCATTTGGCAAACTCCAAGTGGGCTGTCGTGTGCCTTTTACTGAAGAGTGACTTACATCTGGCTACTCTACCATAAAGGCCTGATTGGTGGAGTGCTGCGATTGTTGTCCTTCTGGAAGGTTCTCCCATCTCCACAGAGGAACTCTGGATCTCTGTCAGAGTGACCATCAGGTACTCGGTCACCTCCCTGACCAAGATCCTTCTCCCCCGATTGCTTGGCCAGCTTTAAGAAGTCTTGGTGGTTACAAACTTCATCCATTTAAGAATGTTGGAGGCCGCTGTGTTCTTGGAGACCATGCGCCTTTTACTGAGGAGTGGCTTCAGTCTGGCCGCTCATCCATAAAGGCCTGATTGGTGGAGTGCTGCGCAGATGGCTGTCCTTCTGGAAGTTTCTCCCATCTCCACAGAGGAACTTCAGAGCTCTGTCAGAGTGACCATTGGGTTCTTGTTCACCTCCCTGACTAAGGCCCTTCTTCCCCGATTGCTCAGTTTGCCCAGACAGCCAGCTCTAAGAAGAGTCTTGGTGGTTCCAAACGTCTTACATTTAAGAATGATGGAGGCTACTGTGTTCTTGTTCAATGCTGCAGACATTTTTTTGGTACCCTTCCCCAGATCTGTGCCCTGACACAATCCTGTCTCGGAACTCTATGGACATTTCCTTTGTCATTATGGGTTATTGGGTGCAGATTGACGAGGAAAACATTTATTTAATACATTTTATAATAAGTAAAATAAATAACAAAATGAGGAGAAAGGGAAGGAATCTGAATAATTTCCGAATGCACTGTAGCTGATGAGGTAACATGACTGAACAAGGTGTAGCATGAACAAGTGGTATTAGAAGGATCAATGCACGATAGACATTTTTTTTAAATGTAGTGGCGGTATTATGGGCCATACCTTTTGAACAGTAAGGGCTAGATTCAAGTCGTTTTCTCTGAGGAAAAGAGGGGACTTGGGTACTTTGGCAACATAACTTGGCTATGAAATGCAGTGGAGAAAGTGAGAGGGTTAAGCGAACCCCGCAGCTCACCAGCTGAAGTAGGATGTGTGTGCCGCGTGTGGCGTGTCCTTCCCACTGCTGAACAGGACTGCGCTGCCCATCTGTGCTGCTAATATGAATTGTGCTAATCACTGAAAAGCTCCCAATCTCTCCGATAATGATTGTTCAGTCCAATTAGTAGTCCGATTTTAGTCACAGAGAATTTAATCTCGTCTTGTTTTAGTGAACTGAAATACATCATTTGCCTTTTTGTTATAGTTTATTCTGGGTCTATTTAGTCAGTTATAGTCTCGTCAATTGCCACTGAAAAATAGGTGTTGGACAAATATTTTAGTCACTATTTTTGTTGATGAACTGAACACTGCTGTACAGTAGAGCCAATCAGGTGGAATACTCAGCTACCTAGTAACCACGACTGTAACTAACAACATCACTTAGATCATATCATTAAAACCTACCCATGCACACTGCATGTACTTAATCATTTCTGTTTTTCCAATGAGTTTTCTAATACTGTTTACTATTTCACATTTGACCAATTAACCAAAACCAGACAAAGGTCTGATTAAATACAAATGTGGGTCAGATGTCGAAAACAAACGAAAATGTATTAGAATTGAGACTTTTGGATCCATCAGATCATTAATGCTAAGGTAATGCCGGTGTTACATTAATTAAATCGGCCTCATCTCAACAACCCTATGCAAATGAGTACAAGTCAGAGGCTTAAAGCTTAAGTCTTGTCATCTAATGATATGTTTATCAGACGTCATCAGAAAGTAGACCTCATTACAAGATTAGCCTACAAGGAATCCATTCCAAACTCTTGTCTCAGCAACTACAGCCCCCTAGGTGAAACATATCTGTGCAGGTGTGCATGTGATCTCATTTGTTGGCAGGCTGGCTTATGGGAGTTAGATCCACACGCACTTGCTGATGTGACTTCAGAATGAGTCACTTCAAAGAAGCAGGGCATGGTGGTAAGTGGTCTGTGTCTTTCGGGTTAATGAAAAGCAAATGCATACAAATGAACACCTGATTCAAGCATTTGGAATGCGTCCCAGGCACGCTGTTGGACAGGCTCTATAAGGCGGACAGACGGCTAGCGGACACGGTGGTGTGAACTGGAGGATATGAGAGGAAGTTGACCAACATGCTGTGAATGTGATGGATGGCAGGGCTGTGTTGTGTTGCGTTCGGCTGCAACGCAGTGTGCAGGGAGGTAAAGTAAAGCTGATTAGCCCTCTGCTTATTACTAGCTGTGGGGGAGCTCTCTTTCTCTCTCTCTCGGTCTCTCTCTCTCTCTCTTTGAACGGAACTGAATCTCCACCGAAACATCATGCTTAAGAGCTTTCTGCGACTGACAGACGGAGGGGGCCCACTGTGAGGCGATTTTAAAATAAAGGAGACTACAGGTTTTCTAATATCATGGCCTGGGCGTGGCTTTAAGGTAGGCCCGGTCTACTCTGCCCCAGCCGTTTCTTATTATACCTCAGTGGCTCCAACAGGCATATCGTAGCAGAGTCTGTCTTTGAACCCAGGGGAGATGGCAGGTATTTAAGAGGGGATAACTCAACACTGAGGCCAAGAGGTAAGGAGGCGTTTCTCGATAATGATTGGTGGAGAGGATCTGTTTTTAGGATGAATGTGTCATGTTCAAACAGGCATCCAGCATCGGAAAAAGAGAGTACAGGATTCACTTGAGGCACTCTAGATCTGTCTAGATCTTCTTATAGCAGCACCCTGGCTTGCTTTTGTTGCATTGTTTATTAACGAATACACTGTTGAAGAGGAACGTAATGGGTAGATGTGCCTTCAGTCTTAGGGTCTTAAAAAAAAGAAGGTAATAGCTAGGTAATAATTGAGTTAATTAAGACCCAATGTGGCCCATGTTATTTTTTCCGTCATACAAGAACGTTGTACGATACATTGGTTTGAGTGGATAGTTACTGGTTGTAGTTTGCCTTGATTCAAGAGTTTTGCTGAAGTGGGGAGCGTACAGTAGAGTTTCTGTTAACCCTGCAGTGGCATGTGTGAGCCTGTACAGTAGAGTCAACAATGAATGTTGTCGGTGGTTTCTTAAAATACACAGGGTGTTGTCCGGAAGAGGGCAGGAAAGCCTGTGAGTTCATGCCACTACTGTGTGTTATCTGATACACTGTCTGGCAACTGGCAAGTACTTAAGTATAGTAAAAGTACTTGTCTACAAAGGTAAATTAATGGTAATGGGTCAATCTCTTGGATGTATGTACCTATATATAGTTGAAAGATTTTGAGCTTTGTACTTCAACCCACCTTTCCCAAGGGACCTTTAGGCTACGCACCAACCATTAACTGACTACAACAGCGGGAATGCTTGCTAATCTTCACGCATCAACCCTGAGTTAACCAATCCCATGTATTTACCGACCGTAACTTCAGCTGGACAAGACTGACTCCACGGACTCTTGTAGCATAAACAATCTGTTGTTTTCCCCATCAAGTATGAACTATGTTTCCCTCAGGGTTTCCCATTGATGATGAAACATTTCATGAAAGAGATTGAAAGGGTATTTCACGGGAACATTCCTATGTTCCAGCTTTAGTAATGCATGGTGGAATGTAAAGAATTTAGACTGCTTTTATGGGGATGTTATTTTGCCGCCTTTTTATTGCATCAAAAAATATATAAGAATGGCATATCAGGATATAACTTGTTTTAAAAATGATAACATTCCCTGGAGAGTGTGTTTAATGCAGGCCAGTAATCATACTGTACTTCACTGTGTGAGTAACCATCAAATCAAATCAAAATCAAATCAAATTTATTTATATAGCCCTTCGTACATCAGCTGATATCTCAAAGTGCTGTACAGAAACCCAGCCTAAAACCCCAAACAGCAAACAATGCAGGTGTAAAAGCACGGTGGCTAGGAAAAACTCCCTAGAAAGGCCAAAACCTAGGAAGAAACCTAGAGAGGAACCAGGCTATGTGGGGTGGCCAGTCCTCTTCTGGCTGTGCCGGGTAGAGATTATAACAGAACATGACCAAGATGTTCAAATGTTCATAAATGACCAGCATGGTCGAATAATAATAAGGCAGAACAGTTGAAACTGGAGCAGCAGCACAGTCAGGTGGACTGGGGACAGCAAGGAGTCATCATGTCAGGTAGTCCTGGGGCACGGTCCTAGGGCTCAGGTCCTCCGAGAGAGAGAGAAAGAAAGAGAGAATTTGAGAGAGCATATGTGGGGTGGCCAGTCCTCTTCTGGCTGTGCCGGGTGGAGATTATAACAGAACGTGGCCAAGATGTTCAAATGTTCATAAATGACCAGCATGGTTGAATAATAGTAAGGCAGAACAGTTGAAACTGGAGCAGCAGCATGGCCAGGTGGACTGGGGACAGCAAGGAGTCATCATGTCAGGTAGTCCTGGGACATGGTCCTAGGGCCCAGGCCAGTTGAAACTGGAGCAGCAGCATGGCCAGGTGGACTGGGGACAGCAAGGAGTCATCATGTCAGGTAGTCCTGGGGCATGGTCCTAGGGCTCAGGTCCTCCGAGAGAGAGAAAGAAAGAGAGAAGGAGAGAATTAGAGAACGCACACTTAGATTCACACAGGACACCGAATAGGACAGGAGAAGTACTCCAGATATAACAAACTGACCCTAGCCCCCCGACACATAAACTAATGCAGCATAAATACTGAGTTGGTTGCCTGCTGCCCAGCCCCTTCAGTAGATCCATTTAGAGGAGTGAGTAGCAGCCAGTTAATGGCTCCTCTGTCTTGTAAATGATGCCCAAGCAAAGACTAGGAAGTAGCCTAATCATCAACGGTACAACACTATAACGGTCAACCTCCGTGGAATGATTTGGAGTCGCATAGTCATTACTGTTGAATTTCTATGGGCTGTCTCTCTCTCTCTCACATGCGCACACACACACACAAAGGCATCTAAGGTATTTGAAAATCAGTAGCAGTACCTGGATATTATGCTTTTTGAACTGCCGTTCTATTTGTGCATTGTCTCAGACAATAATGTAAGGAACATGCACGGGCAACAAATGCGGGATAATGAAAATACAATATGCCGCCTTGTGTGTTGACTGGTTATGTTTAGTTCTTACCTTCTTTGGGTAGACCGTATGCAGACCATCCTGCAGCTGTACAGTACCAGGTGTTAGCAGAGGGAGATTCCACTCAACATCTGTTTTCATATGTCACACTGTAAATCAATTGTTGGCCCCAGACGGACAGTAACTGATGGTTGGCAACGGTACCCTGTGAGTTCATGCCACTACTGTGTGTTATCTGATATACTGTCTGGCAGCTGGCAAGTACTTAAGTATAGTAAAAGTACTTGTCTACAAAGGTAAATGAATGGTAATGGGTCAATCTCTTGGCTGTATGTACCTATATATAGTTGAAGTCAGAAGTTTACATACACCTTAGCTAAATACATTTAAACTCAGTTTTTCACAATTCCTGACATCCAATCCTAGTAAAAATCCCTGTCTTAGGTCAATTAGGATCACCATTTTATTAAGAATGTGAAATGTCAGAATAATAGTAGAGTGATTTATTTCAGCTTTTATTTCTTTCATCACATTCCCAGTGGGTCAGAAGTTTACACTCAATTAGTAATTGGTAGCATTGCCTTTTAAATTGTTTAACTTGGGTCAAACGTTTTGGGTAGCCTTCCACAAGCTTCCCAGAATAAGTTGGGTGAATTTTGGCCCATTCCTCAGAGCTGGTGTAACTGAGTCAGGTTTGTAGGCTTCCTTGCTTGCACACACTTTTTCAGTTCTGCCCACACATTTCAGAGGACATTTCTCCAAAACGTACGAATGTTGTCCCCATGTGTAGTTGCAAACCGTAGTCTGGCTTTTTTGTGGTGGTTATGGAGCAGTGGCTTCTTCCTTGCTGAGCGGCCTTTCAGGTTGTCGATATAGAACTTGTTTTTACTGTGGATTTAGATACTTTTGTACCTGTTTCCTCCAGCATCTTCACAAGGTCCTTTGCTGTTGGTCAGGGATTGATTTGCACTTTTCGCACCAAAGTACGTTCATCTCTAGGAGACATCTCTCCTTCCATTTTTTGAACCTTTATTTAACTAGGCAAGTCAGTTAACAAGACATTTGTGGAGTGGTTGAAGAACAAGTTTTAATGACTCCAACCTAAGTGTACATAAACTTCTGACTTCAACTGTACATACACATGTTCTCAGAAGTGTCTGAATATGGCTACTGAGAAAAGCAGGACTGTTTCATAAACTGAACAATATTATATTTGTCTTTTAAGCACTTGACTATGAATTAATGCTATATTGGCACCTGCTTTTTGTTTTCAGAGTATATTTATTTATTTATTTGATTTCACCCCTATTTAACCAGGTAGGCTAGTTGAGAACAAGTTCTCATTTGCAACTGCGACCTGGCCAAGATAAAGCATGGCAGTGTGAACAGACAACAACACAGAGTTACACATGGAGTAAACAATAAACAATAAACAAGTCAATAACATAGTAGGGGAAAAAATTAATCTATATACATTGTGTGCAAAAGGCATGAGGAGGTAGGTAATAAAGGAGTGAATAATTACAATTTAGCAGATTAACACTGGAGGGATAAATGATCAGATGAACATTTGCAGGTAGATATACTGGTGTGCAAAAGAGCAGAAGAGTAAATCAAATAAAAACAGTATGGGGATGAGGTAGGTAAATTGGGTGGGCTATATACCAATGGACTATGTACAGCTGCAGCGATCGGTTAGCTGCTCAGATAGCAGATATTTAAAGTTTGTGAGGGAAAAAAAGTCTCCAAATTCAGCGAATTTTGCAATTTGTTCCAGTCACAGGTAGCAGAGAACTGGAAGGAAAGGCGGCTAAATGAGGTTTTGGCTTTAGGGATGATCAGTGAGATACACCTGCTGGAGCGCGTGCTACAGGTGGGTGTTGCCATTGTGACCAGTGAACTGAGATAAGGCGGAGCTTTACCTTGCATAGACTTGTCGATGAATATGTAGCGAGGGCCAGCCGACTAGAGCATACAGGTCGCAGTGGTGGGTGGTATAAGGTGCTTTAGTAACAAAACGGATGGCACTGTGATAAACTGCATCCAGTTTGCTGAGTAGAGTATTGGAAGCTATTTTGTAGATGACATCGCCAATGTCAAGGATCAGTAGGATAGTCAGTTTTACTAGGGTACGTTTTGCGGCGTGAGTGAAGGAGGCTATGTTGCGAAATAGAAAGCTGACTCTAGATTTGATGTTTGATATGAGTCTGGAAGGAGAGTTTACAGTCTAGTCAGACACCTAGGTACTTATAGATGTCCACATATTCTAGGTCGGAACCATCCAGGGTGGTGATGCTAGTCGGGCGTGCGGGTGCAGGCAGCGAACGGTTGAAAAGCATGCATTTGGTTTTACTAGCGTTTAAGAGCAGTTGGAGGCCACGGAAGGAGTGTTGTATGTCATTGAAGCTCGTTTGGAGGTTAGATAGCACAGTGTCCAGGGAAGGGCCAGAAGTATACAGAAAGGTGTCGTCTGCGTAGAGGTGGATCAGGGAATCGCCCGCAGCAAGAGCAACATCATTGATATATACAGAGAAAAGAGTCGGCCCGAGAATTGAACCCTGTGGTACCCCCATAGACTGCCAGAGGACTGGACAACATGCCCTCCGATTTGACACACTGAACTCTGTCTGCAAAGTAGTTGGTGAACCAAGCAAGGCAGTTATTAGAAAAACCGAGGCTACTGAGTCTGCCGATAAGAATATGGTGATTGACAGAGTCGAAAGCCTTGGCCAGGTCGATGAAGACGGCTGCACAGTACTGTCTTTTATAGAAGGCGGTTTTGATATCGTTTAGTACCTTGAGCGTGGCTGAGGTGCACCCGTTACCGGCTCGGAAACCGGATTGCACAGCGGAGAGGGTACGGTGGGAATCGAGATGGTCAGTGATCTGTTTGTTGACTTGGCTTTCGAAGACCTTAGATAGGCAGGGCAGGATGGATATAGGTCTGTAACAGTTTGGGTCCAGGGTGTCTCCCCCTTTGAAGAGGGGGATGTCCACGGCAGCTTTCCAATCCTTGGGGAGCTCAGATGATACGAAGGAGAGGTTGAACAGGCTGGTAATAGGGGTTGCGACAATGGCGGCGGACAGTTTCAGAAATAGAGCCTTGAGCGTGGCCCAGCTGATTTGTATGGATCCAGGTTTTGCAGCTCTTTCAGAACATCTGCTATCTGGATTTGGGTAAAGGAGAAGCTGGGGAGGCTTGGGTGAGTAGCTGCGGGGGGGCGGAGCTGTTGGCCGAGGTTGGAGTAGCCAGGTGGAAGGCATGGACAGCCGTTGAGAAATGCTTGTTGACTTTTTGGATCATCATGGATTTATCGGTGGTGACCATGTTACCTAGCCTCAGTGCAGTGGGCAGCTGGGAGGAGATGCTCTTGTTCTCCATGGACTTTACAGTTTCCCAGAACTTTTTGGAGTTAGAGCACAGGATGCAAATTTCTGCTTGAAAAAGCTGGTCTTTGCTTTCCTGACTGACTGCGTGTATTGGTTCCTGACTTCCCTGAACAGTTGCATATCGCGGGGACTATTCGATGCTATTGCTATAACAGTAACACTGTTTTAACTTGTAGTTAAAATGTCTCTTAAATGTTGTTTCCTATGTGTGGAAAGAAACTAAATCTTGGCATCATTTTGGTGAGGAGATTGTGTCTCATTCCCATAATCACTTTGCCATAAAACTTTGACACATGAAATCTGGACTTTGTGGCCTAGCCTGGTGTGGACCACTGTAGTGTCTGTGTCTCTATTTTAGCTGGGGGCATCTGTTAACAGGATCGGACCCTTTTTTAATAATTATTTGCCTAAAATGACATACCCAAATCTAACTGCCTGTAACTCAGGCCCTGAAGCAAGGATATGCATATTCTTGGTAACATTTGAAAGGAAGCACTTCGAAGTTTGTGGAAATGTGAAAGGAATGTAGGAAAATATAACACAATAATGGATCTGGTAAAAGATAATACAAAGAAAAAAACCTGTTCTTTTGTATTTTTTTGTACCGTCTTTGAAATGCAAAAGAAAGGCCATCATGTATTATTCCAGCCCGGCTGCAATTTAGATTTTGGCCACTAGATGGCAGCAGTGCGTGTGCAAGGTTTTAGACTGATCCAATGAACTATTGCATTTATGTTCAAAATGTTGTATCATGACTGCCCAAATGTGCCTAATTGGTTTATTAATAACTGTAAGTTCTTAACTGTGCACCCTCTTCAATAGCGTGGTATTATTTCACTGTAATAGCTACTATAAATTGGACAGTACAGTTAGATTAACAAGAATGTAAGCGCTTTCAACCAATTTCAGATACAGTGGGGCATAAAAGTTTTTAGTCAGCCACCAATTGTGCAAGTTCTCCCACTTAAAAAGATGAGAGGCCTGTAATTTCCATCATAGGTACACTTCAACTATGACAGACAAAATGAGAAAAAAAATCCAGAAAATCACATTGTAGGATTTTTAATTTATTTATTTGCAAATTATGGTGGAAAATAAGTATTTGGTCAATAACAAAAGTTTATCTCAATACTTTGTTATATACCCTTTGTTGGCAATGACAGAGCTCAAACGTTTTCTGTATGTCTTCACAAGGTTTTCACACACTGTTGCTGGTATTTTGGCCCATTCCTCCATGCAGATCTCCTCTAGAGCAGTGATGTTTTGGGGCTGTTGCTGGGCAACACGGACTTTCAACTCCCTCCACAGATTTTCTATGGGGTTGAGATCTGGAGACTGGCTAGGCCACTCCAGGACCTTGAAATGCTTCTTACGAAGCCACTCCTTCGTTGCCCAGGCGGTGTGTTTGGGATCATTGCCATGCTGAAAGACCCAGCCACGTTTCATCTTCAATGCCCTTGCTGATGGAAGGAGGTTTTCACTCAAAATCTCACGATACATGGCCCCATTCATTCTTTCCTTTACACGGATCAGTCGTCCTGGTCCCTTTGCAGAAAAACAGCCCCAAAGCATGATGTTTCCACCCCCATGCTTCACAGTAGGTATGGTGTTCTTTGGATACAACTCAGCATTCTTTGTCCTCCAAACACAACGAGTTGAGTTTTTACCAAAAAGTTATATTTTGGTTTCATCTGACCATATGACATTCTCCCAATCTTCTTCTGGATCATCCAAATGATCTCTAGCAAACTTCAGACGGGCCTGGACATGTACTGGCTTAAGCAGGGGGACACGTCTGGCACTGCAGGATTTGATTCCCTGGCGGCGTAGTGTGTTACTGATGGTAGGCTTTGTTACTTTGGTCCCAGCTCTCTGCAGGTCATTCACTAGTTCCCCCTGTGTGGTTTGGGATTTTTGCTCACTGTTCTTGTGATCATTTTGACCCCATGGGGTGAGATCTTGCGTGGAGCCCCAGATCGAGGGAGATTATCAGAGGTCTTGTATGTCTTCCATTTCCTAATAATTGCTCCAACAGTTGATTTCTTCAAACCAAGCTGCTTACCTATTGCAGATTCAGTCTTCCCAGCCTGGTGCAGGTCTACAATTTTGTTTCTGGTGTCCTTTGACAGCTCTTTGGTCTTGCCCATAGTGGAGTTTGGAGTGTGACTGTTTGAGATTGTGGACAGGTGTCTTTTATACTGATAACAAGTTCAAACAGGTGCCATTAATACAGGTAACGAGTGGAGGACAGAGGAGCCTCTTAAAGAAGAAGTTACAGGTCTGTGAGAGCCAGAAATCTTGCTTGTTTGTAGGTGACCAAATACTTATTTTCCACCTTAATTTGCAAATAAATTCATAAAAAATCCTACAATGTGATTTTCTGGATTTTTTTTCTTCTCATTTTGTCTGTCATAGTTGAAGTGTACCTATGATGAAAATTACAGGCCTCATCTTTTTAAGTTGGAGAACTTGCACAATTGGTGGCTGACTAAATACTTTTTTGCCCCACTGTATGTAATGAAAAGAGCAGGTGTTCATAATGTTTTGTACACTAAGTATATATGTTAAACACCCAGTCGTTAAGTCTATTTGTTCTGTCGTTTGTTCTAAAGGTTCCATTACAGCAATACTGGCTGGCAACGTTCTTATCCCTTGCTTGCTAGCCAACTACGGCTAACTTACAGTCACATCAAACAGTGCAGCCAGAATAACAGTAGCTGCATTTTGCATTTGCTTAAGCTGTTTTCTAGTGATATTTATTTAGATACATCTACAGTGGGAAATATGAAAACCGATGTTGAGTGGAATCTCCCTCTGCAAACACCTGGTACTGTACAAATGTGCAACGCATCTGCAGGAGGCTGTGCATAAGGTCTACCCAAAGAAGGTATGAACTAAACATCACCAGACAACACACAAGAAGGAATATTATATTTTAATTATCCTGCTGCTCGATTAGGATCATGGGAAATGCCATCAAAAAGCCATTTGTTGCCCCTGCATGTTCCTTACATTGTCTGAAAGAATGCACAAATAGGATGCCATAGCCTAATGTCTCTAAATGTGTTAAATGTATAGATTATTTTAGTTAAGCATTATTTGCATTTCTCATACTGTAGTGTAAAGTATCCCTCTTTGAAGGACAAAGTGTTTGACCTTTTATCAAGAAATGTCTTCCTTTTAAAAATACATGCATGTTTTCTTTGGCTGACTGTGTTAGCAGTGATTGGCCACACATTTCTGGTGGCAGATGGTCAGACTTTTCTCGACACAAAATCTTAAAGGTCCAATGCAGCCTTTTTTTTTCTTAGTATCAAATCATTTCTGGGTAACAATTAAGTACCTTACTGTGATTTGTTTTCATTAAAATGGTCTTAGCAAAGGGCAATTTCTCAAGTAAGAATTTTGCTAGGAGTGGTCTGAGTGGGGAGGGGAAAACAGAAAATGAGCTGTTATTGGCAGAGGTTTGGAACTATCCTTCTTATTGGTTGATTTAACTAATTTACTACACAGTGATGTCACCATGGAAGGCCAAAACTTCATCCCTCAAAAAAAAGCTGTCTTCAAACAGCTCTTACACAATTTTACAGTATTATTCCAACCTCGTGTGTGTGTGTGTGTGTGTGTGTGTGTGAACTCAGCAAAAAAAGAAACGTCCCGTCACTGTCAACTACGTTTATTTTCAGCAAACTTAACATGTGGAAATCTTTGTATGAACATGACAAGATTCAACAACTGAGACATAAACTGAACAAGTTCCACAGACATGTGACTAACAAAAATGGAATAATGTGTCCCTGAACAACGGGGGGGTCAAAATCAAAAGTAACAGTCAGTATCTGGTGTGGCCACCAGCTGCATTAAGTACTGCAGTGCATCTCCTCCTCATGGACTACAGTTCTTGCTGTGAGATGATACCCAACTCTTCCACCAAGGCACCTGCATGTTCCCGGACATTTCTGGGGGGAATGGCCTTAGCCCTCACCCTCCAATCCAACAGGTCCCAGACGTGCTCAATGGGATTGAGATCCGGGCTCTTCGCTGGACATGGCAGAACACTGACATTCCTGTCTTGCAGGAAATCACGCACAGAACAAGCAGTATGGCTGGTGGCATTGTCATGCTGGAGGGTCATGTCAGGATGAGCCTGTAGGAAGAGTACCACGTGAGGGAGGAGGAGGTCTTCCCTGTAACGTACACCGTTGAGATTGCCTGCAATGACAACAAGCTCTGTCCGATGATGCTGTGACACACCGCCCCAGACCATGACTCACTCTCCACCTCCAAATCGATCCCGCTCCAGAGTACAGGCCTCGGTGTAATGCTCATTCCTTCGACGATAAATGCGAATCCGACCATCACCCCTGGTGAGACAATACCGCGACTCGTCAGTGAAGAGCACTTTTTGCCAGTCCTGTCTGGTCCAGCGACGGTGGGTTTGTGCCCATAGGCGACGTTGTTGCTGGTAATGTCTGGTGAGGATCTGCCTTACAACAGGCCTACAAGCCCTCAGTCCAGCCTCACTCAGCCTATTGCGGACAGTCTGTGCACTAATGGAAGGATTGTGCGTTCCTGGTATAACAGGTGTGATGTTCAGTTGTACCGATCCTGTGCAAGTGTTGTTACACATGGTCTGCCACTGCGAGGGCGATCAGCTGTCCATCGTGTCTCCCTGTAGCACTGTCTTAGGTGTCTCACAGTATGGACATTGCAATTTATTGCCCTGGCCACATCCTTTGTCCTCATGCCTCCTTGCAGCATGCCTAAGGCACTTTCACGCAGATGAGCAGGGACCTTGGGCATTTTTCTTTTGGTGTTTTTCAGTCAGTAGAAAGGCCTCTTTAGTGTCCTAAGTTTTCATAACCGTGACCTTAATTGCCTACCGTCTTAACAACCGTTCCACAGGTGCATGTTCATTAATTGTTTATGGTTCATTGAACAAGCATGGGGAACAGTGTTTAAACCCTTTACAATGAAGATCTGTGAAGTTATTTGGATTTTTACGAATTATCATTGAAAGTACCTTACTGTGATTTATTTTTTTTGCTGAGTTTATATAAAACACAGGAAAATCTAGTTTTTGTCTGCACTGCCACATATCCTAATAATAATAATAATAATAGCTCATTCAATGATTAGAGGGGAGATTGTTGGTTTTTAAAGACAACAGTAAAGCGAACAGAGACATGGGCAGTGTTTACACAGGCAGCTCAATTCTGATTATTTTCCCACTAATTGGTATTTTGACCAATCCGATCAGCTCTTTGGGTAAAGACAGCCTTAGCTCACAATCCTTTAATTTTCTGTTTCAAATGTGTTATCCTTGCCTATGCTGCACTGTCCTCAAGCCTAATCGATCACACTTGAGTGTCTTGTGACTTGTTTGCAAAGGGAACCCAAGCTCTTTCATCTAATAGCGGCTTACTTTAAGTTGGGAAGGAATCATTCCTTTCATGCTATTTCATGCAGTGCCGTAACATAGTCATGTCTGATGAAATTTCCTTTTTTGATCTATTGTGGATGGTTCTACTCTTTTTTTTCCTGACAAATATTACCCAGAGCCCCTGCACCATATTTTTCTACCACTTCAATGTTACCTACATTTGGGTGCCATCAGGGAAATGTGTTTTTACGTCGTATTGTTTCTGACCGCAACAGGCTGATAATATTAAGAGTTGAAATGATTGTGTGAGGCTCATCTTGTCCCTTTGCTTTTTCCTACCGGCAGAGTGTCAACCAAAAACAAGGCCCCATCTCCCCCAGTATCAGTGAAGGGGCTGGATGGTGCAGGCCTCTCCCAGAGACACTTTGTATCAGCATTTCCTCAGATGACCATGGACCAGAAGGAGAACCAACTTGAACAGGACCTGACTCTGGTTGTGGTTCTGCCAGGCGGAGTGGAGAAGACAGCCACTGTCCATGGCAGGTGAGACTAGGTCTTAATTCTCAACTGGCACCCTATTCCCTACTTAGTGCCTGAGTCATTCCATCAATGTTGTATTTATTATTTATCCCCCATTACTCTTCCTGTGGACCAGCAAAATTTAAGGCCGTTTTATAAAATAAATAAAAAACATGACAATACATTCACAGATTTCACAACACACTGTGTGCCCTCAGGCCCCTACTCCACCACTACCACATATCTACCGTACTAAATCCATGTGTGTGTATAGTGCGTATGTTATCATGTTTGTATGCATGTGACAGTGCCTATGTTTGTTGATTCACAATCCCCGCTGTTCCATACAGTATTTTATTTTTTAAAATCTGTATTTATTTTATTTTATCAAATTTTATGGCTTGCATCAGTTACTTGATGTGGAATAGAGTTTCATGTAGTCATGGCTCTATGTAGTACTGTGCGCCCGGACTTGGGGACCGTGAAGAGACCTCTTTTGGCATGTCTTGTGGGGTATGCATGGGTGTCCAAGCAGTGTGCCAGTAGTTTAGACAGACTAATTAGGTGCCTTTTGAGTAGTGTAACTTGGTAAAAAAAAAGAAGTTTTGATTTCACCTAATCTTTACATTCTGTTACATGTTCAACTTCATAAAAACAAGTTTTCCCATCTCAATTGCCTATTAAGTGCCAAATAAAGTAACAGGGTTGACAACATCTTAAGTCTGTTATAAATCCCCTCATGACAGGGGGAATTGAAGCTTGTTGTGTGAAACAGGGAGGGGTAATTGAATGCAAGCTTCACAACATTATTTTTGTTAAAAAATGTCCAGCCTGTCTATCTATGTGTAACAGGTTTGACATGTTATGCTCGACCCGCTCTGTTTTCTCTGTTTTTCAACACAAAAACCCAGAAAATAGCCCAAAAGAGTAGAACCAGCTCACCTGCTTTTACACTATGATTTGACTATTAAAATATTTTTTAAATGAATAGTTCCAACATATTAAAACAATCTTCAGAAATTACTTTGTCAAAGAAACAAACATGACCACTGCTTTACAATGAGGGGGAAATCTTGGAGACATGTTGGGGATAAGTGGTTTAACATTTTAAATTAAGTCACAGAGGATGCTTAGAGAGACATGTCAAAATTTATGAATTTTGGCACTTTAGCAAGTCTTTATTCATATCAAAAATCTGATTTATTGAATTTTCCATGTGGTCTATATTAAAGATCACTTAATTTAGTATAAGACTTTTATATTTCTATATTTGTGCACAATTTCTACTTAAAATATCAAAAGTCACTAATTTTGTGGAATGACTTGCCTATGTGCCCTGGTCAACAGAAGTGCAGTAAATAAATAAAGGAAGTGTCTCACTGTGACTAAACACCAACAAACTGCTCCCAACCTTCCCATCTTGTTAAGACATCCAAGACATCCCATGATTCCAAGGTGAAGCATGATCTAAATTCATTTGGACCAATTCTTATGCGAGTGTCATATATTCCAAAACACATTTTCGATTCATATTACTTTTTGGTATATACGATTACACGAATCCTTCTAACATAACGTGATCTTTCCACGGCTCTAATTGAATGTAGCATTTCTTTGAGTCAGATATTGTAGGTGGCGCAGTAAAAACGTTGGTTTTGGTTAACAATACTTGCACCATTAAATGCACTAAAAAGTTGCATGATGTGGCTGGTTCCTTTTCATTTGCTAAGGTAGAATAATATTATTTGTGTTTTCGGCACAGTTTATTATGGTAGAACTTAGATTTAAATTTTGATACAAGCCCACTGCACATATATCTTATGAAGTCTGGTCTGTGGAGCTTTCACCCACACCAATTCAGCTGAGACCAACACGCCTAACCAGACAAACATGAGATTAATATCTTACAGTCAAAAGGGCTTAGTTGTTTTTCAGAACAAGGACTTTGTGTCCTGATATGAAACTACAGACCCACACTGTTCACTCTCCATCAAGTTTACTCAAGATATTATTATTCTAGTTTTGCAAGACGCAATCGCACTCCGTTGGTATATTTTGCCCTTTGCCCTCTCAAGCTATAATCGAGACCAACTTTAATATAAAAGGATTAAGCATCTAATTCTTCAACCTCTTTTCATTTACAGAGTACAGCGAACTAATTATGATAATAATTTAACTTTTGGCATTATATTTGCAGAAACCCTCCCAAGGCCTAGAATTTGGAAACTGCTGGATAGCTTTGCGTAGATATTGTTGCTAAAGAGTTTTCCAGACCACCGACAGTTGTGTATGAAGCAAAAACGGATGGCTCCTTATGCTACATTTTTATCACTGTGAAAAAGTAGTGTGATAATGCATTACTATAATGTAAAGTGTAAAACGTATTCTGTGATGGCGTCTACTTTCGTGATAGTAGTTTCTCCTAGAGCACTTACAATTTCCACACACCAAGAGTTGTGTGTTTTCTCTGTGGATATAAAATACACAACCTTTTATCCTTAGCTAGGTTTTATTTATTACTTCTAACCCGTGTCTCTGTTTTTCAGCAAGCCCATGATGGATTTGTTAGTGATGCTTTGTGCCAAGTACCACCTGAACCCATCAGGCTATGTTATAGAGCTCGTCACCACCAACAGACACCCAATCAAGTTCAAACCCAACACTCTGATCGGGGCCCTGGAGGCAGAGAAGGTTCTGCTCAAGCCCAAAGGAATGGAGGACAAGATTAAGAAGCCAATTCCTCAGATGCCAGAGGTACACTTGAGAAATCTCAGTGGTAGAAATGTACTAGTTATAAAAGTTTTATCTGAGAGTTGTTCCCTCAACTTGGGTATTTACTGTAATTAATAATGGTTGTATCTTGTAATATATATTTTTTCTGTGAGTATAGATCATATACTCAGCAAAAAAAGAAACGTCCTCTCACTGTCAACTGCGTTTACTTTCAGCAAACTTAACATGTGGAAATATTTGTATGAACATAACAAGATTCAATAACAGACATAAACTGAACAAGTTCCACAGACATGTGACTAGCAGAAATTGAATAATGTGTCCCGGGAACAAAAATCAAAAGTAACCGTCAATATCTGGTGTCGCCACCAGTTGCATTAAGTACTGCAGTTCATCTCCACCTCATGGACTGCAGAAGATTAGCCAGTTCTTGCTGTGAGATGTTAATCCACTCTTCCACCAAGGCACCTGCAAGTTCCCAGACATTTTTGGGTGGAATGGTCCTAGCCCTCACCCTCCGATCCATCAGGTCCCAGACATGCTCAATGGGATTGAGATCTGGGCTCTTCACTGGCCATGGCAGAACACTGCCATTCCTGTCTTGCAGGAAATCATGCACAGAACGAACAGTATGGCTGGTGGCATTGTCATGCTGGAGGGTCATGTTAGGATGAGCCTGCAGGAAAGGTAGCACGAGGAAGGAGGATATCTTCCCTGTAACGCACACTGTTGAGATTGCCTGCAATGACAACAAGCTCAGTCCGATGGTGCTGACACACACCGCCCCAGACCATGATGCACCCTCCACCTCCCAATCGATCCCGCTCCAGAGTACAGGCCTCGGTGTAACGCTCATTCATTTGACGATAAACGCAAATCCGACCATCACCCCTGGTGAGACAAAACGGTGACTTGTCAGTGAAGAGCACTTTTTGCCACCCTGTCTGGTCCAGCGACGGTGTGTTTGTGCCCATAGGCGATATTGTTGCCGGTGATGACTGGTGAGGACCTGCCTTAGAACATGCTTACAAGCCCTCAGTCCAGCCTTTCTCAGCCTATTGCGGACAGTCTGAGCACTAATGGAGGGATTGTGCGTTCTTGGTGTAACTCGGGCAGTTGTTGTTGCCATCCTGTACCTGTACCTGTCCCACAGGTGTGATGTTCGGATGTACCGATCCCGATCCACGTGCTGGTGTTACACGTGGTCTGCCACTGTGAGGACGATCAGCTGTCCGTCCTGTCTCCCTGTAGCACTGTCTTAGGGGTCTCACAGTATGGACATTGCCCTGGCCACATCTGCAGTCCTCATGCCTCCTTGCAGCATGCCTAAGGCACGTTCACGCAGATGAGCAGGGACCTTGGGCATCTTTGTTTTGGTGTTTTTCAGTCAGTAGAAAGGCCTCTTTAGTGTCCTAAGCTTTCATAACCTTAATTGCCTACCGTCTCTACGCTGTTCCACAGGTGCATGTTCATTAATTGTTTATGGTTCATTGAACAAGCATGGGAGACTGTGTTTAAACCCTTTACAATGAAGATCTGTGAAAACATTTGGATTTTTACGAATTATCTTTGAAAGGCAGGGTCCTGAAAAAAGGACGTTTCTTTTTTTGTTGAGTTTATACAGTGCCATGCGAAAGTATTCGGCCCCCTTGAACTTTGCGACCTTTTGCCACATTTCAGGCTTCAAACATAAAGATATAAAACTGTATTTTTTTTGTGAAGAATCAACAACAAGTGGGACACAATCATGAAGTGGAACGACATTTATTGGATATTAAATCAAAAACTGAAAAATTGGGCGTGCAAAATTATTCAGCCCCTTTACTTTCAGTGCAGCAAACTCTCTCCAGAAGTTCCGTGAGGATCTCTGAATGATCCAATGTTGACCTAAATGACTAATGATGATAAATACAATCCACCTGTGTCTAATCAAGTCTCCGTATAAATGCACCTGCACTGTGATAGTCTCAGAGGTCCGTTAAAAGCGCAGAGAGCATCATGAAGAACAAGGAACACACCAGGCAGGTCCGAGATACTGTTGTGAAGAGGTTTAAAGCCGGATTTGGATACAAAAAGATTTACCAAGCTTTAAACATCCCAAGGAGCACTGTGCAAGCGATAATATTGAAATGGAAGGAGTATCAGACCACTGCAAATCTACCAAGACCTGGCCGTCCCTCTAAACTTTCAGCTCATACAAGGAGAAGACTGATCAGAGATGCAGCCAAGAGGCCCATGATCACTCTGGATGAACTGCAGAGATCTACAGCTGAGGTGGGACACTCTGTCCATAGGACAACAATCAGTCGTATATTGCACAAATCTGGCCTTTATGGAAGAGTGGCAAGAAAGCCATTTCTTAAAGATATCCATAAAAAGTGTTGTTTAAAGTTTGCCACAAGCCACCTGGGAGACACACCAAACATGTGGAAGAAGGTGCTCTGGTCAGATGAAACCAAAATTGAACTTTTTGGCAACAATGCAAACCGTTATGTTTGGCGTAAAAGCAAAACAGCTCATCACCCTGAACACACCATCCCCACTGTCAAACATGGTGGTGGCAGCATCATGGTTTGGGCCTGATTTTCTTCAGCAGGGACAGGGAAGATGGTTAAAATTGATGGGAAGATGGATGGAGCCAAATACAGGACCATTCTGGAAGAAAACCTGATGGAGTCTGCAAAAGACCTGAGACTGGGATGGAGATTTGTCTTCCAACAAGACAATGATCCAAAACATAAAGCAAAATCTACAATGGAATGGTTCAAAAATAAACATATCCAGGTGTTCGAATGGCCAAGTCAAAGTCCAGACCTGAATCCAATCGAGAATCTGTGGAAAGAACTGAACTGCTATTCACAAATGCTCTCCATCCAACCTCACTGAGCTCGAGCTGTTTTGCAAGAAGGAATGGGAAAAAAATTCAGTCTCTCGATGTGCAAAACTGATAGAGACATACCCCAAGCGACTTACAGCTGTAATCGCAGCAAAAGGTGGCACTACAAAGTATTAACTTAAGGGGGCTGAATAATTTTGCACGCCCAATTTTTCAGTTTTTGATTTGTTAAAGTTTGAAATATCCAATAAATGTCGTTCCACTTCATGATTGTGTCCCACTTGTTGTTGATTCTTCACAAAAAAATACAGTTTTATATCTTTATGTTTGAAGCCTGAAATGTGGCAAAAGGTCGCAAAGTTCAAGGGGGCCGAATACTTTCGCAAGGCACTGTATATACATACACACACACTACCAGTCAAAAGTTTGGACACCTACTCATTCAAGAGTTGATTTATGTATTATTATTTTTACTATTTTCTACATTGTAGAATAATAGTGAAAAAATCTAAACTATGAAATAACACATGGAATCATGTAGTATCCAAAGTGTTAAACAAATCTAAATATATTTAACATTTTAGATTCTTCCAATTAGCCACTCTGCCTTGATGACATCTTTGCACAAGCTTGGTATTCTCTCAACCAGCTTCACCTGGAATGCTTTTCCAACAGTCTGGAAGGAGTTCCCACATATGCTGAGCACTTGTTGGCTGCTTTTCCTTCACTCTGCGGTCCAACTCATCACAAACCGTCTCGGTTGGGTTGAGGTCAGGTGATCTGATGCAGCACTCCATCAGTCTCCTTTTTGGTGAAATAGCCCTTACACAGCCTGGAGTTGTGTTTTGGGTCATTGTCCTGTTGAAAATCAAATCATGGTCCCACTAAGCGCAAACCAGATGGGATGGTGTATTGCTGCAGAATGCTTTGGTAGCCATGCAGGTAAATCACCTCCACACCTTCCCCTCCATTCTTCATGGTGGGAACTACACATGCAGAGATCATCTGTTCACCTACTCTGTGTCTCACAACGACACGGCGGTTGGAACCAAAAATATAAAATCTGGACTCATCAGACCAAAGGAAAGATTTCCACTGGTCTAGTGTCCATTGCTCATGTTTCTTGGCCCAAGCAAGTCTCTTCTTCTTATTGGTGTCCTTTTAGTAGTGGTTTCTTTGCAGCAATTCGACCATGAAGGCCTGATTCACGCAGTCTCCTCTGAACAGTTGATGTTGAGATGTCTGTTACGTGAAATCTGTGAAGCATTTATTTGGGCTGAAATGTCAGAGGTGCTGTTAACTCTAATGAACTTGTCCTCTGCAGCAGAGGTAACTCAGCGTCTTCCTTTCATGTGTTGGGCCTCATGACAGGCAGTTTCATCATAGCGCTTGATGGTTCTTTGCGACTGCACTTGAAGGAACTTTCAAAGTTCATGAAATCTTCCGCATTGACTGACCTTCATGTCTTAAAATAATGATGGACTGTCATATCTCTTATTATTTGAGCTGTTCTTTCCATAATATGAACTTGGTCTTTTACCAAATAGAGCTATCTTCTATATACCCCCCTACCTTGTCACAACACAACTGATTTGGCTCATATGAATTAAGAAGGAAAGAAATTCCACTATTTAATTAACTTTTAACAAGGCACACCTGTTAATTGAAATGCATTCCACGTGACTACCTCCATGAAGATGGTTGAGAGAATGCCAAGAGTGTGCAAAGTTGTCAAGGCAAAGGGTGTCTACTTTGAAGAATCTCAAATATAAAATATATTTGGATTTGTTTAACACTTTTTTGGTTACTACATGATTCCATATGTTATTTCATAGTTTTGATGTCTTCACTATTATTCTACATGTAACTTTTTCAAACAGTCTAATAATCACATTTATTTGATTCTCCAGGCAACCGTCCGTCTGGTAATAAACTATAAAAATACCCAGAAGACTATGCTAAGAGTCAGTCCTCGAGTCCCCCTTGAAGACCTCTTACCATCTATTTGTGACAAATGTGAATTTGACCGACAGAGCACATTTTTATTGAGAGATGCCCAATCTAAGGATCCTTTGGATTTGACCTGTTCTCTCAATGATTTTGCAATAAGGGAGGTTTATGCAACGGACACAAAAGGTAAGGGCTTCTCTGATTTAAAAACAACAGCCTTCAACATTCATTAATCTGAATAATTACCAATCATTCTGAACTAATCTCGGCACCCAGAAGCTAATCTTGTTGTCTGCCAACAAGATGCTTATTCTGTCTGAACGCTTATTCACCATTCATTCATTTTACAACTACGCAGGTGTACTCATGTAAATGCTTCATTTACTACCGCATATCATTTCCATCTTCTCTTTCACAGCTATGTACTCAGAAGATGTACCTGCCTCTCCCACCCCTACTACCACAACTCATCTAGGTAATGTAACTCGATTGTATGAGGTTTTTACACGGTTTTATTACCTTGTTTTAATTTACTACTGACATTGTGCATTTGAAGTCAAGTTCATCAAATCTTGTGTCAGAAATTTCAGAAATGTCTTCAATGAGATCTATACATTCCTAACAGATACCATTCCACCCAGTAAAGATAAAATGCAGAAGGAGAAAGAAAACAAGGGATTGTTCAGTTTATTCAGGAGGAGTAAGAAGAAACCTGAGCAGGTGTGTTCTTTATCTATTCACGTGCAATCACCAACATTTCTCAGCTCAGTCATTTGCAAGTCAATTTTGGCTGATTTAGGAGGATTTGAAAGGGTATCTGTTGGGGAGGCGGGGAATATTGTCACAGTCATGGGATTGGCTAGTTTTCTATTTGTTTACTGCAGAGAACAGGCCCCTGATCAGGATCTGATTGGATGTTTGTTTGCTCTTTAAAGGGAATGACTGCTAGTGCCCCCGCGTCCCCAGTCTTTCCCAGCAAGCCTCGACCTCTTAGCATGAGTTCGCTCAGTGCCCACTCCTCCACATTCAACTGCAACTCCATGGCTTCTGACATGCCAAAGAAGAGACGGGCTCCCCTGCCCCCCATGCTGGTGTCCCAGAGATGCCCCTCTAACCTCAGCCATCGCCAGAGGTCCATCTCCGACTCAAAGCCCGAAGCCCAAAAGGACAGTGACCAGGTGAGTGGGTCTAACCTGACTAGATCTGAGTTCTTTGTCAATGCCAGGTCTGTCTGTAAAATACTGAGTCTGAATATCCTCAAAATTAGGACTTTATGTCCAGAGTTCTTGATGAATTTGAATGATTATTTTGTCCATTCTGTTGTGGAGATGGCTGGTCTGAGTCGCAGCACGGAGTCTTCCCTGAAGAGGACGAAGCGCAAGGCTCCCCTACCCCCTGCATCTCCCAGTGTGGTTGTCCATGATGTAGCTTCACTAGATGGAGGTATGGAAGTTTTTAAATTGATTTAATCCTGCTGTATTGAATTGGCTTGTGCTCAACCTCCTGTATATATAGGTTTCCACGTTTTCAGATACAATTTTTTACATGAGGGGGTTACTTGAGTCTATAGCAGGGATCATCAATTAGATTCATCCTCTCAAGAAAAAATCTTGAGTGGATGGTCAGGGGCCCGGGAACATAATTACAAATAATTTGTGGACTGCAAGAAGCCCAAACAGATATAATATCTGACTAAAACGTAGTCATTTGTATACAATCACATACATCTATCTATTATGCATGGGAATACTTTGGAAATTAAAATCACTTGGAACTAATTTGCTGGTGTTCTTACAGTCTTTTATATCCAACAATTCATCCATTTTTATTGGCTCAGATAACATGGGGGGCTAGTTGGGGAACCCTGGTCTATAGGCTCTTTCAACTGTAATTTAGTACACAGTTTTCTCCTGGTTTGTGAGACATTGCTATTATTGCATTTCTGGACAATTTGGCAGAGATTTGGACAATTGTACTTTGGTCTCTAAGGTCAACCATTGATAATGGTAAATAAGACCAATGATTGGTCAGTGGGAGTTGCACTCATTTTATTTGGCTCTGATGCCTCCTAGTGGTCGAGACACACTGAGTTAGTTACTGCTCCTGTTCTCGTGATTGAATTTCATTCCCAATGAACACCTAGCTACAGTTGTGACTACAGTACTTCTTTACAATTTTATTAGATCTTAATAATAAATATGATGCTAAACATAGTTGTGTTTTTAGTGCCGTATCTCTGTTGCTTTATTCTGAAGCTTAATTTTATGCTTTGTAGCTACAAGACTGAGGGATAAGGTCAACACTGTTGTGATCCAAATGGTCTGTGATATAGTCATCGCATCCTTATGTTTCCTCATATTAAGAGTAAAGGCCATGTTCTATAAGTACTTCCTCTCTCTGAACTTGCAGCCTGCAGGTCACCAGAGGAGGGTGTCTGACAGTCTGTGCTGCTGCCTCTTCCTCCTGCCTCCGCCCCCTGCTGCCCCTTTCAGCTCCTCCTCAAGCATGTCCACTTCTTTCTGCACTGACCTGCTGCTTTTCCTCATCTTTTCTGTCTGTTAGATTAACATGTTCTATTCTGTTTTTCCTGCTGCATGTTTGCACCTTTCTGCATGAGTTTTCGTAGGCTTGTCTTTCGGTGTACTTCAATATAATCAAATTTATCAAATAAAGACAATCTGCTATTGATTGAATACCGGCCTTTGGTTATATCTGTTATTTGTTACGGACTAGCTTAGATTGGATTGTATGTTTTTCTGTGAGAGAGGAGTGATCTTTAATGAGCTATCATGACAGTAAGTACATTATAATCTAACCTGATTAATTCAATCTATAGACATACACTCCCAGTCGTTCACCTACAGTGCCTTGCAAAAGTATTTACCCCCCTTGGCATTTTTCCTATTTTGTTGCATTACAACCGGTAATTTAAATGTATTTTTATTTGGATTTCATTTAATGGACATACACAAAATAGTCCACATTTGTGAAGTGTATTTTTCTAATTTTTATACTAAATAAAAAGTGTTGTATGCATATGTATTCACTCCCTTTGCTATGAAGTCCACGAATAAGATCTGGTGTAACCAATTACCTTCAGAAGTCACATAATTAGTTAGATTGCACACAGGTGGACTTTATTTAAGTGTCAGATGATCTGGCACATGATCTCAGTGTATATATACACACACCTGTTCTGTAAGGTCCCAGAGTCTGCAACACCACAAAGAAAGGTGCACCACCAAGCAAGCGGCACTATGAAGACTAAGAAGCTCTCCAAACAGGTCAGGGACAAAGTTGTGGAGAAGTACAGATCAGGGTTGGGTAATAAAAAATATCTGAAACTTTGAACATCCAGGGAGCACCATTAAATCCATAATAAAAATAAAAAAGAGTTCCTCTGTCCAGTGACTGTTCTTTTTCCCATCTTAATCTTTTATTTTTATTTGCCAGTCTGAGATATGGCTTTTTCTTTACAACTCTGCCTTGAAGTCCAGCGTCCCGGAGTCGCCTCCTCACTTTTGACATTGAGACTGGTGTTTTGCGGGTACTATTTAATGAAGCTGCCAGTTGAGGACTTGTGAGGCGTCTGTTTCTCAAACTAGACACTAATGTACTTGTCCTCTTGCTCAGTTGTGCACCGGGGCCTCGCACTCCTCTTTCTATTCTGGTTAGAGACAGTTTGCTCTGTTCTGTGAAGGGAGTAGTACACAGCGTTGTATGAGCTCTTCAGTTTCTTAGCGATAGCGTTCATTTCTCAGAACAAGAATAGACTGACGATTTTAAGAAAAAAGTGCTTTGTTTCTGGCCATTTTGAGCCTGTAATCGAACCCACAAATGCTGATGCTCCAGATACTCAACTAGTCTAAAGAACGCCAGTTTCATTGCTTCTTTAATCAGGACAACAGTTTTCAGCTGTGCTAACATAATTGCAAAAGGTTTTTCCAATGATAAACTTGGATTAGCTAACACAATGTGCCATTGGAACACAGGAGTGATGGTTGCTGATAATGGGCCTCTGTATGCCTATGTAGATATTCCATAAAACATCAGCTGTTTCCAGCTACAATAGTCATTTACAACATTAACTATGTCTACACTGTACTTGATGTTATTTTAATGGACAAAAAATTGCTTTTCTAAGTGACCACAAACTTTTGAATGGTAGTGTAGGTTCTATACTCACAGCCCAGTGAGACTTAGTGTAGGATCTATCCATCTAGGCATCTTTTTTTCTGCCTCTTTGCTACTTGTTTGTGTTCTTTTCCTGTCTTTAGTAATATCTTTCATTTTGTGAAACATTTTATTTAACTTGGCAAGTCAGCTAAGAACAAATGTTGTATGTACAATGACGGCCTAAGTGAGTGTATTTCATAGAAACGTCATTGTAAGTTCAGTCTTTGAATACCACACTAGCCATTTATCCCAGATTGTATGAATAAAAGTGTCCTCATAAAGATTTGACTTTTCTATGCTTGTATTGCTCCATTTTCTATCTGCCTGCCCTCCCTCCCTCCCTCCCTCCCTCGCTGGCTTCACATAATCAACTCCACAGAGAAAGATCAGACCTGGATGTCTCTCTGTGTCCCTCCCTGACGTCCCACGGCTGTTCACTTCAGTTAGACATCACAGACTGCACAGTGAGGTGTCCCAGTTGTGTATAACCAGCCTGCTGAATATTCCTTCTGCTCTCTATTCCTCTGTGGCGGCCTTGAAATGCAGAGTGAAGAACTAGAGGGGAATATAAGATGCTACATGGCTTCATTAAGCCCAGTTAACTTGTCTGAAATGTCCCTAAGAGACACATGTTATGTCTGCAGTTGTGTGACTGTGAAAGTGATGTTAGTAATACTAAATCATCTTACTATTAGTTTTTATAATATGCTGCTTCATTCTGAAGTAAAGGAGTACTTACCTTCCTCATTAGCCAAATTAACTTATTCTCTAAATGAGTCTCGTTTAAATTGAATGTCTGACATTCTCATCCCCATCACAACACCATTGTCAAGCGTCATCACACTGCAGTTCTTCATCCCAACTTAGATGAGACATTGCAGATTTTGTTATCTCAATTTTACGATTCTTGATCATTGAAAATGTCCTCTGCAATCTTCTCCATCCTGTTGTGCTGCAGGTGGCCAACTTCCTAATACACTGGAAGAGATCGTGGAGCAGGAGGAGACAACTGCCTCCGTGGTCTTAGACTCTATGAGTGATGTCCAGGAGGACGACAGCAGCCTCAACCTGTCAACAGCAGACATCTCCGTGGACGCTGAGAGAACAGAGGCCCTCTCTCCACCACTGGAGGCCCCAGACACACCGTATGCTGAGATGGAGACCTCTTCACCACCCGAGAGCGAGGGCCCAGCAGGGGAAGATCAGGCTTGTGATCTGTCCTCAGATGGCAAGTACGAACTCTAGCAGAGAGTCCTACACTTTCCAAAAGGGCTCTTCTGCTGTCCTCATAGGAGAACCCTTTTTGGTTCCAGGTAGAACCCTTTTTGGGTTACAGGTAGAACCCTTTTTGGGTTACAGGTAGAACCCTTTTTGGGTTACAGGTACTGTAGAACCCTTTTTGGGTTACAGGTAGAAACCTTTTTTGGGTTCCAGGTACTGTAGAACCCTTTTTGGGTTCCAGGTAGAATTCTACCTGGAACCAAAAGGGGTTCTTCAAAGGGTTATCCTATGGGGACAGCCAAAGAACCCTTTTAGGTTCTAGATAGCACCTTTTTTTCTAAAAGTGTGCAGTATGAATTAAGTAGTTTCTCCTTGACTTGGGTTTTTGCATTGCTTTTCATAACTTCTGTTTTTGACAGACTAGTGCACAGCATGGTGAACAACACTGAGCGCACGGATCCCATGCTGATTGCCGAGATGGACACATCTGAAGCTGCAGATGGTATGTTTGCAAGTAGCGATTAATTCAAATATACTGAACAAAAATATAAAGAGGTCCTTGGCTGGCGTGGTTACACGTGGTCTGCGGTTGTGAGGCCGGTTGGATGTACTGCCAAATTCTCTAAAACCATATTGGAGGCAGCTTATGGTGTAGAAATTAACTTTCAATTCTCTGGCAAAAGCTCTGGTGGACATTCCTGCAGTCAGCATGCAAATTGCATGCTACCTCAAAACCTGAAGCATCTGTGGCATTGTGTTGTGTGACAAACTTCACATTTTTAGAGTGGCCTTTTGTTGTCCCCAGCATAAGGTGCACTTGTGTAACGATCATGCTGTTTAATCAGCTTCTTGATATGCCACACCTGTCAGGTGGATGGATTATCTTGGCAAAGGAGCAATGCTCGCCAATAGGGATGTATAGAAACATTTGAGAGAAATCAGCTTTTGTTCATTATGGAACATGTCTGGGGTTTTTTCATTTCTGCTCATGAAACATGGGACCAACACTTTACATGTTACGTTTATATTTTTGTTCAATGCACATTAATGTGTTAACTATGGATGAAATGCTATAGCTTTAGTAGCAATGTTGGCAAGATCATTGTCTACTGTTTTTTAAAATCTTTTCCAGAAAGCCCTCTTTGCCAAGCTGAGGAAATAGGTGGTCAGACAGACTTGCCATGTGAAGATTACACAACACAAGATGGGGTCAAAGGTGAATGTAGTACTGAGAGCTCTCATACTATCAGCCCACCAGCAGCCCAGCCTATGACACAGAGTACAGGAACACAGGCCTCAGATCAGCTGGACACTGACCCCTACTATCGTGAACGGCCAGTGGCCACAAGCACCCCCTGTCCCCCTGCTGAGGATGCCCAGGTCCAGACCGATCTCACACCACCATGTCCTGTGTCAACACCCCGACAACAGGAAGTGCCTCCCCCTTCTAAAGCCTCTACCTCTGGAACGGTGGGGCTGAAAAAGGACATGGCCACCTCTACAGAGGAGCTGCTGATACCTGCTGACCCCATCACACCTGCCTCAGCAGCCCCTCAGTACCAAACGTCCACTCAAAGTGGCCCGGCCCCTCCGAAGCCATCCAATGAGCTGACCAGGGACTACATCCCCAAGGTGGGGATGACTACGTACACTATCGTGCCTCACAAGACTTTGGAGAAACTGAGAAACTTTGAGCTGGAGCTGATGTTGGAATCCCCCAACGTGGCTCTCGAGAAGGAAGTAGGTTCACTTGAACTCAAAGACCGCACTACACAGGCTGAGCAGTTACAGGTCACAGCAGAACAGACCGAGCTGCAGTCTATTGTACCTTTGGAGTCTTCCCTATCTCAGCAAGTCCCCACCACCACCACTACTACTACTACTACTAGTAATAGTAGTAAGAGCACTGTAAATATCAATGTGGTTGAGCCTATTCACTCCCCCTCAACACCAACAAGAATACTTCCTGCAGGAGATGACAAGATTCCATCCCCCTCTAGTGGGGGAGACCAAGCAGGCTTAATAGCAGAGGTCACGGAGATGAAAATTCCACCCGCAACTAAACCCAAGCCTGGCTCTTTCCGCTTGCCACAGCACAAAAGAACACCTGGGTATTATGTAACCTCGGCGCCAGTGAAAAGTTTGAATGCCAGTCCTGGCGCTGGCCAGAGGGAGGCTCCAGGCAGTCTAGTGGCAGCAGCAGCAGCAGCGCAGGCACTGCAGCTAGTGGAGGAGGACAGCTTCCCTCCTCCGGTGCAGTGGGAGGAGGAGACATCAGAGGGCGCTGATGTAGTTGACACGGAGCCAAGTGTGCCATCTCCACTGCCCAGTCCTGCCAGGGCGCCCCCATCCCCAGGGTTGAGCCTGGAGAAGCTGAGGAGTTTCGCTGCTCCCAAACCCTACTCTCCTACGACCCCATCCCGTTTTGCCCAGGCTGTCTCCTCGGCGGTCAAAAGGTCCCGGTCCTTATCCACAGACTCCACCTCACCCTCTCCTCGCTTGCCACCATTCTACCCAATCACAAGCCGCTTTTTAGTCAATGATCCTAAAGGACCATGTGGTGTGGCTATGGTGAGTTGTTGCAGATGTTTTGTGTTATGTGCTTCCTCTATATGAGACTCTGTATTTTCAATATTAGAACATACAGTAGGAATCTGGATATCCATATTCACAGTTCTCTGAAATGACATAAAACCCAAAGAGTTGCTTTTCCCATAAAATGTTAGGCTTAAATGTTAATTTCTTAGATACTTGTTTTAAAGTTCAAAGCATATGCCTACTTTAAAAAATCATTTGCAGTAGAATCTCACTTTCTAGCCGATTTTAAAAGTGATCGATGTTTCATTGTCAGTGCTATCTCTTTAACCATTAGACTACCCTCACATGAAGTCTCCAGTCTGCTGTTTTCCCATGTCCTTTAGGGTCAGCTTTGAGACTGTTGAATAACACAGGAAATGGGAGATGTACTCCTCTCTGAGAATGTATATACAATTTTCTCACAATGAAATTGGAACAGTCTACAATAAGCGTTTGTTCCGAGTTTGTGGCCTGGTAAACAATCCTAGCTGCGTATCCTACCTCTTAGTATTGTACATTGACCTGTGACACGGTCCCCTCCCTAAGAGACTGGGCCATTGTGCCTGTGTGTCATTGATGTGCTGGTCCCTGTGATCCAGTGGGGAACACTTTTTATATCCTTGTTAATAGCCTGAGCACATGTCTTTTTCCATATTTATTCCTGAAGGACTCTCTGTGCTAGGCCTATACTCGTGTTGTACAGATACTTGGCGTATATACAGCAGGTACAGCAGTGCCTTTCCAGTTTACTCAGTGTTGACTGGCACACTCAGTCCTGAGTTTTGAATGATGGCGTGCATTGTGTCTTCCCTGATGAGCACAGGGAAGTGACAATGGAGAGGGGGAGGAGAACAAAGGCTTGGAGCTCCAGGGAAGGGGGGACCTGAGCGGTGGCCCAGCCAGTGACAACATGACTGTTCAGATGGCAGGCCAGAGTGACCCTGAGCAGTGGCTCAGTGTGTGTGGAGAGAGGAGCTGAGAAGTAATGGATCAACGGAGACATCTACAGTAAGCACTAGACTGTACAATAACATGGTGGTACAGCTGCGACAGTGTTACATTCATGTAGTCTGAGTGCCTATATAATGTATGTATCATTGCGTTGAGTTAGGTTTCAAGTTCCCTCTTTTGTCTTTTTAGGAGCCTGATGTCCTGCCCTGGAGTCTGTTCGAGCATGAGCCGAGGAAAGAGGAATAGAAACTTTGTTTGAGTTTATTACGACCTCTGTTGCTAGTCTTAACAACCTACAAACTGTAGAAAAGACTACTTTTCTGTTTTATGACAAAAAATAACTAAGTAGATTATTATTATTGTTATTATGAAATAATTGTTTGTATTATTATTCACGATTTCTATTTCAAATTTGATGCATATTCTACTTTTCACGTGTGTTATTTTGTCCAAAGACAGTATATTATTAGTTTCCATATTCAGTTGTAATTGTCATCGAGAAAATACAGTAGCCTATTTTAATACTGTCTTTCATTTTGAAGAGGTTCAATTTGATGGTCCTGAAAGTGATACTTATAAATCCCTCAGTCCATTTTGTATTTTGTGTTACTCATTTGATTTTGATAAAGCTGTGCCCAGACACACTGGTATGTAGAGTATTTCTCTGAACATATGATGCTGTTATGAATAAAGGTTACTGTCGCGTATATTAAAGTATTCTATTGACAATCCATGAGTGTTTCCCACTGAACATTTTGTTAATGTAAGTTGAACACTGAATTGCAAAGAAATCCGACACAGAAGACAATGTTATTAGCAGTAAAAATGTCCAGTAAGTGAAGTGCAGTACATAGCATACAACTCACAATCCCATCACAATTAAACATGACAAAACAACATAATTTAACATATATTAAATAGTGATATTTTTTTTAAAACGTCCCGGATTATACGAATTGCCTTGCAGGCCAGGTTGCACCAAAAAATAAAATAAAGTCTAACTTGATACTTCTCTGCAAACTTGAAACTTTTTCAGGCAGGATCTCAGTGAGTCCTCTTTCAGGTAAAAACGTGAGGGTTGTGCATGACGTAACGCGGGAGTAAATATAAACACCTGTCTAGGGAGATCGCGTGGACGAGATGATCACGCCACGCAGACCTCCAGGACAGCGATGAAGACGAGCGAGGAATCCATCTGCAGTAACGTTATTTCGGCGAGTAGCAGGTAGGATATGTTACAATGAACCCTTTTTAGGGAACACTTATGTAGGCTAATTGTAGCCTACTGTCTAGATGATTACTTTTTGTCCTCGACAGACATTTGCGTTTTTAGTCCTTGTGAGATTCTTATGTTGACTGGATCTTATTTTCAGACGGTTAATATCTGTGGTCAGTGAAGCATGTTCCTGTGCAATATGCCAGCAAAGGTTAGACATGAGCAGCCTACCTGTCTTGTCATTGAATTGATGTAGCCTACCCTGTTGCATCTTCAAATGTGAATTTGAAAGTCATGCAAAATGAGAACTAAAGCCTGTAGGGCTGTAACCCCCCCCCCCCCCCCCCATTATACATTCATAATTCAAACTATTTCCCTTTTGTAATCCTTTTCATTACATTTTGTTTTGTTTACTTTGTGGCATTATGGACATTACACATAGGCTACCATGGCGCTTTATTTCACACCTCTGTAAGGTGTCAGTAGGTCTACTGTTCCGTGAAATGCATAGAAAAAAACGTCACTTCAACACTTATGCTACTGCCATCTGGCGTCAGTCAAAGGAAGTGACTGAGTCGTGGCTTGACATTGAAATCCATATTGGCTACAGGCAGGTCAGCGTTTTTCGGCATGAATCTTGTTCTGGAGGCAGCTATGCAATGTCTAGCTGGCAAAGACACAAAGTCATAAAAAATGTTTTTTAAACCATAACCACGTTGCTAACCCTAATGCCTAAACCCAAACTCTACCATTTGTTTTCATACATTTTTACAATATAGACAATTTTAAATGTTTGGAAGAAGCATGATACACTTGGTGCATAGCCAGTAGGAATGAAAAACAAAACACTTCTCCTTCCAAACCCAGGATAGGTTAAAAACTCATTGCTGGTTATTGCCTCATGTAATATTCAGCAAGAAAGGGTGTGTATTTTTAGTAGTTGATAAGGAGACCTCTAAAATATCCACTTATCTCCTCCTGCACTACACTCAGAGGCTAAAACCTCTTCATTCCTAGAGCTTTTAGTACACACTCTGGGAGCAGGCTATGTTGTACAGATATAGCTCCTTTTGTCTACACGTTTCAAGTCTTTTTCTCCTAGAGTTTGCTCCAACCGGGTGCCTGTTAATGTTACATTATGGGATATCTCGATCTTTTGTACGCCCGAGTTCATGCGGTTTAATACAAGGGCATGTGAACCTGGTATTAACTGAGAACTTTACAGATGCTAGTTTGCCCAACTGATGGATTTTGTCAAATAAAATAATGCTAATTTAACAGCGACTGTATCACTAAATATACTGTTTAGGTATTATTCCTTTTAAAGCACAGTGTTTGTACTTTTTTGTCGTTGCTATTCAAGTAAATTCTACATGGATTAGAAAAGTGAGATTACTGTATTTAAAGAAAGAATAGTCTACATTGGTTAGATTATTATTTTTTTTGCCTCATTTGGCAAATCTGTTATCCATTGCAGGTCAGTAAATCTGGGCTCACTGAAGCTAGCAGCCTTTTCCCTGCTTTTAGAAGTGATTTGTAAAGCAATTAAGTTGCTTATTCACATTAGGCCTATTCGCTGATAGACTTAAGAATTCATCATTATCAGTTATTATTGTGTATTCTTCACTTTTTAAGTTTCACTTTTCAAGGTAATAATAATCATATACTAAGAAAATACTTTCAGGCCTTTCATCTACTAGTTGGGATGTATTTCGGAACCTACTGCGAAACTGTAATATATAACTGACTTGTTCAGTCGTAATGGTCGACTTGCCAAATCATTAGTGAGATCTAGCAGATCACAGATTATACCCAGGAGGAATGAAAATACTCATGACACCATTGGTACTGAATGTCTGGTGCCAGATGTATTTTTTTTCATTCTTCATAGGTAGACGCAAGCGGTGGAAAATCCATCAGTCTTGGTAATGAATAATAATAATACATTTGGATTTGTGACGCGCGTTTGGTTTAAAAACAAGTCTCAAAGTGCTACAGTGAGTGGTGGAACGTGATATGTAAATTGCAGACAATGTGTAGAGATTCTAATGGTCTCTCTGCCCCTTCTCACTCTCTCTCGCTACCCCCCCCTCTCTCTCTCTCTCTCTTTGTGTCCCCCATCCTACCCATCCACCCCCGTAGTTACTTTACTTTAATGCAGCCTACCTACACATGACTGATTTGGAGGTAGGTAACATTATATCACATAATATTATATTTCACATTAAATTAGATCTAACTGTAATCTGCCTGTTGCACCTAGCATTGGATTCTTTTGCTTTTAGCTTCGGCACTTCTTGAGTTGGGGCAAACAACCAAGTTACATAAAACTGTTTTGTCACAGGGTTTTGTCTATTGTTAATCCAGCAGCATGAGGTGTTTTGGCTGCTCAGTCATGCACATAATGGCTCATACAACATTTCTCTCCAATCAACTAAATTGTCTTGGTTTTTGTGACTCAGAGCATTTTGTTCAAACTGGGACTCCAAGGGGTGATAGATTGCGGTATTATAGCTGTCCTCTTTTCTGCGTCAACAGAGGATGAAGGATTAGAAAAGAAAGCCAGTTTGCTATTTCCATTCTGTGATGTCCCCCATTAGAGCAGCTGATGTTGTAAGTTGTGCTGTAAAGGTCAAATGAGTGAGTTGGTGTGTGATGTGTGCTGTGTTTTGTAATGCGCAATTATGTTTCTACGTGACCATCTAAGAATAACTGTTTCTGCACTTTCCATAAGTGCAAGTGCCCCTTGCATGTGTGGCTGGAAATAGATGTGGGGCAGTATGCTGCTCCGAAGACAAAAAATAATTGATGATGATGAGGATAGTGTTTGCTCAATTACTTCCTATTCTAGCTAGAACATAGGCTAGGGGGCTAGATCATATATTAATGTCAGTCACACTGTACGAGCCCACACCTGCTCCTGGTTTTTCAGCTACAATGATAAGCAGGCAACCTTGACGAAAGACACCTGAGCTTTGTTTTGTCTTTGCGAGCTTCTGTCATAAATTAGCCTTTTCCTTACAAAACCAGCTGTGACAAGTCGCTCTGGATAAGAGCGTCTGCTAAATGACTTAAATGTAAATGTAAATGTAAACACTACGTTACTGTACCTGCCCAACTCCTCTCTGTAGGAGCAGCTAACTTACTGGAACATTGGTTGGAGCTCACCTGTACTCCCCTCGTGACCGTGAGGTGAGTGGGACTAGGATATTCAGTAAGAACAGTGAACTGTGGAACGAGAAGCGCACACAACAGGTTTGTGACGACAGTACATGGCCATGTTGATCTAGCTACTCTAAACTCCTTAACGCCAAAGACATGCCGATGACACGTAAACTGTAATTCTTACCCTGGATGTAGGCTTGACCAGGCAGACTGTTTTCCGACAACGTCAGTCTAGTGCTGTGGACGGTCTTCGTGTCGGATCGAGAACTGAGAGGGGATCACTTTCAGTGGGGCTGCTGAAGGCGTGAGAATGCAATATGACCTCGGAGAAAGAGCACTAATATGGCTTTGTTTCAGTGCATGTATGTGCAATGAGAGGAACAACCTAGGTCACGGTTAAGGAACGAAACGGGTGCCGACGCTACTGTATGACTGGCCCGTTCGCTTTACATGAACTTATAAGTGCTCGACATCTCTTACTCGACCATTGCGCCTCATCCATAATGCACACAGAGAGAATTTACCTCGGCTTTCACCAGCTATTGTCTTATTTTGGGACTGTCATGGTGGCAAGACTGGGAGATTGTCACTGACTACTAAAATAGCTTTGGCTCTCATCTTCTACTAATGTAATTAGAAAGCATTTGCATTGACTGATAGCGGAAGAATGTGTATCAGTCCGGGGTTATTTTTGGACAGCCCATGCTGCTCGGCCTAAGTGTCCTTGTCTCGGACTTTGCCACTGGAGGACCCCCAGTTCGATTGTTTGAGTAGTCCCTCTCTTACACTGTCGTTTTTTATTTTTCCATCTGTAGGTGTCTTCTCTCGCAGGCACACATATGCACTACACTAAATCACTATTGCGCTGCTTAATGCATCTGTTGAATAAGCATGGGACTATTCACTTTCACCTTTACAAAAACTTGCATGTCACTTCTGTCCTTTTTTTTATTTGATGGTTTCCTGTTTTGTTGGTGTCTTGCTTTGTCAGTGGTGCTCTCCAGAGAGGCGGGCCTTTTCATATGATGGTGTGTCTAAGTGAAAAGGTAGCCTAAGCCAGGTGGAGCTGTGTTATTGTGACAGTGCTGTTAGCTCGGGCTCCTTTACACTGGGAGTGCATTACTGGAGGCTCACAGCTCCCGCGTCCCAAATGGCACTGCTGTTTTTCAGCAGCAGGGACTGGGAGACTAGTCAGGATCGAGGGAAAGCTGAACGGAGCAAAGTACAGAGGTCCTTCATGAAAACCTGCTCCAGAGCGCCCAGGACCTCAGATTGGGGCGAAGGTTCACCTTCCAACAGGACAACGACCCTAAGCACAAAGGCCAAGACGATGCAGGAGTGTCTTCGGGACAAGTCTTTTAATGTCCTTGAGTGGTCCAGCCAGAGCCCAGACTTGAACCTGATCAAACATCTCTGGAGAGACCTGAAAATAGCTGTGCAGCGATGCTTCCCATCCAACCTTAGCGCTTGAGAGGATCTGCAGAGAAGAATGGGAGAAACTCTCCAAATACAGGTGTGCCAATCGTATAGCATCATACCCAAGAAGGCTGTAATCGCTGCCAAAGGTTCTTCAACAATGTACTGAGTTTTTATTTTTATAAATTTGCACATACAAAGTAGTTTTTTCTGTCATTATTGGCTATTGTGTGTAGATTGAGGGGGGATACAATTTCATCAATAAGGCTGTAATGTAAGAACATTTGGACAAAGTCAAGGGGTCTGAATACTTCCTGAATGCACTGCATTATACCTTTTTTTTTAAATACATTTTTTGTTTGACCAGCAATTATTAAATTAAAGCCTTTTCTTATTCCACATTTTTAGAATGTAAAATGGTAGAAAAAAATGTACATATGCTTTAATTTCCCCAAAACTTGACTTTGGTGCTAATGGGGCTTTTTACATGGAAATACCCAGTTAAAAACATTTGCTACGTTTTGTATTGACCGAAATTCTGTCATCTAGATTTCTGCAATCTAAGTAAACTGGTACTGCGACCAGATGTTACCTTAATCACATGCAGCCAGTCATTATCTACAGTAGCCTCTCAACCCCAGCCCAGTCTCTGCTACACATTACCTTTCAGATAGATGTTATCGCATCAACCCCCCCCCACACACACATAATGCCTGGCTGGCTATCACAGAATGACAGACTACCACGCCACAGCCCACCACACCACAGCTGAGTCACTCTGTCTGGGATACTCTCCACATGCTTCCAGTCCAGCACAGGGCTCAGTTTAAAGTGGAGTCGGGACCTCAGTGTGAAGTCTGTGACAAAGGAACACTTGGTCTTACAGTCTGGCAAACCTCCAGGACTCATTACAGAGATACGTTGCAACGAACCGACAACGAACAGCCCTTTGTGTAAGTGTGCTTTGTGTGCAGGTCTGCTTTCCAGGTAGTAAAAAATAATCATTTCATTCAAAACAAAATGCAAGAAGTGGAAAAAGAGGGTAAATGACCAACTAAAACCAGGGGGAAAAGCCAGACGGGGAGAGAGAAACATTTGTGGATTTTAATATGTCACTGTGTCAAAGCGAAGAGGGCTCATTTGGGAGTCATTGAGTTAAAAATAACTTTATTGTGGTGGATCATGTTTTGGTAGGAGGGTTCATTTTGCCCCACTGGGCCAAACTCATGGGCAGCAGATGAGCCTTGCGGAGAAGCTTGTGTCTGCTGTGTGCTGTGATCAGACAGAGGAGCCCAGCCAGCTCTCGCTCCCGCTCTCACTTTGCTCTGCTCTGCTACTGCCCTGCACACTCTACACGCCAATCCAACAGCTCGTCTCTTTTCTCTGCTCCAGATGATGCCTTGGAAATAGCCGGCCCCCATGAGTGATATGAATAACACACTGGAAGACATACACACCTCTGGCTGCCTCGGAGAGAAAGCAGAGATTTTTGGGAGTGGGAAGGGTAATGTGAGTGGCTCTTCCAGCCCGTGCCTCATCCCTTTGCATGGTCCTTTACAACCACCAAATGCCCAGCCCTCCAAGACTGCTGTCTGCAAAGGAAATAGGTATGGTTTATTTCTCCTTTGGAATGGCTGCTGTGAATGAGTGTGATTTACTGTATTTTTTTCAAACTTATTTTTAGTCTGTTTTCAATTAACTGTCTAAAACACAAACCTCATAAATGTGTTAGATATGCTGAGGCTCTTGGAGGAAATACTATCTTACTTTATACTGTAACTCACTACTTGAAGTTAATATTTAACATATGTGATTAGTGAGCTCATACAATGTGCTCTCCTACAGAGGAATAGTACACCCTTTGTGTTCGCAGCGGTAGGGCACAGAAGTCCCAGTTGAAAAATAGCTGTAGACTTTGTACCTGTAAACACTTGTGGTGAGCACACAACTGTCAACGAGTGTATAGTTTTAGCCAATTTGGATAGTACACTGAAAGAACTGGACTCGAATCAAGCACCTGTTACTTTTCTGCTTGTAATTAGTAACTTAGTAACTGCTGTGTGTTTACAGAGCAGTAAGGAAATGTCAACGTGAGCCCCTTTTTCTTTTTTTTTTTACCGTTCAAGGCCTTCACTTATAAACTCTGTTTCCTATCTTCTCATGCTGCTACCGGAGAATGTGGTGACGCTTTTGTCAGCCTGGTCATTCCCACACGGACAGGGTGTTTTTTATTTTCTTTCCCTGCTCGATGTTGATGTGAACGGATGAAATGGACACGCTTTGAGAAGTAAACAACAGAACGGCCATCAAGGCCGCACCCTCGTACATGACACGATCAGAAATCCATAAATAAACGGAAGGATTATACACTGTATTTCAGTTGTGGATTCACTGCATGAATGGGGCGACATGGGTATACAGATTGTAGCCGATACAGAATGTATAGAGTATCACCAAACTCTTATCTTGATTAATGTCGCATTTAATGGGATTAATGCTCATTTGGAGAGAACTAGGCTCCAAAGTGCTATTTCTAAGTGTCCTCTGAGGTGGAGTGTGCATTGTTATCTATTGTTTTTTCAAATATCGGTTTGTCCCTCTGCTGGGTGTGTCGTCTGACTGGCTGAGAGTGTGGGGGGCGGGGGGGGCGGGCAACACAGACACAGTGACTGGCCGTCAGCCATGTCTGTCTGAGAGGATCACCTGTTCAGTCATACTGATCCCCTCGAATGTACAGAAGACACATTGTCCTCATCAAAGGCCCCAACAATAGAGAGGAGGTATAGAACACAAGCTGGCCATACGCAAACTTTAGTTTGGGTATGGACTGTAAAATCTGATGTCTCAGATAGAAGCTAAGGAGATCCCTATGACTCTCTCTGTAGGCTCCAGACCGACAGTCCTCCAGCAATCTGATCTATGGTCCCAATGGCATTAACATGGCTGCCTCTGTTTTTCTATACTCCTTCTTTCCCTTTCTCCAGGAAGAGTGAAGAGGGAGAGGAGACTCTGCTGACTGACCCATTTCCAAACCCTTTCCCAGAACTTATTCCCTCAACCGTCTCATCCCTCGTCTCTGATTGTTTATTACCCTGGACCAAAAGCGGCGCAACTCAAGTGAGCAGATATTTTATTCCAGTCTGCGTTCTCTGTATATTATATTATAGAAAACACCACTTTCCTTCCCCTGTTATGTTTTCCAGTTGAAAACCTCCGGCATTTACATGTGATTCTAAATAGCACGGTACTGACAGAAGAAAGGAAAAATAGCCACAAAGACGCGTGTTAATTTAAATTCACCCATAAGCTCGGTCATGTTTGGCTTGCGCTACGCATCTGATACTGCAGGGCGTGAGGACTCCAGAACCAGTTGTGCAAGTATGAAAATGAGGTTGTTGAGAATGCCTTGTCAGCACACTCTACAGGGAATCCACACTACGTGTGATTGTGAGAGCCGGTCTTTACCGAGATTCTGTATCAGCACTAGTGTTACAATGAACAGCACACCTGGTCTAATGGCTAATGTCAAAATGAATGCAGTACATCCGGGAATAGGGTCACATTTGGGACGAAGCCATTGTTGGAGAGAGTGGTGAATGTGGGGGAGAGGAGACCTGGCACTGGGTCAGAGTTCACTCCTTACTAGATCCCTGGCTCTTTTTTGGTTCTTGCTTGATCTCATCACATGCAATTCCTGTGCTTTAAATGAATAACTCTTCAGTACCTCTTCAGTACATTGTAGTTACGTAGATAGGAACTGCGACGCAGTTACATGGTAAGAGTTTATCGGTATAGGTTTGTGTACACGCGGTTGTCTCCCACCTAGAAGAGAGAATTAACGTTTAGATTTTGGGGGTTAGGTTTATTAATTCACCTTACAGCAGATGCATGGTGTACACTAGTGATTGTACATTACTTTAAGTTAAAGTAAGTTTAAAATAAAGTTATACTTTAAAAAAATATGGGATTCGATTCAGCCTGCACTACGGAAAACCATACAGCATGGTCACACAGCTGCTCTTGCTTTTCCTGGCCTACAAAATTCATTTTTAATTATGTAATTAGTGAAGTTAAAACAAAACAAATCTAATTTGAATTTGTGTGAAAACATTAGCATTTTCTCATTGTAGGTCAGGAGCAATTTTTTTTTTTTTAATACTGCAAAACTTCGATTTCTGCCAATGTTGAATCTGTACTGTATGATATATGAGCTTTTACAGAACCCATGCTCTGTGCCGTTTACTAAACTGGGAGCACATTCATTATGTTCCAAGCTAACAATTATGGTTATGCTTTAAGAAATGACTGAACGTCAAAACGGAAAGCCTGCTATACATTATCCCCAAGACTGTCAAGTCAGGCTGGCTGTGGCTCGTTCGATGACCACACCACCCATTCCCTGGAGGCGATTGGTTCCCTGCAGGTGTTAATTACACTCACTGGGTATCTCTGGCTGAGGGAGGGGGGAGGGGATGAGGCAAGGGGGTTAGCCCAACTCAGACCTCTGAGTCATGGTAAAGCCTGAAATTACAGAGCTCAGTGCTAACCAAAGAAAATCAGCAGCATTAGACCTCGCTCCTCAGCTTTTAATAATGAGTTGCTTTCCGAGTGTATTTGTCATTCTCCAGTTGTCTCCGGCGCCCATGCGATTTAGAATACTTTGTGATTTTCTAAAGGGAGGTAATCAGCTTGTTGTTTGTTCTTCTGTATACAGTCTGATAAGATGATTGTGGAGCTCGATTGTCTTCCCAAAGAAACTAAAGTGTCAGTCTTCACTTGATACAACAGTCTCAAATGAGCCCTTTATATCCAATCCCCTTTCCACTTCACCCAGGATTCACATTGACAAATTTGTGGTTGCATTTCTCTAATGATCCCCTCACTCTATTTTTTTTTTTTAAGTCCATAGGTTTAGCATGGATTTGGCTTTCTCTTTTGATTGTCAAGAGTGAAATACTTGGATTTCTCAGCATTGAAGAAGTATGCAGAATGACACCTTGGTGACCTCGGGCTGGAACAGTGTGGCTCCTTGTTAGCCTGTCTCAATGTGCTCCTTATGTAACACAATGATGAGAGCTGCATTCTCACCTGATTAGGCTGACAGGCTTTCACTCAGCCTTTTGAGCTGTTCCATTGTCGAGACAAAGGGAATATGTCAGACTGACCAGCTGTTTATGTGTCACAATCCCCCAGTCGCAGGGTCACGACCCATCCTCAGCGGCACTTGAGAAACCAGTGAAATCACTGCCCTAGCCCCATAAATGGGTGTGACAAGTCTGTCTATTGAATCCCCCAGGCTCTCTTTGAGGGTAGTCAGTCTCTAGTCTCTAAATTATTTACTCTCAACATTTTAAAGTGGGGCTGAACTTGATGATTTAGCCTCGGTTTCAATTCTCCTCATGAAGTAATGTGACTGAGAATGAGATTTGGGTCTTGGAGGCGTGCTTTGGTGTGTGTTTGAATGGGGGAAGCATTTGTACATTCACTCTGCCAAAACAGAACTTATATTAGTTATTGGGGTGTGATTGACGTGGGGGGTCCGTGGGTGGATTTTGAAAATGTATTTGCATTCTTCATCTCTAACTCGTTGTTAGAAACAAATTTGGTCCAAATCGGATGTTAGGTACTAAACTCTGCAAAAAAAAAAGAACCGTCCTCTCACTGTCAATTGCGTTTATTTTCAGGAAACTTAACGTGTGTAAATATTTGTATGAACATAAGATTCAACAACTGAGACATAAACTGAACAAGTTCCACAGACATGTGACTAACAGAAATGGAATAATATGTCCCTGAACAAAGGGGGGTTCAAAATCAAAAGTAAGGATCTGGTGTGGCCATCAGCCGCATTAAGTACTGAATCTCCTCCTCATGGACTGCACCAGTTCTTGCTGTGAGATGTTACCCCACTCTTCCACCAACTGCAAGTTCCCGGACATTTCTGGGGGGAATGGCCCTAGCCCTCACCCTCCGATCCAACATGTCCCAGATGTGCTCAATGGGATTGATATCCGGGCTCTTCGTTGGCCATGGCAGAACACTGACATTCCTGTCTTGCAGGAAATCACGCACAGAACGAGCAGTATGGCTGGTGGCATTGTCATGCTGGAGCATCATGTCAGGATGAGCCTGCAGGAAGGGTAGCACATGAGGGAGGAGGATGTCTTCCCTGTAATGCACAGCAATGAGATTGTCTGCAATGACCACAAGCTCAGTTCGATGATGCCGTGACACCCTGCCCCAGACCATGACGGACCCTCCACCTCCCAATCGTTCCCGCACTAGTGTACAGGTCTCGGTGTAACGTTCATTCCTTTGACAATAAATGTGAATCCTACTATCACCCCTGGTGAGACAAAACCGCAACTCGCAGTGAAGAGCACTTTTTGCCAGTCCTGTCTGGTCCAGCGATGGTGGGTTTGTGCCCATAGGTGACGTTGTTGACGGTGATGTCTGATGGGGACCTGGTTTACAATAGGCCTACAAATCCTTATTCCAGCCTCTCTCAGCCTATTGCGGACAGTCTGAGCAATGATGGAAGAATTGTGCGTTCCTGGTGTAACTTGGGCAGTTGTTGTTGCCATCCTGTACCGATCCTGTGTAGGTGTTGTTACATGTGGTCAGCCACTGCGAGGACGATCAGCTGTCCGTCCCATCTCCCTGTAGCGCTGTTTTAGGCGTCTCACAGTATGGACATTGCAATTTAATGCCCTGGCCACATCTGCAGTCCTCATGCCTCCTTACAGCATGCCTAATGCACGTTCACGCAGATGAGCAGGGAACCTGGGCATCTTTCTTTTGGTGTTTTTCAGTCAGTAGAAAGGCCTCTTTAGTGTCCTAAGTCTTCATAACTGTGACCTTAATTGCCTACCGTCTACTTAACCTGTTAGTGTCTTAACGACCGTTCCACAGGTGTATGTTCATCAATTGTTTATGGTTCATTGAACAAGCATGGGAGACAGTGTTTTTTGATTTATTGAATATTATATTAATCCTATAAATTCAAATGGCCAATTAGGGTACAATCAACTAGATTAATTTCTCAGAGGTCAAATTACATTTCAACGCTAATCCTACGGTTTTCTAACAAACTAATTCAGAACAATCTGAGATGGTGGGTGTTTCTTGTGCTTTATGAGGTGGAATGACCCATGGGCGAGCCGATGCCACATTTTCATTTGTGCTGAAATCAAAATGAAAAAAGTGATCTTGCAAATTCAGCAGGCTATGGCGTAAAATAGGCTTGTTGACGTGTCGTTTTAAATTGATTACTTATCGTTAATGTCGTCTTTTGGTGTGCTTATCAATATCACAAGCAACTTTTCTTCTCTCACTCCTATCGATAAAATAGTTGTATTTAGTCATACACAAGTTTTACTGTGCGTGAAGTTTCAAATGCATTCTGTCATTACTAAATGTGTAATGTGATAGGTATTTTAACATTATAATTTAACACACAAACAATAACCATGTGTGTGACGTGTATACTTTTTGTTTCAAAGTAGATTTGTTTGACTTCAAAGAAACACTCTGTCACCCTGATTTAGCCCACTGCAGTAAAAGGTTAATAAAAGATGTAATCAGTCTTCTAACTCAAATGAAAGGGATGATGACTCAATCTTTGCGAGAGATGGAAGGTACCTGATTTCATTGGTCCTCACCCCTGAGTTAGCCTGCCCTGAGTTAGCCTGCCCGGGACAGATTAGTACTAAAGGGTTCTTTGCAATCTAGATTTTCCCAGCTAAAAGCTGAGCCGCTATCGTAGTACTGGTTATCCTGAGTTGACCATCAGAAAGTATTCACACCCCCTTTGACTTTTTCCACATTTTGTTGTTACAGCCTGAATTTAAAATGAGATTTGTTTTGTCACTGGCCTACACACAATATTCCATAATGTGAAAGTGGAATCATTTTCTTTTTTAAACATTTTTATTGAAATTAATAATAGTTTGATGCAGTAAGTATTCAATCCCTTTTGTTATGGCTAGCCTAAATAAGTTCAGGAGTAAACATTTGCTTAACAAATCACATAATAAGTTGCATGGATTCACTCTGTGTGCAATAATAGTGTTTAACATTATTTTTGAATGACTACCTCATCTCTCTACAACACACATACAATTATCTGTAAGGTCCTTTAGTCGAGCAGTGCATTTCAAACACAGATTCACCCACAAAGAGAGGTTTTCCAATGCCTTGCAAAGAAGGGCACCTATTGGTAGATACGGTAAAACATCTGACATTGAATATCCCTTTGAGCATGATGGAAGTTATTAATTACACTTTGGATGGCGTATTAATACACCTAGTCACTACAAAGTTAGAGGCGTCCTTCCTAACTCAGTTGCTGGAGAGGATGGAAACCACTCAGGGATTTCAACATGAGGCCAATTGTGACTACAACTGTTCGAGTTTAATGGCTGTGATAGGAGAACTGAGGATGGATCCACAACATTGTATTTAGTCCACAATACTAACCTAAATGACAGGGTGAAAAGGAGGTCTGTAGGCAATAAAACTATTCCAAAACATGAATCCTGTTTGCAACAAGGCACTAAAGTAATACTGAAGAAAATGTGGCAATTCAACACATTACTGAGTCCACTCTCCGTATTTGCAAGCATATCTGTGGCTGCATCATGTTACGGGTGTGCTTGTAATCGTTAATGACTAGGGAGTTTTTCAGGATAAAAAATATACGGAATGGAGCTAAGCACAGGAAAACCTGGTTCAGTCTGCTTTCCACCAGACACTGGGAGATTAATTCAACATTCAGCAGGACAATAACCTAAAACGCAAGGCTAAATATACATAGGAGTTGCATACCAAAACAACCTTGAATGTTCCTGAGTGGCCAAGTTACAGTTTTGACTGAAATTGGCTTGAAAATCTATGGCAAGACTTGAAAACCATCTTGTCAGAGCTTGAAGAATAAAAAAAAATAAAAAATTGTGCAAATATTGTACAAAGTTCTTAAGTGATTTACCAAGAAAGACTCACAGCTGTAATTGCTGCCAAGGGTAATTCTAACAAGTTAATTTAGGGGTGTGAATACTTATGTAAATGACATACTTCTGTATATAATCTTCAGTACATTTGCTACAATTTCCAAAAACATGTTTTCACTTTGTCATTATGGGGTATTGTATGTAAATGGGTGAGGGACAAAAACATATTTGATCTATTTTGAATTCAGGCTATAACAACAATGTGTAACAAGACAAGGAGTATGAATACTTTTCTAACAGCACTATAGTATAGGGCTCTGGTCTTGTCTGGAAGTAGCCTAGACTAGCTAGCAGGTTAGCCAACTTCTTTCGCTAATTATCTTCAGCTGGCCGGTGTGCGACCGTGGCAAAGTTGGTTTGCCTTTTGATACAGTTGATGAGGACAAACCATGTTTTTTTTTTATCCATCTACACACAATACCCCATAATGACAAAGTGAAAAACGGGTACAACAAAAAGAGAAATACCTAATTTACATATGTTTTTAGACCCTTTGCTATGAGACTTGAAATTGACCTCCAGTGCATCCTGTTTTATTGCTTATCCTTGAGCAATCAGGGGAGAAGGGCCTTTGTCAGGGAGGTGACCAAGAACTCTATGGTCACTCTGACAGAGCTCCAGAGTTCCTCTGTGGAGATGGGAGAACCTTCCAGAAGGACTACAATCTCTGCAGCACTCCACCAATCAGGCCTTTATGGAAGAGTGGCCAGACGGAAGCCACTCCTCAGTAAAAGGCACATGACAGTCCGCTTGGAGTTTGCCAAAAGGCACCTAAAGTACTCTCAAACCATGAGAAACAAGATTCTTTAAACTGATGAAACCAAGATTGAACACTTTGGCCTGAATGCCAAGTGTCACGTCTGGAGGAAACCAGGCACCATCCCTATGGTGAAGCATGGTGGTGGTAGCATCATGCTGCGGGGATGTTTTTCAACGGCAGGGACTAGGAGATTTAATCAAGATCTAGGGAAAGATTAACGGAGCAAAGTGCAGAGAGCTCTTTTATGAAAACCTTCTCCAGAGCGCTCAGGACCTCAGACTGGGGTGAAGGTTCACCTTCCAACAGGACAACGACCCTAAGCACACAGCCAAGACAACGTAGGAGTGGCTTCGGGACAAGTCTCTGTATGTCCTTGAGTGGCCCAGCCAGAGCCCGGACTTGGACCCGATCGAACATTTCTGGAGAGACCTGAAAATAGCTGTGCAACGACACTCCCCATCCAACCTGACCGAGCTTGAGAGAATATGCAGAGAAAAATGGGAGAAACTCTCCAAATACAGCTGTGCCAAGCTTGGAGTGTCATACCCAAGTAGTCTCAAGGCTATAATCGCTGCCAAACGTGCTTCAACAAAGTACTGAGTAAAGGGTCTGAATACTTATGTGAATATCATTCTTTTTAATACATTTGCTAACATTTATGAAAACCTGTTTTTGCTATGTCGTTATGGGGTATTGTGTGTAGGTTGAGGAAAATAAGGTTGTAACGTAACAAAATGTGGAAAAAGTCAAGGGGTCTGAATACTTTCCGAATGCAGTGTATATCACTTTTTTTTAAAATACATTGTCCCACAAAAAGGAGACAGTAGTGTGTTAAATTATTAAAGATATAGGGATTGGACTAGTATCGGTGGTATGTGCAATGGTGCTAGTTGCCGTGACAATCGGAGTAGCCACTGTGCTTGTACGTGATTGACCAGGTTTTTAGTTTACTGTGATTGGACTGAATGCCCATTCGGAGTTGTACTGAGGCCCTTTGCTTGACATGCCATTGTTTAACATGGGTTTTCAAAGCTTTTCCAGTCGTGAGAAAGCAGTTTGCCTGAGCCACTGTCAGCCACGCATTTGCAGTGTCATGGTGCATTTGCATATCCAAAGCGGCAAGTCGTGACTGCTATGGGCAAGTCGACTCTCACATTGACTTCAACCAGCACTCTCCAAGAAAAGCACTATGCTCTGTTGTGCATCTCTAACACATGGTTGAGTTCATTTGTTATCCGTTTCTATTGTGTTTATCATTTGCCTGTGTCCATCTGTAGTTCTCGATCATATGTTGTACAGGCGGAACCAGTTTAAGTGTTAAACTATTCAAATGCTCTTCAAGCAAATTCATTAATGTTGTATAGAATATTATTCAAATACCGACTGTCTTTGGGGATGTGATGGTTGTTTAAAAAAAAATGCATTTTTACATCCAGTTGTGTTATTGTGGTGTAGACACTTTCACCACTGATCATTACAATCGTTGGGTACATTACATACCGCGTAGTGGCTGACGCGGAATATAATATTTAATGTTGAATCGCATTTGTTAAATGATTGTTTTCACATGATTTGGGGTTTTAACTCTGTGCATGGGAATGTGCAAAACGTTGTCACTTATAAAGACAGAGAGGGTTACATGGGCTAACGGCAGCCAGTGATTAAGAGGGCAGATGTGGTGATAAGGGGAGTCCAGTTTGATCAGTATCGGTCCTATAGTACTCCTGCTCCCTCAGCCATATCACAGCCACTTCTGTGACTACCTTGTGAAATAGAATACTTGTGCACTTTGGAGCGTGACCTCGAAGTCAGATCCCATTGGTAGGAGCCATGTCCCCTGGCATTGCCATGTCTTTGCAGCACCAAGGGCCCTCAAAAGGCTAGCACAAAGCCCTTCAATCCATACCATGCTTGGCAAGGTGTGCAAGGTACACCCTATGTTTGTGTGGTAGGCAACGTGGTTATGAAGAGCGTCCTATTGGTAAGTAAAGCTCTTTACGTAAAGCAAGTTGTTCCATGACACAGCTACTTGCGTACCTGTCGTATTGTGTCATTTGTAACACCTTTTTGTTTGTAAGGTATTGGTGGTTACATCGCAATCCAATTGTTCATTATTATAATTGCATAAAGATTTTAATAACATCCATATCATTTTATAGACATCCATAGTAGAAAGTGCATAATATTGAGGTCAGTACTTCTCAGAGGCTAAATAGATGTCATACAACAAGGGCATATGTCCACATGTATTCTGGTGAGAGAACTTTTAGGTGTACAGAACTGGTAGAGTGGAAAGACACTGCTTGGCCCCTCACCAGACAGACAGACAGGCAGACATACCCTCCCCTGCTTCCAGACAGTGTTGGTGTTCAGTTCTGCCTTCTGACTCAATGAGAATGTCTGCTACCAGTCTGGGGCTATCACTGTGTCATATCACAAGGAACCTATACCTTGTGTACACATGTCTAGGTGGACGATTTATGCTCTTATGATTTCAGGTCCGGCACAGTCGAGTCAAACAGGATAGGACCATATAAGAATGACCATTGTTTTTGTGTTATAAAATAATATTAAGAGCACATAAATTATGCTGCAATATGGATGAAAATATCAATTTGAATGTACAGTTTACTGAATGTACAGTTGAAAAGAAAGAAGTAGGATAGCAGTGTTTCTGTTGCAATACCTCGCTACAAAGGTATTCCTGCGTATTTATTGACCTGCATTTTCTAGAGTTAGTTTTCTTTGCAGGCAGTGTGTGTGTTAGTTGTAGTTGTATTACTAACTAGAGTTAGTTTTATTTGTCTGTGTGTGATCGCTGCAGACTGGCGAGACTCAGGCCTGCTGCTCAGCTCTGTGAGGGCCTGCGGAGGGTTCTTGTTTGAATCAAGCCCTGGTCAAGAACAGAGTGTCTGGAGCCGGCTTTGTTATGAGAGCTGCGGAGACGCCGCTATCTATCTGGCTCCATTAATTCAGATTCATTTTTGCACTCTAGGATAACTAGCAGCGTCTGCTTGTCTGTGCTCTCAAGACGATGTGCTGCGGTTCCAGATAAACCGAGAGCCTGTGAGCTTGGGAAGGACTCCTCGTCCGTTCTCATGAGGGGAAATGTATGAAATTCACTGCTGCCTGCCTGCCAACCTCTCCCCCCCACCCCTGTCTGGTCTGGGAGGAAGGAAGGAAGGAGGGAGTGTGCAAGGAATCCTCCCTCTAAACTATGGTGCACGGTCTGATTCTGACCTGTTTACTGTGTTGTACATTTCATGCTCTTTCAATTAGTACATGAAGCCGGATAATGTATTGAAAATGAAACGCAAGTTTTATTTTATTTTTCTTGTTGAATTTATTTAAATGTATACCAATGGGGCCCTGTGTGGCATGACAGGGTTGTGAGTTCGATGTGGGTTCGATTCCTACGGGGGGACAAGTGCACTAACTACTGTAAGAGCGTCTGCTAAATGACTAAGGTCCAATTATATCCGTTTGCCTATAGGATGTGGTTGATTAAATAATTGATCAGCCCTTTAAAATAATCCAAGCATTTTTTTCCTAGTCTCTTTTGTTTCTCATTATATAGTCAGTGTATTATCTTCTCACAGACGTTGCCTTCTCTGCTTGACATTTTAAGATTGATAGGAGAGTTTGGGCTTGAACGCTGAGCTTTGCCCCTGCTGAAAGAAATATGTAGCAGAGCCGAACTGGCCTGTGCATGTGTGGTCCGTATCTAACAATGCATTTCTGGGCACTTTTCGGCTGTGACCCATTATAGGTCCTAGCTAAATGCATTACTGGGTTTTCTGAAAAGAGATCTATCTAGCACTCTTGGATGTTTCTAGTGTCCTGTGTTCAAGGACATGTTTCTGCTGTCTTTTTAATCACACTTAATTAATTAAGAAACGCTTGAATTTTTCCAACAAAACCATAACATCATTATCAAATTCCCCTTTTACCTCAAACTTGAAAAAAAAAAGTTCATCAGCAGTTAGCATTTGGCAGAATAGTTAAAGGAGCTTGTATAATTGTTTAGCAATGTAGGAATTAAAATGGATGTTTTGTCAGGGCCAAATCTCCTTTTCCCCTTCGATTTCATTGAAGACATATTTATTTAATGTGTAACCAGGGTTGGTTAGTAACAGATTACATGTAGCAGGGATTAAGTAATCCGAGTAACTGTAATCAATCCGGATTACTTTTTTCTTTTAAAAATGTGTAATTTGGATTACAGTTACATTCTTAAATACAGCTGATCACATTTGGGAGTACGTCGTGTAAAATTAGGTGGAAACATTTATAGAACTTTGTCAGCATTACTGACACTGTGTAACTCCTCTTTATCAGACCATTGAGAGTGACTTTAATTATTACATCATTAACTCTAATGCATACTGTAGCAGCCTGCTCCTACTTCATAAAGACTTCTTTGTTCATCCTTACAGTAAAACAGATGTGGATAATGAATTGTGGCAATTGTGGCTGTGGGAACAACTTGGTGCAGATCTATTTTGACCCCCCCCCCCCCCCAATTCACAGCCTGCCAACCACCTCCTCTCCCCCAATCCTCTCTACTTGCCTGCTGAGATTTGTTTCATGCACAGCTTTTCCTTGCTGTAGTGTTTGTATAGATATTATATCAGCCATTCGCTATTATCCATTCCCTATATTTGCACTAAACGTACTATTTTTTTTACGTTACAAAATTAGGAGAAATTAAATATGGAAATGCCTTTCAAATGCGATTTGATGGGTAATATTGTGGACGTATTTGCAAATGTACATTATTCTAAAGTTGACAACATTTCCACACCATTTGTAGTACAATGATATCATTGAATATACCAACATATATTCTTCTGGTAAAGAAGAAAGAGGTGCCAATGCTACTAAAGAACTGGCCATTGATTACCCTCAAAGTATTCATTTTCAGCAACAACAACAAAATAAACCTCATGTTGCATTTGTACCAATGGAAATACAGTCCCTGAGCTGCAAGAAATGAGCAACTACATTACTCTAGATGATACAGTACACCTATTAACTTTTGTGTACCATTTTTAAACCTGATATATAAAGTCATTTTTGCTTTCTCTGACCTTCTCTATTGTAACTATAGTCCTCCTTGGAACTATTTTTATCAAGAGCTGTTTGTGGCTTGATAAAGTGGCTTTCTTTGAGAGAGAGAGAGGGGGGCATTTTAGTTTTCCAAGGACAAAGGAGGAGTTTATTGTTCAGAGATTACTTCTGTCTCTGTCTCACACGTTCAGTGTGCACGATCTCACTGTAGAGATATACTGTGCAAAGTGCATTCTATAGCACACAGTGGAATCACTTTCAGTCGAGAGGCTTCTGAATATTTGGATATTAACATTGTGATTATTGTTTGGTTTTTCTACAAAAAAGAATTAATAGAATACCAGTATTTACAATTAAGATATATGGATACATTTCACCTTAGTAGTTGTGTACTGAAGAACGAAACATGAATTTCAATACGAGGAGAGTCACCTTGCCTGCCATTACTCCACTTTGTCTTCAGAAGCGGGTAGGAAATGAGCCTGTACCTTCCTCTCTTTGCCTCCATGTGCATGGCTTCTGCTTTCTTCAACTATCCTAATTGTGTCCCGTGTTAAATAGTAACACTTCAACTAAGCATAGGAGTGAAAAAACGATGTGTGGGGAAATCTGTTAAGTCGTCGGCATTTCTGAACCAGTTTGACTAGGAGAAAGAAAAGGTACCTTCAGATCCAGATATCTGGTAGTTTGGACTTGATCCTTTGGAATGTGCTTCAGCCTTTTTCTATCACTTTCCTTATCAGGAAAGGAAAGTTTTCTTTACATTCAATTCATGTATTTTGTCTTCAGTACACATTCCCCTTTATTGCTGAAGTACAGTAGATGGCTGTCATTAGAGGGCCCATTCGTCTCCCGAGGTTAGCTACAGTAGCCTCCTCTGTTTGTGGGTTTTTGTGTGTTACTAGCTGGCCTACATTTTGCACCAGAATCTTCTGTCGATCTAGCGGGTTTTATAGTAGCGGCAAAGTAATGTGCTGAAATGTTGCAGTCCGAGCACTTATTCCAAAACGATGGTTGACATTAAAACACAATTGTGTCCACGTATTTTTTTTCGAAAGGCACAATGAACTCAGACTACCAAATTGTGACGATATCACTCTTAACAATGGATGAACCAACAAGTGATTTGGAATGCAAAACATCTGACAGCTTGAGATATGTGTCTATAATTGTCTATAAACCTGTGTGACAAAAATGACACTAGAGTGAGCCATTTCAAGGTTCTATGTGAGCCTGTTGCCTGTTGAACCACTCTTGAGAAGCACCACTGTTAAGTGGGTAAAAGTTCTGCCCTAGCATTATTTTATGGTCTTTCAACATATTCTTGGTTTGGTGTCTTGAGTACCTGAAGATTTATTGTTGAAATAAATTAAGCATTAACCAGACCCATGAAATGAGAGGTTTGGCATTATGTGGCAGAAACAGAATAGACGGCTGCACAATGTTGAACCTAAACGGCTACAAAACCAGAGCAGTAGGGCAAAGAGGCCCTTGAGTAGCAGCTTGACCTGTTGTGTCCAGACAGACAGGCAGTTGAAGCTTGTGGAGGAGTAGCCTGGTTAACTGAGCTCATCCAGGGCTTTGTTGTAGTGAAGGGCACTGTGGATGTACAGTGGATACACACTGAATCGAGCTGTGGGAGTGGAGTTCAAGGTAAAAACCAGTACACACTAATTGGTAAACCGGTGTCTGCAATCTTGTCCTTGAGATAAAGAGGACTTATAGAACGGTCTATGCTTTGCTTAACGACGCTATATTTAGGCCAGCGCAAATGTCTTTCCTTTCTCAATAGAAGACCATTGAGACTCGGCACATCATGTTCCTTTCTTCCCGGAGTTCTGTACATTTTGGATGTCCTCCAACGCGGCTGTCGACGGAAGGACGGGAGTAGAATTTGGGTTGAATATAGTACTGCTTCATAGCTCGTAGCACTGCTTAGCTCTGTCATCACCATTATCGTTGTCACTGTTGCCCAACTCCTATCTTATTTCCCTCGGCCCTTTTCCCTGTCAGCCCCTGCACAGGGTATGTCATTGTTTTAAGTTTCCTCGGTTCCAGAACGACTGTAATTATCTGAAGTCAATCATGGGCACACTTCTTTACTTTGGACCGAAATGCACTTTGGTATTTAGTTGCACAGTTCCAGAATCACTGTGATTGCACTCGGCACTATTTTTCACTTCAACTGATGCATTAAGCAGCCCTTATATATTCAATCCTCTTTTTTTTTGTAACATTTAGGTGTTATCTTTTGGATATAACGACGAGAATATGAAGGACTTAAGTTGTCATAAAGTCGGTGTAGAAAATAGCGGACTTTATCAATCTTTCTAGGGAAGGTTTTGTAAAGCAGCCGCAGTAACTACCTGTATATTAGTAGTATGACACTTTAGAGGAGTGAGTTTGGGAGTCTGAGTTGCGGTCTGTCGAAATAAAAGCAAGTGTAGGTCTGCACATGGAGCTGCATGGCTACCTGATGAATGCACCTCTTTGTGCTCGTTGACACAGAAAGTAGCCGTTCACAGCAGCATTTTATCTGGCCTCGCCGTTCATTTTACTCCCTGGAACAAGTGATTTATCATGGATACTGTAGCTAGTCACTTCAACCCTAGTTGAAACGTCCAACATGCGAGGATCAAACCTATATAGGAGCAGTCTTTGGCTAGTGTGGGTTCAGACTGTTGAAGGTTTCGTTAGATTGAACTAAGCACTTTATTTTTGCTGTTAGTGAGTTGTGAACTATTGCGGTCTGTGACCTTGTATCTCCAATTAAGAGAGTAGCTTCACCAAATAGGACCGACCCAGAGGATTTGTTGTTGTTGAATGTCTTTTAAAAAATGTTTTAAGTACCTCATCAAATATTTGCCCAACGCTCTCTAAAGGATGGTAGACATTGTTATTCATTAAAGAGATATATGGAGCTCTGCAGATCACCCCAAGTATAAGGACATACAGGCCATATTGTTTCTCTTGTTAGGTATACAGAGACCGAGACGTGCATGCAGTATGCGTAACACTACAGTCATTTATAATGCATGTGTAGCGTTCTAATAAAACGATTAACTTTAAATGAACACAAAATGTTCTGTCAGCACAGTTCATTTATACATTTATAAAAGGCTTCAATGTATTAAAATATCCTCTTGGCACAAAAATGTTAAACCTAGTGTGTAAGAGCGTTTCATTCCAGTGTATTTGTGTTGAGGATAGGGCTGGCACAATTACCGTGTAACCGACAGTTATGGATGAAGACTGTCATGAAAGTAAAATAACCTCCATAACCTTAAAAAACATTAGAAGTCCCGGCATTTGTGCGGTTAAGTCAGTTTCTGCGGTAACCTGGACTCTTAACGCTCCTCGCTGAAATGAGCAAGGTGTTGTAGAAAACGAGCCGTTGGTTGTCTAGGCTATTTCTATGGCAGCACATGCTGTCAGGAGCGTAAGGAGATTATATTTATCTTTTTTTTTTAATGTATATTCTAATGGTTATAATGGTGAGTCCGGGCATTTGGCTGACCAATAACCATCATCCAAAATTGCATGACCGTCACAGCCGGAGTAATGCACTTATAGCATCATCACCCCCTGACAAACCCTGCCCTGTTACTCATGAAACACAAACTTTTTTAGAGATTTGATTTGGCAAATTATCAGGAAGTGACTTCCACAGAGCGACACAACTGGAATCCTGCCTAGATGCTATTTCCACAGCCTGATTTTAGAGGCTCCTTCACACTCTTCATCCTGTTGTCATTTCTACCACTGGAAACGCATTTCAAGCATTGTAATGGTGTGTACAGTAAGTACACTGGGCTTTTTGATTATTACTGTCCTCAGCTTTCTAATGTGAGTGACCTAAGAGTTGCTGCGATGTACAAGATGATTACAGTGTCTCATTATCATTAGCTTGTCTGTCTGTACTGTACAGGCCACCCACCAAGGGGACATTGGCTGTTAAAGTAATCCCAGTAATGCAGTCCCTTTAGCTTTTGTTAGGTACCTACAAAGGGAAATCCTTTTTATTTTTATTTTTTTTGTCTTGTAAATCTCGGCACCGACTGATTTAATCACTAGATCGTCTACTTCATTGTGGGGTGATGTCATAGCTGAAGGTTGTGATTCGCTGCGGGCTCCTTAAGGGCACTAACCCCAGCGCTGCTGGGAGCACTGTGACCTCCTTTCTCTCCACAAAAGAGGGCTGGAGCGTCCTGCCCAACCGATCCGCCTTAAACCAAGACCCAAGCACACCGAGGCAGCCAGCTGATCTTTACTGTGCCTCTCTCCCTCCCCCGCTCCCCGCCCACCCCTGTCAACTTTAGACAGAGTTGACCCAACTAGCATTACATTTAACTAGCACCTTTTGTAATTGCTTTTGAGCTCATGCAGGGCTTTATGCTAAGAACTCGACTTGCCATGGCTGTGTGAATAGGGAGGGGGGCGAGCCTTGTGACTCTTTTCTCCTCCTCTTCCTCCTCCTCCTGGGGTGTGTGGAGCAGAGCAGGCTGATCCTGGTCTCTTTTTACTTGAGGAAAAGGTGGCAGGTGATTGGGCCAGAGCCTCTGTGACATATATCTGTGGAGTCAGGAAAACGCTGTGATCAGAGGCAGCTCTTTCTAATTAGCTCATTTCAGCTCCACTGCAGTAAAGAGAGCGAGGGAGAGCTCTGCTTTTTGCTTCCCAGCTGACACTGACTCGCTGCTCTGCTTTTTTTGTTCTGCTCAGCTCTGCGCTGTCTGCCTGTCTGGTGCATGTTTCCATGTTCCTCACTAAAAGCCTGGTTTACAATGCTTTGCACTCAGCCCTACATAGGCTGCAGAGTTGGCTCAAATTCACACGTTTGCTTGTCTCCCAACAGAGGGGTAAGTTGTGATGTTAGATGGATTTGCTAATGTTTTGTTGAGTTTCTCTGTGCTATTTTTAATGCAGAACTGTAACAACTGTTGTGAATGGAAAAAGAAGAAAGATAATTGGAGCAATAGTTCAGTATTTTGTTATGGACACATTCTCCAACTTTTGGAAGAATTTGGTGCTGTTGTGTGGCTTGGAGAACATTTTGAAAATCCTATGCATTTGAAATGACGCCTCCCTACCCTTATTTCTTGCCTTGTTGGTTATTTGTAATGTTTCAATGTGCATTTGATATGTAAATGTTATGTATGTATGTCTGTATGTATGTATGTATGTATGTATGTATATATTTTATATCATACAAGATGTAGTTCATGTCAATGTGTTTTTTTCACTGCAGGTAATCAAAGTGTATAATGAGGACAATACCAGTCGAGCAGTAGAGGTTCCCACTGACATCACAGCCCGGGACATCTGCCAGTTGTTTGTCATGAAGAATCATTGCATTGACGACCACAGCTGGACTCTGTTTGAGCAGCTCTCTCATCCAGGCATAGGTAAAAATGTCAATGCAGTACATCTTTATTTATCCCATCAGAGGCAATTAAGAAAGTCACGTCGGTATCTAATCGACACATTCCTCCACATATAAAAATACATTATACCTGATTGCAGTGCCTTGCAAAAGTATTCAGACCCCTTTGATTTCTTGACATGTTATTGTGGTACAAAGTGGGATTCAAATGGATGTAATGGTCATGTTTTGTCAACAATCTACACAAAATACTCTTATGTCAGGGTGGAAGTTTGTTTGCGCAACGACTAAAATATTGTCGTGGCATGAGTATTTAGGCAAACCTAAATTAGTTCAGGAGGAAAATGTGGCCTTAGAAAAATCACATGAATTACATGGACTCACTCTGTGTGAAATAATAGGGGTTGACAGTGTTTTTTTTTAATGACCATCCCTTCCTCTGTCCCCCATTTATACAACATCTGTAAGATCCCTCCGTCAAGTATTGAATTTCGAGCACCGATTCAACTACAAGGACCAGGGAGCTTTTTGAAAACCTCATAAAGAAGAGCAGTGATAGATACATGGCTAACAAGAACAAATCAGACATTGAATATCTCTTTAAGCATGGTCAAGTTAACAATTATGCTGTCGATTCTTTTTTTTTTTTTTTTAATTTTTTTATATAAATAAATGAAACCACCCAGACACATCACAGATACAGTCGTCCTTCTAAACTGAGCTGCAGGACAGGAATGAAACTGCGCAGGGATGTTACCATGAGGCCACTGGTGATTTTAAAACAGCTACAGAGTTCAATGTCTGTGATGGTAGAAAACTGAGGATGGATTAACAACATTGTAGTGACCTAAATGACAGAGTGAAAAGAATAATACAAATATAGAGAACATGCATCTTGTATTCAAAAAGGCACTTAAGTAATACTGAAGAAAAGTACAGCAAAGGAATACACGTTTTGCCTAAATGCAGAGCTGAATGTTTGGGGCAAATCCAACACAACACATCACTGAGTATAACTGCCTCTTGATTTTCAAGCATGGTGGTGGCTGCATCATGGTATGGGTATGCTTGACATCAGCAAATACTTGGGAGTTTTTCAGGATAAAATGAAACAGGATGGAGCTAAGCACATGCAAAATCTTAGAGGAAAACCTGCTTGTCTGCTTTACACCAGAGACTGGAAGAGGAGTTCCCCTTTCAGCAGGACAATAATCTACAACACAAGGCCAAATCAACACTGAAGTTGCTTACCAAGAAGACAGTGACTGTTCCTAAGAGGCCAAGTTACCATTTTGGGTAACACTTTATTTGAAGTTACACATGTGACACTGGTAGTTTATAATTATGTATGTAAGCAACTAATAAGATATTTCCTTGTTATTACTCATGTATTATACCTAAAGTATTTTCTTATTCAAACACAAGGCATATATTACTGGTCAATCATTAATCACTTAATTGTTAGCCATAATAAAGACATATTAGTTGTTAATTAATAGCACGTTACACCAGAAACATACTCTTAGTAAGCCGTCTCAATATGGGACTAATAAGGACATACATAGTACCTTACAATGTGTTCCCTATTCTGAAGTGTGGCCACATTTTTAGTTTCAGCATTTTTTTGGGACAGAAGAGGCACACCTCCCCACATAAATTATGTCATATAGCCAACAAATCAAGTGAAACATTTCACATAAACAATTAGCATCTAAACTTCCATAGTGCATAGTGTCTTTTTAAATCAGAATTACACTTGCCACGAGTGCTAATATTATTGTATCTATGGATGTTTGGTGACTAATTATTTACGTAAAACGTTGACTTGTGCTGGGATTCAATCTGATCGTGCATTACAGCATGCTTTACTTTTACAGGTAATTTAATGCTAGCCGTTCTTGTAGACTTCAAGTCATTGTGCTAATGCTTGTTACTAAAGCTAACTTCCTTCATACTGTACACCAGGGGTTGAAACTGGTTCAGGGCAGTGGAGGCTGCTGAGGGTTCAGATGGTTTAGACCCTTCTTTAAGGTTCCTGCCGCTATCTCTGACCTTTTTTAACCTTTCTCTCCTCTCTGGGGAGGTTCCCATTGCTTGGATGGCAGCCACGGTGTGTCCTTTATTTAAAGGGGGAAAACAAGCTGATCCTAACTGTTATAGGCCCATTTCTATTTTGCCCTGTTTATCAAATGTGTTGGAATAACTTGTCAATCATCGACTGGCTTTCTTGACGTCTATAGTATTCTCTTGGGTATGCAATCTGGTTTTCGCTCAGGTTATGAATGTGTCACTGCAACCTTAAGTCCTTAAATTATGTCACCATTGCCCTTGATTCTAAGCAATGTTGTGCTGCTATTTTTATTGACTTGGCCAAAGCTTTTGATACGGTAGACCATTCATTTCTTGTGGGCCGGCTAAGGAGTATTGGTGTGTCTGAGGGGTCTTTGGCCTGGTTTGCTAACTACCTCAAAGAGTGCAGTGTATAAAGTCAGAACATCTGCTATATCAGCCATTGCCTGTCACCAAGTGAGTACCCCAAGGCTTGATCCTAGGCCCCACGCTCTTCTCAATTTAAATCAACAGCATAGTTCAAGCAGTAGGAAGCGCGCTCTTCCATTTATATGCAAATGATAGTCTTATACTACGCTGCCCCCTCCCCGGATGTTGTGTTAAACGCTCTACAACAAAGCTTTATTAGTGTCAAACAAGCTTTCTCTGCCCTTAACCTTGTTCTGAACACCTCCAAAACAAAGGTCATGTGGTTTGGTTAGAAGAATGCTCCTCTCCCCACAGGTGTGATTACTACATCTGAGAGTTTAGAGCTTGAGGTAGTCACCTCATACAAGTACTTGGGAGTATGGCTAGATGGTACTGTCCTTCGCTCAGCACTTACCAAAGCTGCAGGCTAAAGTTAAATCTGGACTTGGTTTCCTCTATCATAATCGCTCCTCTTTCCTCCCCGGCTACCAAACTAACCCTGATTTAGATGACCATCCTACCCATGCTAGACTTTTATTTATTTGATTTAACCTTTATTTAACTAGGCAAGTCAGTTAAGAACAAATTCTTATTTACAATTACGGCCTACAAAAAGACTATGGAGATAAGCCTCCCGGGTGGCGCAGTGGTCTAAGGTGCTGCATCGCAGTGCTACCTGTGCCACCAGAGACTCTGGGTTTGAGCCCAGGCTCTGTCACAGCCGGCCGCGACCGGGAGGTCCATGGGGCGACTCACAATTGGCCTAGCGTCATCCGGTTTAGGGAGGGTTTGGCCGGTAGGGATATCCTTGTCTCATCGTGCATTAGCGACTCCTGTGGCGGGCCGGGTGCAGTGCACGCTAACCAGGTCGCCGGGTGCACGGTGTTTCCTCCGACACATTGGTGCGGCTGGCTTCCGGTTTGATGCGCGCTGTGTTAAGAAGCAGTGCGGCTTGGTTGGGTTGTGTTTCTGAGGACGCATGGCTTTCGACCTTCGTCTCTCCCGAGCCCGTACGGGAGTTGTAGCGATGAGACAAGATAGTAACTACTAACAATTGGATACCACAAAAAAAGGGGTGTTAAAATAAAAACTTTTAAACAGAGATGTAATTTATGGATTGGCAGGTAAGGGTGCTCTGCAGCGGCTAGATGGTCTTTACCATTCAGCGATCAGATTTGCCACCACTGTTCCTTATAGACACATCACTGCACTCTATACTACTCTGTAAACTGGTCATCTCTGTATACCCTTCGCAAGACCCACTGGGTCTATTAGCTAGAGAAGAATGGATTGACTTTTTCAATGCTAGTTAAGGATAATATAGTCCTAGTTATCAAGTTTCACGTTGGATTTATTAACTACAAAAAGGTCGAGGTGTTTTCAATTCTGGCGCCGCTCTGCACACACAAGCTTGTTATCTAGCTAGCTCAAGTTTAGCTTGCTAGCTTAAAGGACATTCAAAGTTCCTCCATAGAAGCCACTCTTCCTAGGTATAATTATGTGGACCTAATTCAGATAATGCATGTCATAGCAATATGCCCAGTGCTTCAAGCCTTCTCCTCAACCCTCTCTCGCTCTCCTCCCACCAGCAAAATGTCAGTCGCATCTTGCGCCACAGGCTACACTTGTTTGTCCATTATGCATATAAACAACTAGCTTGCCTGCTCTATCCGCACTGATTGGTGAAGTCATTTAATGAGCTCAATGTAAAAAAATAAATAATAATAATAATTGATTTCACAGGTTAAAAAAGGAACAATATAAACCTTTTTTGAGTTCGAACCTTTTCAGAACTTTGTTCTGCTGGTCGAAACAGTGGAACGGAACAAAAACAATAATGGTTCTATTCAGAACTAAATGATTGGAAAACAATTTTGGTTCCAACCCCTGTGTTCATCGGACTCTGGGGGAGTAGATAAAGGGCTTCATTGCCAAAATCTCTTAACTATCCCTTTAAAAGGCGTATTGTCAACATTGTGCGATCAGATTGAATCCCGACCTTGAATGTGTGGCATTAATATGAATCAATTTCTTATCTAATGAAACTACTACACAAATTCTCCGTTTCAGGCCAACAATATATGGTGTTGCTCATGGGTGTGGGGAGGTGTGCTCCTTTGCGTTTCATAATACATAATATACGCCATACAGCCAACACTCAAGTATATGCAAGTTTTGTTTACATCATGTTGACTGGAATGTTTTCTGTATGGCATATACATTATGTTGGTATGTGTGCCCCTTTCTGTCCAACGACGTCATTTCTGTAAAGAAGATTTTTCATGTAAAAATGTGGCCACAATTCAGAGCAGGGAGCACATTTTAAGGTACAGTGCTATGACTTTATCAGTCCCATATTGATACGGCTTACTAAAAGCCTGTTTCTTGTGTAAGTTGCTCTTAATTAACGACTAATGTGTATTTATAATGGCTAACAATGAAGTTATCAATGATTGACCAGTAATTAGACTTATAACGTTTGAATAAGAAAATACTTGAGGCCTAATACATGACTAATAAAACAGAATAAATCCCTTCTTAGCTGCTTATACACACACTTATAAACTACTAATTAGTGACTAATATATATATATATATATATATATACCTTAAAATAAAGTGATACCCAGTTTTGACTTAAATCTGCTGGAAAATCAATGGATGTCTAGCCATAATCCCCAACATCTTGACAGAGCTTGAAGAATTTAGAAAAGAATAATGGGCAAATATTGCACAGTCCAGGTATGCAAAGCTCTTACAGATTTAACCAAGAAGACGTACAGCTGTAGTTGTGGTTCAATTTGTTTCTAACATGTTGACTCATGGAGCTGAGTACTTATGCCACGACTATATTGAAGTTATTTAAATTCTTATATATATATATATTTTTTTTAACACTTCGATATTGCAGAGACGTGTAGATTGTTGACAAAAAAACAAACAGTTACTCTTTCTGTGGCACACCAGTATGATTCTGCTCTTTGGTACCACAAGTTGGTCAACAAACACTGAATTGTGCAGCAAAAGTGACTCGTCTTCTATCTTCTAACCATTTCTCAGCAGCATTCTTCACACTTAGATTGCATAAGTTACCCAACTGTTCTGTTCATTATTTAGGCATTGATTTAGCTGGAAATGTGCTGTTCTCATTCAACCAGTTTAGTAAAGTGTCTTAAAGTTTGTTCCTCTGAGTCTCTTCTCTTCTGCTTTTCATTTGGAATAAACATGTATTTTTTGTTGAGATGAATAATTCCACTACCCAGTATATGTCGTTACGGGAACATCTGGTAATTCTAGATGAATGAAAACCTAAATTAACCAGTCAAAGTTATTGTAGTACTTTGGAAATGTGTCAAAATGTCAGCTAAATGTGGCTTCTCTTCTATTCTTGTAGAGTCCATTTTTTTCCTGATGATGATGATGATGATGAATCATTGCATTCTGAAAGTATTCAGACCCATTCCCTGTTTCTACATTTTGTTACATTACAGCCTTATTCTAAAATGGATTACATTTAAATTCTCATCAATCTACACACAATACCCCATAATAACAAAGCGAAAACAGGGAATGATTTTTTTTTTGCCAATGTATTAAAAAAATGTATCTTATTTACATAAGTACTCAGACCCTTTGCTATGAGACTCAACTGAGCTCAGGTGCACCCTATTTCCATTGATCATTCTTGAGATGTTTTTACAACTGGAGTCCACCTGTCGGAAATTCAATTGAAAAGGCACACACCTGTGTATATAAGGTCCCACAGACACTGTATGTCAGAGCAACAACCAAGCATTGAGGTCAAAGGAATTGTCCATAGAACTCCGAGACAGAATTCTGTTGAGGCACATATCTGGGGAAGGGTACCAAAAACATTTTGCAGCATTTGAAGGCGCCCAAGAACACAATGGCCTCCATAATTCTTAAATGGAAGAAGTTTGGAACCACCAAGACTCTTCCTAGAGTTGGCCGCCTAGCCAAACTGAGCAATCGGGGGAGAAAGGCCTTGGTCAGGGAGGTGACCAAGAATTCAATGGTCACTCTGACCGAGCTCCAGAGTTCCTCTGTGGAGATGGGAGAACCTTCCAGAAGGACAACCATCTCTGCAGCACTCCACCAATCAGGCCTTAATGGTAGAGTTGCCAGACGGTAGTCACTCCTCAGTAAAAGGCACATGACAGCCCGCTTGGAGTTTGCCAAAAAGTCACCTAAAGGACTCTCAGACCATAACAAACAAGATTATCTGGTCTGATGAAACCTGGCACCATCCCTGTGGTGGCAGCATCATGCTGTGGGGATGTTTTTCAGCAGCAGCGACTGGGAGACTAGTCAGGATCGAGGGAAAGATTAACGGAGAGCTCCTTGATGAAAACCTGCTCCAGAGCGCTCAGGACCTCAGACTGGGGTCCTGAAAACAACCCTAAGCACACAGTCAAGACAACGCAGGCCTGGCTTCGAGTAGTTTCTGAATGTTCTTGAGTGGCCCAGCCAGAGCCCGGACTTGAACCCATTCGAACATCTCTGGCGAGACCTAAAAATAGCTGTGCAGCGACGCTCCCCATCCAACCTGACAGAGCTTGAGAGGATTGCTGAGAATAATTCACGGAAATTCCCAAAATACAGGTGTGCCAAGCTTGTCGCGTCATACCCAAGAAGACTCAAGGCTGTAATAGCTGCCATAGGTGCAGCTAAAAACAAAGTTTTTTTATTATTATGTATTTATTTATTTAACCTTTATTTAACCAGGTAGGCTAGTTGAGAACAAGTTCTCATTTATAACTGCGACCTGGCGCAGTAGAGTAACGGGTCTGAATACTTATGTAAATGTGATATTGATTTTGTTTTTATAGTACATTTGCAAAAATGTATAAACCTGTTTTGCTTTTCTTTATGGGGTATTGTGTGTAGATTGAAGGCTGTAACGTAACAAAATGTGGAAAAGGTCAAGGGGTCTGAATACTTTCCAAATGCACTGTATATGTGGCATTATAAAGAGACCAAGAAAGTCAAATTGTAAAGAACTAGGGTTCCAAAATTCCCTGGATGTCCTGCTTTTTCACTCCTAATTCTGGAAATATTCTAGTAACCGGGATTTCTGGAAAACCTGGGAACCAGTATTCTACAACCCTCTGCATCTGTTTTTCCATGTTATCATACTGTTTTCCGGTGCTTCTGTGCAGATACATTTTAGTCCTCTCTATTCCAGAGCAACTTACAGTAAGCAGTGACGGAATACATTTTCATACTTTTCTTCTTCTCCGTACTGGTCCCCCGTGGAATTGAACCCACAATCCTGGAGCTACACAGGACGTATACAGGCTCTGTCCCAAATGGCACCGCATTCTCTTGAGTTGCACTACTTTTGACTAAGGCCCATAGGTCTCTGGTTAAAGGCAGTGTACTATATAGGGCATAGGTTGCCATTTAGGACACCCACACATCAGTTCCTCTTAACCTTTTTAAGAGCCCTTAGAACCTCCTATAATGATATGTGGCCTGATTCACTCATCATCTTGGTCAAGCCAAATAAAGCTTGTGCTCCTCTTGTACAATTTAGTTGAAGTGCATCTGCTTTGACTGAGTTTGTCATGAAGTGCTGCTGAAATCGGTATCAGGCAAAAGTTTGGACACCTACTTTGATGAATCACAAATCTTAAAATATATTTTGATTTGTTTAACACTTTTTTTTTTTTTTTTGATTACTACATGATTCCATATGTGTTATTTCATAGTTTTGATGTCTTCACTATTATTCTACAATGTAGAAAATAGTCACAATAAAGGTGTGTCCTGACTTTTGACTGGTACTGTAATGTAATATTGTTTGTAAAGCCTCTCAGCACTTAATGCGGTGCTCGTGTTGACATGAAATGCTGCTTTTCAGACATGAAATGGGATTCCTAATGAATACATTAGTAAAAATAGGCCACTAAAGATACTAGATAGACATTGCTGGGCAATTCCACGGTAACAGAATGCTGCTGACACGTATATTATGCCAAACAAAAAACAATGATTGTGAAGTTAAACCATACAACTTTATGCACAAGTACGACTTTTAACAATTTCCTATTTTTTTTGTTGTTGACAAAATCACATTTACTTGAACAGTGCAGATGTGAAGTTTGGAAACGGTACAAACAGCACAAACCATTCTGACCAGCATAACCACCACCTTGCCTTGACTCAAACGGCTGTGCAGTGTTCCAGTGTCCAGACGACTGCTTTCCATTGTAACAGTTAATATTCATCTGAGTAATGTTTGATAATACGTCTAAATCATAATACCCACAGAGCCAGGAGTCGTACTGTAACTCCCACCTTAAAGCTGTGTATTAATCTATCTCTAATTAGGGTTAATAATCAATCTGCACCGTTTTAGAGGTAGCAAAGCACATGCCCTGCTCTGACGCAGGCCTTATTGTACTGTATGTGGGCCCTGGGCACTAAACCAGTTTATATTACTGTTATGAATCTGAACAGATATAACCACTTATGTGTACTGTATTGTGTACTGTATTGGATACTGTTGTGTACTGTGTTGTGTATTGTGGTTTATGTGTACTGTATTGGTGTGTGTGTACTGTATGATCACGATTATATGTTTGAACGTCTGAACTTTATTCTAAACCTTAATGTTTGACTATATGGTATTGTGATGAGGAACTTTGTTGGATACTGTAGATTTGACTATCTTTCTCATTTTCCCTTTTTTTTGTGTGTCTTTTGTGGTCTCTACGTTGACATTTCTTTCTCTTGTTTTGACCAGAAAGAACCATAGAAGACCATGAATCTGTGATGGAGGTGCTGTCCGGCTGGGGCATGGACACAGAGAGTCGCCTATATTTTCGGAAGAACTATGCCAAATATGAATTCTTCAATAAACCGCTGGTAAGACCAGGGTGTGATTTAGTAAAACAATTTTGAACTAATTAGTACATTACACCTCCTGTTTTCTAAATGCACTCAGCTGAACCAGTAATGGATAGCTCATGTAAAGAGCCTGTGTGTGTGTGTGTGTTATGACTGATGTTGTTTTCATATTGATAGGATTTTTTCCCAGATCACATGGTGTCCTTATCAAGTGAAACCAATGGGATTATGAACCATTCTCAACTAATACAGGTATCTATTAAGCAACATTCTACTTGTTGCTTCACTTTAAAGTCTGTGTCCGGGAAACTGTCCCTCAGTGTTGCTGCTACACTATTTAAGGACTATTTTTCTTTCTGTCCGACAGACATTTCTCAACTCAAGCACTTGTCCAGAGATCCATGGGCACCTCCATGCCAAAGAACAAGGCAGGAAGTCTTGGAAAAAGTTCTACTTTGTCTTGAGACGGTCAGGTCTCTACTTCTCCAACAAGGGGACATCAAAGGTCAGTCAATAACATTTGTTCTAGAAGTGTGTAGTCAATAAATGTTTCAATGTTAAAGTAACTGTCCAGACTTCAATGAAACAATGGCCTTTAATGAATTAAAATATGAATTACAAAGATTTCCTTCAAAAAAGGGTTTAAAAAGTAGTGTTTTTGCAACAACAAAAAAAGCAAGTAGGTTCAAGGAGAGAACTGTTGTTTTACCTGCTGCTGTATGGGTTCATGTGAGAAGCCTGTGTCAATTTGCTGGTGTGGTGTACAGTAGGGGAGTAGCTAGCTCTATTGTTCCCTGGCTGCTCTGTGGAACTGGTTGAGCTAGCTTTCCCTCAGGTCAGATGGCATGCCACTGCCAAGGACTGAGCCCTCAACACCCACGGATGACAGGTGAATCTTAGACCTGCACAGCACTGTGCCAAGCCAACCACTTCCCCCTCTCCCAACTACAGAAGAGCTGTTCGTTAGACTAGAAGCACAAAATGACCCGGGTTTGCAATCTCCAATATAGGCAATCCAATTAGTAACAGAAGTTGGATTTGATTTAATTCCTTTAGTGTGATATGATGTGATTTATGCTCAAGAGTATATTGGTTTTGGCTACAATTTTGGTTGGTGTCATACACCTTGCCAGTCAGTCAAAACATACACAGACAACTATACCTGCAGTCAAGTCCATAATTATTCTAACCTGGATAAAGATGGGCAAAAGATACTCTATAAAATAAATAATACAAATACTGCGCTAAATTGTATGCAAAATTCTATATTTATTTATATATTTATTTATATTTTGTTATTTATATATATTTATAAATAAATATATATATAAATAAATATAGAATTTCAACCCAAAAAAAACATTCTCACTTCCCTGTTGCAGTGTCAAGCACAGGTACAGTCAGGTCCATAACTATTGGCAACCTTGATAAAGATTAGCAAAAAAGACTGTATAAAATAAATATATCTATATAATTGCTCAGAAATAGATTATTTATTTTATACAGTCTTTTTTGCTAATCTTTATCAAGGTTGCCAATAGTTATGGACCTGACTGTACCTCTGCTTGACACTGTGCAACAGGGAAGTGAAAATGTTGTGTCGCAGTCACATAGTTTCAACAATGGTTTGCTTTGTGCTCCTTTCCTTTGGCTCCCTGACAGTATGCTTACAGTATTAATAAAGCTACTATCACTTTGTCATCACTTTGTCACATATTTGGTCCTATCTTTAACACCTAATATACATACCAGCCACACCTACAGTGTAATGGATAGGGCAATACTATTTGCTTGACTATGTTGAAGTGTGCCAACCTTGTCCCACCTCTCAGCTCGAAGGAGTCTGCAGCAAAAACAACGATCACTTTTAGTTTGTGATCATCATGGACCAGGGCACTTGCTTATCATCTGTCCTCAACACTGGGCACCCCTGCATTGTTCACATTTCTACCCCGATCATTCACATAGTTGGATTTGTAATGAGACTTGAGGCTACTCTACAGTGGAATGCAAGAAGAAGCCCTGGTTGCAATGGGGGGTGTGATGTGACATAAACACAATAATGAACACTGAAAGGCATGTGGAGATTTGAGACGTTTCTTGTTCTCTCGGTTCACAGGAACCGAGGCATCTTCAGTTTATTGCCGAGTTCAGTGACGGCGACGTCTACACGTTACTATCGGCGAAAAAGATACACGGAGCGCCGACGGACTATGGCTTCTGTGTTAAGGTACTTCTGCATTTTCTATCTATAAACCTATACTTTGGTGTTTTACAATGTTAAGTTATTCAATGGAACTCTATTTATCCCATCAGGCGCAATTAAGGAAAGGAAAGTCATTTCCGAGTTCTGTTTGATAAACCCATGTTTTCTCTTCATGATGATCCTCCACTCCAGTCTGCTAAGCATGGCTCTCCCCGAGACCTCAAGCTGTTGTGTGCAGACGATGAGCAGACCAGAACCTGCTGGGTCACTGCCATGCGCCTCTTTAAGGTACAGTCACCATGCTGCCCCCTTATCACATCCTCTGTCTGTGTGCGTCCCAAATGTACACCCTATTCCCTATATAGTGCACCACCGTTGACTAGGGGTCATAGTGGTGCACTATGTAGGGAACAGGGTGCGATTGGGGATGCAAACCTCTGTCAAGTGTCTACAGATCTCCAAAGTCAGCACAACTCTAGTAGTGTGGTCTTTCCTGACCCCCAACTGACTACTTACTGTATGCCGTCCATCCATGCCTCATGTCTGATCGGTGCCTACGGAACAACGTTCTCACCTACTGTTTTGTGTTGCAGTATGGGTTGCAGCTGTACCAAAACTTCATTCAACCACACCAGAAACAGAAAGCTTCACCTATGGTAAGTGGTGTGTAAATACCAATGTGCCGGTACACCGTTTAAAGCTCATGACCGAGGACACACCCGTCTAGTATTCATACCGGAGTGATCTTCTAGAATAGTCTAAAATGAAAGTGTTTCCCCCTCAAATTCCAGTATTCCGTATGTGTAAACACATGTTCTATTTTGGGCACTGGAACATGTTCGAGGAGCCTGGCTCCTCTAAAAATAACCCGAGATCAGCTGCTCTCAGACTTAACACCTCGTCACTTCTACTTTGCTGTCAGAGGAATGCACAGAGTGTCCAGGCATGGGTCTGGGACCCTGAGCTCAGCGCTGCAAAGGGAAGGGCTAAGATGCATCTCAAATGGCACCCGATTCTCTATGTACAGTAGTGCACTTGTGGTCAAAAGTAGTGCACTATAATTGGGGAAAGGGTGCCATTTGGGATGCACACCTAGACTAACCCAGCTTCTGGGAACATGCTTGGGGAGTATATTTGGTTAGGGTACAGGATATACTGTAGAGGGGTCATGGCGCTGCTTAATCTCCTTTACCCTGCCGGATAGCCGCTACAGCCTAGAGCAGCCAAACTCAACTGGCGGCTCGCAGTCCGTCTCCGGACCCAGTGAAGGGTCAATACGGACTGGACAACGTCGCAATTTGTTATATAAAGTAAATCAATAATTTTTGAAAGCTTTTTAAAAAATCTACCGGGCGTATCGACCGCTAACTCAGCATCCTCTCTTTCTCTCAAAAACAATGGCCACCTCAACAAGTGCTCTGTCTAATCCAATCGTGTGGTTATATGCAATACAAGAGGCCGCGTCTTACCCAATAACATCAATCCAAATATCCTCTGCGGAACCTTGGGACAAGCAGGCAGAAAGATTTTAAGGATTTTACTGCGACTCAACTGTTAATATCATAGATGGGAGCTTAGTTACCAGTATCTTTGTTAATATCATAGATGGGAGCTTAGTTACCAGTATCTTTGTTAATATCATAGATGGGAGTTTTAGTTACCAGTATCTTTGTTAATATCATAGATGGGAGTTTAGTTACCAGTATCTTTGTTAATATCATAGATGGGAGCTTAGTTACCAGTATCTTTGTTAATATCATAGATGGGAGCTTAGTTACCAGTATCTTTGTTAATATCATAGATGGGAGCTTAGTTACCAGTATCTTTGTTAATATCATAGATGGGAGCTTTAGTTACCAGTATCTTTGTTAATATGGCTTGTTTTAAAAAAGAAGCTGGCGCTGAAAACAATATAATCAAAGCCAAGTGGGCGGAACAGTATGTATTTATTCTCCCCGCAACTAGCACAAAACCAATGTGCTTGATATGCAGTGAGTCCGTAGCCCTCCTGAAAAGTGCCAATGTTAAGCGCCATTATGACACCAGGCACAGTAATTTAGATCAAATGTATTCTCTGAATACAGAGGTGAGAACAAATAAGATTAACCAACTAAAATTCCAATATGAGAGGTCCAACAAAGTCCTTGTCAATTCCCGGACAATTCCCGGTTTTGGGAAAACACAACAAAAACAATTTCAGACGCTGAGATGGTAAAATATTGCATGTGTGAAGTTGCTGACACCTTGCTCGAAGGTAAAAAAAAAAAAATTTTTAAAGATGAGCTCAGAGAAAATATCAAACAGATCCCACTGTCAGATTCCACAACAATGAGAACTGAAAAATTAGCAACAACTTGATGAGGCCATTCAGAACGCACCACGCATACCATTAGCTATGGATGAATCAACAGATGACACTGATAATGCCCAGCTTCTGGTGTTTGTCAGATTGTATAATTCTGTGGGGAGCTGTTGGGCTTAACAAATCTAGAAGCACACACACACACACACACACACACACACACACACGGGGAGAGGATATCCCATGAGGTCATCAAAGGGATGCTGACAAAAAGCAGGAGAGATCTGAAGTCTGTGGTCTCCATCATCACAGATCCAGCCATGATAGGAAAAGGGAGGGGACTGGAGGACCACCCTGACCTGACATCATACCACTGCATCATCCATCTGTTCTGTGTGCCAGTCTGGGGAAAGAGTATTCTGAGGTCATGACTACGATGATGAAACAGATCTTTTTGAGGGCAACATCATCCCTACAACACTGCTTGCTACGAGGCATTCTGACAGAGGCCAATGCCAGTTTTGCTGACTTACGACTGCACAACAATGTCAGGTGACTCAGCAAAGGCAGGGTTTTAGACGCTTTTGGGCCATTCCGGAGGAAATCAAAGCTTTGTTATCAGAGCAAAAGAGTGACAAGGCAACTCAGTTTTTTGAGTTTTTGTAAGATAAGGCGAAGATGGGAACAGTTGCATTTTTGACAGACATTATATCACACCTTAATCAACTGAATGTTAAGCTGCAGGGATGGCACAACACAGTGTGTGATATGATAACAGCAGTCCGGGCTTTCCAGAAGAAATTGGAGCTTTTCAAGAATGATCTCCAGGGAGAACTTGTCCACTTCCCCAATCTTCTGATGAAAACGCAGGGAGACAAAGATGTTCCCTAACCATGTTGATTTCATCCAGAAGCTGATGGATAACTTCAAGGCTCGCTTTGATGACTTCATTGTTGGGAGAGAACTGCTGCTGCTCATTCAGAACCCCTTCTTGGTCACAAATGTGACAAAGTTGTCAGAAAAAGCCAAACACATCTTCAGATTGGTAGATGTTGCCTCACTGAAAATGGAGTTGCTTGAGCTGCAAGAAAATGTGTCTTTGAAGGAGCAGACTGGTGACTGTGACCCTGTTACTATCTGGGGAAAGATGGTGCCTGCAGCTGATGTCCCTGTTCTCAAGAAACTGGCACTATACATCCTGACCATGTTTGGCTCCACAATACAGCTGTGAATCAGCTTTCTCCACAATTAACTTTATTAAAAACAAATACTGCTCCAGGCTCACCAATGAACAACGGCACCAGTGTCTCAAGAGTTGCTCTCACACCATTTTGTGCCAAAGTTCAAAACATTGTGAGGAGACCAAGTGCAATTTCTCTCATTGATGCAAGGGCAAGGCCCAGAGTGACTTCTACATGAATATTGCACGGCCCACAGAGACATTATGTGCTTTCAGATTATTATTTTTGTTAAACTCTCCTTTGTTCTCCAGAAAACATGCGCTTTATTGTTCTTTTTATTCAAGGCCCATGTACAATGGTTCACAGTGCACTTTTTGCATAGACAATTATGCAACCACTTTTTGTTCTTCAGCAATGTTGCTGCAATGTTGCACAGGTTTAATGTATATCTTATATAACGTGTTTCCTAAGTCGTAGACTACTATGTTTGTTACTGCGGCTGTACCACAGCGCCGATAAAGGACGATATCCATCCGGACCTTTGCCACCTAGGACATTTGTGTCACTGGACCTTCTCAAATAGCAGTTGAGTACCCCTGGCCTAGAGCACAGCAAGCCACTAGCACGCCACTAGACCTGCCGGACAAAGAATTCGATCTTAACGAAACCGAACTGAAAATTGAGACATGTCAAGGAAAGGAGCAATCAGTGCCCAGGAACGATGTCCAGGAACTCCAGAATTATATTTACATCGTCTGAATGGACCGGATAAGAGTCTCTAAGAAGGATTAAAATGTTTCTACCTTAAAGCAAACACTAGTCACTTTGTTACAACTAACCCACTGTTCCCCGGGCGCCGAAAATGTGGATGTCGATTATGGCAGCCCCCCCCCCCGCATCTCTCTGATTCAGACACATTTCAGTTGAATGCATTCAGTTGTACAACTGACTAGGTATCCCTCTTTCCCTTTCCTGAGGTTAGGGGAGTGATAGAGGCAAATCATGGTGATTTTTAATGGCTTCTCACTCACAAATTGTTTTATTTTTTTAATTTATATTTAAATAGGTAAGTCAGTTAAGAACAATTTCTTATTTACAATGACGGCCTATCAAAAGGCAAAAGGCCTCCTGCGGGGACGGGGGGCCTGGGATTAAAATAAATATATATAGGACAAAACACACATTACAACAAGAGAGACAACACTACATAAAGAGACCTAAGACGACAACATAGCAAAGCAACAACAACATAGCAATCCTAATCCTGATAAGAAATATTTTGCGTGTGATTATTTAGAACCAGTGACTATGAGAGTTTAAGGGACTACCGTCAATGCTATGTGCTCGTGTGTCATTCTATTCACATCCACTCTAATCTCCAGTCACTTGAGCACATTCTGCTCGGAATCATCTAGAAATGATACTCAAGGCACACTTCTCAGACACTAGATGGCAGCACAATACCACACACAGAAAGCATGAATGTGCTTCTCCTATAACCTTTCACTCACCGTCTGTACACGTATTTCAAACACTTACACTGTATACTCGTAATACTATATACTACCTCAAACATATATTTCCAGAGAAGTATCTCCGAGAACTCCTTGGTGGCCATGGACTTCTCGGGACACAAGAGCCGGGTGATCGAGAACCCATCGGAGGCGCTGTCCGTAGCGGTGGAGGAGGGGCTCTCATGGAGGGTAGGCCATTTGGTTCTCTCTGACATAATTTCTCTCTACTCAGCATGACACACTAGTGACACACTGGTCCTGCAATAGTGCTTAACGGATTATTTTACCATGACTGAATACCTGACAACAGATGCTTTGTCAATGCCCAAAATGTGTATAAGGTGTGAAATGATGATGCACCCATGTGAAAATAGTCCAAGCGTGTGATACTTGAACTCCTCCTCTCCATCCCTTCAGAGGAAAAGCTGCCACCGTCTGAGCTCCCATGGAAGCCCATCCACCTCTCAGAGTCTCATGTCAAATATAGGTTAGTAGAAGTTTTTTTTTTTTTTTTACCGTGCAGGCAGCAACTCCCCGGAATGCAGTCACATTCCTCCTGGCCAGATACACTGGACTTAAAGGTGCTACATGTAGAATGTATCAACCATGTGGAAGCGAGGTGAATTGTAACAACACCTATGCTGTATTCCACACAACCCTCCCCCGCATCCCATTTTCCTGTAACATGGTGAAGAGGTTAGTGCAGTCCAGAATCCTTGATGTCCCTATCCTAAACCCTAACCTTACCCCGTTGAAAAATTGAAATGTTAAATCATTTGGGTTAACGGATAGCATGGACCAAACGGCCGTAAAAACTGTTTTGTTTTTGAAAAGATATTTCACAGCCATTTAGGTACAATGATTCCCGACACCATTCAGGGATTGTTTTCTCACATAAACTGAAATTCAGCGACGAGTGTAGAATTTTAGCAACCACGAAAAAGCAGCGGGGCATCTACACTGCTTTCCCCAGTCTGCTTTTGTTTAATGTGATCGAGGAGGAGATGACCATGCCTCTTCGTGACGCCGATGAGAGGGAGGATGCCGTTTTCCCCAGAAGCCGGTCTGGCTTTTGTTGTCAAATAGAAAGACTGTATTTTAGAATATGATTTTGTATTGGCCCAAAATAATTTTGGGGTGAAAAAAATATTGTGAAACACTATCATTCCACTATAACTGCAGATATATTATGAACATTTTCTGAAATTACAATGCAAAGATTCTACAAGTAGCTAATATAATGACTCAGCCACCAGTGTCTACTCCCTTCCGGCATCAAATCAAATTTTATCTGTCACATGCGCCGAATACACCATACCGTGAAATGCTTACTTACAAGTCATTAACCAACAGTGCATAATTTTGGGGTGGGGGTCATATTCATGGGTGGTATTCATCCACTTTACAACGGAAACAAAAACGATAATTTCTTATTGGACAATTTCAGGACAGCCCCTACCAGTTTCTGCACACTTAGAAAAAAGGGTTCTTCGGCTGTCCCCATTGGAGAACCGTTTTTGATTCCATGTAGAATCGTTTGTGTAAAGGGTTCTACCTGGAACTACAAAGGGGTCTTCAAAGGTTTCTCTTATGGGGACAGCTGAAGAACCCTTTTAGGTTTTAGATAGCACCTTTTTTTTTTCCTAAGAGTATGTTTTCCTCCATTTGGTGCCTAATGACATTCACCATGGTCGCCCTGTGTTTTGCAGCCCTCCATATGGCCCAGCCCTGGTTCCACAGCAAACTGTCCAGAGATGAGGCACACCGCTTAATCACTCAACAAGGTCTGATTGATGGGTGAGCAGCATCAGACACTTTTCTATGAGTTTTGTCGCAAAGAACCGTAAATATACTGAACAAAAAATATCAACGCAACATGCAACGATTTCAAAGGAAATCAGTCGATTTTAAATTAATTAGGCCCTAATCTCTGGATTTCATATGAGGGAATACAGATATGCGTCTGTTGGCCACAGACACCTTTAAAAAATAAAGTAGCAGCGTTGATCAGAAAAACAGTGTCTGATGTGACCACCATTTGCCTCATCTCCTTCGCATAGTATTGATCAGGCCGTTGATTGGCCTGTGGAAACTTGTCCCAGTCCTCTTCAGTGGCTGTGCGAAGTTGCTGGGTATTGGCGGGAACGGGAACACGCTGTCGTACATGTTTATCCAGAACATTCCAAACATGCTCATTGGGTGACATGTCTGGTGAGTATGCAGGTCATGGATGAACTGGGACATTTTCAGCTGCCAGGAATTGTGTACAGATCCTTGTGACATGGGACTGTGCATTATCATGCTGAAAAATGAGGTGATGGAGGCGGATGAATGGCACGACAATGGGCCTCAGGATCTCGTCACGGTATCTCTGTGCATTCAAATTGCCATCGATAAAATGTAATTGTGTTCGTTGTCCGTAGCTTATGCTTGCCCATACCTTAACCCAACCACCACCGCATCTCTGTTCACAAAGTTGACATCAGCAAACCATTTGCCCACACAACACCATACACGTGGTCTGCGGTTATGAGGCCAGTTGGACGTACTGCCAAATTCTCTAAAATGACGTTGAGGATGGCTTATGGTAGAGAAATGTACATTCCATTTTCTGGCAATCACTCTGGTGGACATTCCTGAAGTCAGCATGCCAATTGTACGCTCCCTCAAAACATGATACATCTGTGGCGTTGTGTGACAATACTGCGCATTTTAGAGTGGCCTTTTGTTGTCCCCAGTACAAGGTGCACCTGTGTAATGATCATGCTATTTAATCAGCTTCTCAATATACCACACCTGTCAGGTGGATGGATTGTCCTGGCAAAGGAGAAATGCTCACTTAACTGGAATGTAAAAAATGTGTGCATAACATTTTTGTGCGTATGGAACATTTCGGGGATCTTTATATTTCAGCTCATGAGACATGGGACCAACACTTTACATGTTTCATTTTATATTTTTGTTCAGTGTAGCTTTTGTATTTTTCTCGCTACACTTTTTTTTCTTCCAAACGGACAGAAATACCATTAAAAAAATTGTCCCACGGTGTTCCTGAAGAAACTGAGGTTTTTCTTTTGTTTTCAGAGTATTTCTTCTAAGGGACAGCCAAAGCAACCCCAAGACATTTGTACTGTCACTGTGCCACACACAGAGAATCAAACACTTTCAGATCTTACCGGTGAGTATAACCCCTTGTTTTGGTATTTGCACTTCTCTTGTGTTTTAGATGACATGCTCAAGCTTGTGTGTGTGTTAGGTGGATGACGAGGGTGATCTGTTCTACAGTCTGGACGACGGTCACACCCGCTTCACTGATCTGATCCAGCTAGTGGAGTTCTACCAGCTCAACCGGGGGGTGCTGCCCTACAAACTCAAACACCACTGTGCCAGGATCACCCTTTGAGGGGCCAGGGGTCTCCCAGGGCCCAATACATACAGAGGCACCTTAATCACAGCCAGGGCCTCTCCAGAGAACCAACCACCCATGCATCCCTCCCTCCCTATCGTGCCTTGGACAGGAGACACAGAGAACACGGCCAGACATAAGCCAGCTGAAACCACTGTTATAATCACCCACTAGAACCCATCCTCTTGGAGACAAACATGGTAATTGGTCTTTGTAATGACTTTGTTTTGCAATAAAAATATGAGTTAGAGGTGTTAGGATGTGAAATAGATGAAGATTCTGTGTCACAACCCACTGGGCAAAACTAGTTTGAATCAACATTGTTTCCATGTCATTTCAACAACAACAACAAAAAATCTGTGTGATGACGTTGAATCATTGTGGAATACTGATTGGATTTGCAAAAAGTCATCAACGTTAAGGAATTTCCGTTTTTTTTCACCCAACTTTATACCTAAATCCATTGTGAGTTTTTTTTTGTTGAATTCACATTAGTTGACAATTCAACCAAATGTAAATCAAGATGGTAAAATGACTTCAGTGGGAAGTGACCACAGGTGTTGAGAAATCTGGTGTTGGATAAAGTGCATCTACTGTAGACTTGATGTCACCGAGAGGGCTCTACTGCGAGCCCATTGGTTGATCCTGTATGTTAGCCCGGGTGTGGAGACAAATCACAAACACCGCAATGACTCATGTGGAGTCCAAACTTCAGTTAATGTACTGTATATAATGTGGAGCTGATCATGTTTGCATTGTGTATCGGCTTACTTGCTCGTTACAACTTTCTATGGGAATGAACATCTTCTACCGTAGCCAACTGTTGGATCCGTAGAGCAAAAGTGGATATTTGACTCAGTTCACACCATGTGAATAGAATGACCAGTGTGGTATAGCCATAATATTTGTGCATTATTGGCACAGTTAAGCTGAACCTGGTCATTTGTCAGTAGGAGGGGATCACTACTATCAGGTTGTATGCAAGGCATGATGGGAAATGTAGTATGTAGGCTACAGTGGTCCTCTGGCCTTGGTCATCTCCTGGGTAAACTAAGCTGTTGCTCGTTGTTTTTTTTCACATCTCAAGGAATTCAGGTATTTTTCTAAAACAAATTATGATTAAAAAATATATATTTTAGAGGTATGAGTAGCAGAGAATGCAAAGTGGTTGCATGTTGTTTAAGCTGGACTGTGACCGCTGTAAGGAGAGAGCATGCACAACAATGTGCTTCACTAGCCTGCACTGTACATTACTTTGACTTGTATTGATTGCATTTGAGTCAATACATGTAAAAATGCTCTCTGTTGTTATAGCAAGAGCCACAGAAGATACATTTGACTAAGGGCCGGATTCAATGCTTATTGCCGAAGTTCCACTTTGTTGCCCGATTGACATTTAAAGGGAATGTTCCCGTTTTAGTGGAGACTTCATTCACGGCAAACGCTGCATATGCTGGCTCAATCGGAAATTACCTTTACATTTCAAGCACACTGCAGAGCTGAACTTTGGCGCTACAGATTGAATCAGACCTATTTTTAGATTTAAACCACAAAGTGTAAGATAGAAATACAGTATAATATTGTGATTTTATTGATCAAAATCTGAATTGTTGTACATTGACATTTAATGTTTTATAGTCTTTTTTTAAGATTCAGGTAAACCATGTGCAGCACCGGGAATGGTTGAATATTGATGTAAACAACAAAATGATGACATACATCATGTATTGTTTTGTTGCTTCGTTTTGGAAATGGTACTGTAATCATGCAGCAATTTGTACAGACATGTTTCACCAGTACGATATAATGAAACAAGATGTACTGTGCTTTGAAACAAGTTAAATAACCAAGACATGTTAACAATGCGTTTCATACAACGTTTCTTTTAACATAGAGGGAGGACAGTGCATTTAAATAGTAATGCATGTCATGAACTGTCATGTTTTATAAAGGAAGCTAAATAAAGGAAGCAAACAAATGTCTGATTTCAGTTGTATAATTGTTACATATTGAGAATTAGCCACAAGATAAACACATGTGTATATACACATTCATGAAAATATTGCATTTATATTGTTGTAGATGACATGCTAGTTGCACTGTAGTTGAAACACTGGTAACACTAATTTCTGATAATAGTGACCTAAAGAGACTTTGAACGTGGTATTATCGTCGGTGCCAAGTGCGCCAGTTCCAGAATCTCGGAAATGACCTGTCTCCTGGGCTTTTCACTCATTTACTGAGAATGGTGCAACAAACAAACATCCAGTCAGTGGCAGTCCTGTGGGCGAAATCCGCTTGTTGATGAGAGATCGTTCCAGCTAACAGGCGGGCCTCAAACAGGCAAATAACGGTGCAGAACGGCATCTCGTCCAGTGGACACGTGATCACCATCACTGGACAATTGAGGAGTGGAAAAACATTGCCAGGTCCGAATCCCGATTCCTGGTGCGTCATGCTGATTCCAGAGTCCGGATTTGTCGTAAGCAACATGAGTTAATGGCCCAATCCTGCCTGCTTGTCAACAGTACAGGCGGGTGGTGTAATGGTGTGGGGAATGTTTTCCTGGTACAGGTTTGGTCCCGTGACACCAATTGAGCAATTTTTCCACGCCCCGAATAATTCAGGCTGTTCTGGAGACAAAAGAGCATAATAATTCATCAGAAGAAAACAGAGAGAGAAAGACTGCAAACTACTTAATGTTTTGGCTGTAGGAACTGGCAGTTTCTCTCTCTCCCTTTGTTTTCTTCTGTTGAATTCAATATACAACCTTCTGGGTTTGTCAAAGAACGATGCCGGGATTAGTTGATGCGGATAGATTTCCAGCGTTGTGCTTCGTTTGACAGGGCCGCGCGTGTATGCGTATCTTTCTGCCAACAAGTGATGAGCCATCCATCGAATGAAATAAGCGAGAGATGGGCAGGACTTAACAGCACCTTATAAACTCACTTGCTGAGCTGAAGAGACTGCGCATTCAGAAGTGAATAAACATTTTTAAAACAATTAAAATACCCAGACAGTCCCCAAATGGACCTTTATTGATATACCTGGTGACTTGTGTTTAGTAAAAAGCATTGTATAAAGGTCTAGTAGATGACTATTGCCTTACCTATGTGGTATAAAAGCCAATCTGACTTGTTAGGCTATATTGCTAGTAGCCTAGTGTTTAAATGGTCCCCCGAATCCCCCTTCCCTAATTAGCCTACTGTAGTAGGGTATGAAATAGACAGGAACATATTAGGCCTAACTGGCTACATAATCTGTGTCCGTGTGCGTGAGTTTTTTTCTCTGTTTTATTCCTACCTAGACTGCACCAGTGCAGATTATGATCTGTCATTTCTTACAGACACAGACAAAGCACTCAGACCTGCAGAACCAGAAGTTTTAGCAAATAAATCGGGTTAATTTCAAACATTTAGCAGCGTCGACCTCGAGCCCTTTTTGGTCTCTAACTTTTTCGTCACCACCCTTCCGTTTTTTTTGTGACTGACATACAGTACCAATCAAAAGTTTTGACACCTACTCATTTCAGGGTTTTTATATATTTTTCTATATTTTTACTACGTTCTACATTGTAGAATAATAGTGAAGAAATCAAAACACAAAACACATATGGAATCATGTAGTAACCAAAAAGGTGTTATATTTTAGATTCTTCAAAGTAGCCACCCTTTGCCTTGAAAGCTTTGCATACTCTTGGCATTCTCTCAACCAGATTCATGACATAGTCACCTGGAATGCATTTAATTTAAGGTGTACCTTGTTAAAAGATAATTTGTGGAAAGAATCCTTAATGCGTTTGCGTCAGTTGTGTTGTGACAAGGTAGGGGTGGTATACAGAAGTTAGCCCTATTTGGTAAAAGACCAAGTCCAAGAACAGCTAAAATAAGCAAAGAAAAATGACAGTCCATCATTACTTGAAGACACGAAAGTCAGTCAATCTCGAAAATGTCAAGTACTTTGAAAGTTTCTTCAAGTGCAGTTGCAAAAACCATCAAGCGCTATGAGGAAACTGGCTCACATGAGGACCGCCACAGGAAAGGAAGAGCCAGAGTTACCTCTGCTACAGAGGATATGTTCATTTGAGTTAACATCACCTCAGAAATTGCAGCGCAAATAAATGCTTCTAAGCAACTTTTAATTATTTTTTTTTATCTTTATTTAACTAGGAACAAATTCTTATTTTCAATGACGGCCTAGGAACAGTGGGTTAACTGCCTGTTCAGGGGCAGAACGACAGATTTGTACCTTGTCAGCTCGGGGATTTGAACTTGCAACCTTCCAGTTACTAGGCTACCCTGCCGCCCCAGAGGAGACTACATAAAGCAGGCGTTCATGGTCAAATTGCAGCAAAGATACCACTACTAAAGGAAACCAATAGGAAGAAGAGACTTGCTTGGGCAAAGAAACGCGAGTAATGGACATTAATCCAGTGGAAATCTGTCCTTGGTCTGTCCAAATTTTAGATTTTTGGTTCCAACCACCGTGTCTTTGTGAGACGCAGAGTAGGTGAACGGATTATCTCTGTGTGTGTGGTTCCCACCATGAAGCACGGAGGAGGAGGTATGATGGTGTGGGGGTGCTTTGCTGTTGACACTGTCTGTGATTAATTTAGTATTCAAGGCACACTTAACCAGCATGGCTACCACAGCATTCTGCAGCGATACGCCATCTCATCTGGTTTGCGCTTAGTGGGACTCATTTGTTTTTCAAGAGGACAATGATCCAAAACACGCCTCCAGGCTGTGTAAGGACTATTTTACCAAGAAGGAGAGTGATGGAGTGCTGCATCAGATGACAATCACCCGACCTCAACCCAATTGAGATGGTTTGGGATGAGTTGGACCGCAGAGTGAAGGAAAAGCAGCCAACAAGTGCTCAGCATATATGGGAACTCCTGTAAGACTATTGTCAAAAGCATTCTGCGTGAAGCTGGTTGAGAGAATGCCAGGAGTGTGCAAAGCTGTCATCAAGGCAAAGGGTGGCTACTTTTAAGAATCTCAAATATAAAATATATTTGGATGTTTAACACTTTTTTGGTTACTACATGATTCCCTATGTATTATTTCATAGTTTTGATGCCTTCAGTATTATTATGCAATGTTGAAAATAGTCAAAGTAAGGAAAAATCCTTGAATGAGTAGGTGTGCCCAAACGTTTGACTGGTACTGTAGTCAGAGCGGGTCTCACTATGATGATGCACGTTTGACTTGAATGTGAATATGCGCCACCTCAGCTCAGCCAATCAGAATACTGTTGCCCACTGGTCAGCCAAATGCTCAATGTCGACGATTATGTCAACAGACACACAGCGAGCAAAAGTTATTAAAAAAATGTCTGTCTCATGGGCCGCCGGCCATGTCCATTATTTTATATATACAGTGGAGAGAACAAGTATTTGATACACTGCCGATTTTGCAGGTTTTCCTACTTACAAAGCATGTAGAGGTCTGTAATTTTTTATCATAGGTACACTTCAACTGTGAGAGACGGAATCTAAAACAAAAATCCAGAAAATCACATTTGTATGATTTTTAAGTAATTCATTTGCATTTTATTGCATGACATAAGTATTCGATCACCTACCAATCAGAAAGAATTCCGGCTCTCAAAATTGTAGACCTGCACAAGGCTGGGATGGGCTACATGACAATAGGCAAGCAGCTTGGTGAGAAGGCAACAACTGTTGGCGCAATTATTAGAAAATGGAAGAAGTTCAAGATGATGGTCAATCACCCTCGGTCTGGGGCTCCATGCAAGATCTCACCTCGTGAGGCATCAATGATCATGAGGAAGGTGAGGGATCAGCCCAGAACTACCCGGCAGGACCTGGTCAATGACCTGAAGAGGGCTGGGACCACAGTCTCAAAGAAAACCATTAGTAACACACTACGCCGTCATGGATTAAAATCCTGCAGCGCACGCAAGGTCCCCCTGCTCAAGCCAGCACATGTCCAGGCCCATCTGAAGTTTGCCAATGACCATCTGGATGATCCAGAGGAGGAATGGGAGAAGGTCATGTGGTCTGATGAGACAAAAATAGAGCTTTTTGGTCTAAACTCCACTCGCCGTGTTTGGAGGAAGAAGAAGGATGAGTACAACCCCAAGAACACCATCCCAACCGTGAATCATGGAGGTGGAAACATCATTCTTTTCAGCAAAGGGGACTGGACGACTGCACCGTATTGAGAGGAGGATGGATGGGGCCATGTATCGCAAGATCTTGGCCAACAACCTCCTTCCCTCAGTAAGAGCATTGAAGATGGGTCGTGGCTGGGTCTTCCAGCATAACAATGACCCGAAACACACAGCCAGTGCAACTAAGGAGTGGCTCCGTAAGAAGCATCTCAAGGTCCTGGAGTGGCCTAGCCAGTCTCCAGACCTGAACCCAATAGAAAATCTTTGGAGGGAGCTGAAATTCCATATTCCTAATTGCAAACAAAGGTTTCTGTACCAAATATTAAGTTCTGCTTTTCTGATGTATCAAATACTTATGTCATGCAATAAAATGCAAATTAATTACTTAAAAAGCATACAATGTCATTTTCTGGATTTTTGTTTTAGATTCCGCCTCTCACAGTTGAAGTGTACCTATGATAAAAAATTACAGACCTCCACATGCTTTGTAAGTAGGGAAACCTGCAAAATCAGCAGTGTATCAAATACTTGTTCTCCCCACTGTATATATATATATATGTTTTTTTGTTGTTGTCAATTTCAACCAGCCCACCATCAAATAAAATGTTATTGGTCACAGACACATGGTTAGCAGATGTTATTGAGAGTGTAGCGAAATTCTTGTGCTTCTAGTTCCGACAGTGCAGTAACATCTAACAAGTAATCTAGCAATTCCACAACAACTACATAATACACACAAACCTTAAGGGATGTAATAAGAATATGTACATATGAATATATTGCCAGATGGCCAGATGCCCATGCTCGAAGTCTATGGTTACTGCTAACATGCTAGTAGATACCATGGACTTCCAGTCATTGTGCTAATGCTAGTTAGCATTGGCTCGCGAAACTACCTATAACTTCCTTCATACTGGCTGCAGACATAAAAAGGGTATCCATGAGTTCATCTGACTCTGGGGAAGTAGATAAAGGACTTCATTGCCACAATCTCAAAGTATCCCTTTACGGTATGTTATTCATGAAAAGTTGTTAGTGCATGCATTTCGTTTACCAGGTCATAACAAGCTCTGCTTCCATTTTATACTGACCTACATATCCTTAATGTATCTGAAATGACCATGTACAGATGTAGGATCTTAATTTGAGCCAGTTTGCAAGAGCAGGTAAAATAATCCTGCAGCAACATGAACATTTGAATTACTATGTGGATTATAATGAATCAAAAATGTTTGGGGGTGATACATTTTTTGTAAGGGAAAATCAAGTCTGATATTTCAAAGTGGAAATGGCAAACTTCAGAAGCCTTTTTGAAACTCGAATACACTACAAGTTTTACATTTCCTGCAAAAGGTTATCCTGCAACAGGGTGATCAAATTAAGATCCTACAACTGTACATATACTTCATATTCTGTAAAGCTTTGTTTGTGTCCACCATTCGCTCATTGTTGTACTTGGTCAAATTTAAGATGCCCTTCCTGGCATAGACACTGGAGCCACTACGGTTGTACATATAGTAGCCACTAGATGGCAATAGATGGCTTCTTGTACTATTCTGGAGGGAGTGAAGAAATCTCCATATTAGTCAATGGATCTCTCAGCATCTGTTGCGTAGACCAATAATTGCAATGGTTTGAAAGAGCAATCAATCAGTCATTTACTTTCACAACATTTTACTGGACCTATTAGACCTGGTAATAATCCACTGGTCTGTCATTACTAAACATAGATAGTAACTTTAGAATGTGGAGATGAGGTGATGACGAGCATACAGTACAGTATATCCCTAATAGATCAATCTTAATATTATTTAATCTAGTAAGATTTTTGTATTTTTTATTATATCCTAATTTGATTTGGCTCATAAAGAGTCATAGCGGCCTATTTTACCATGTGCTCGCAGTTCACTTTGGAATTAGTACATTTTTGTCAACAATGAGAAATACAATCCATATTTCTCTATTGAATTGAAAATCAATTTTACAGAAAGCAATGAATTAATATGCCACAGACTGTTGTATGTGTGAATAGATTATGAATAACCTTGATACATGGATAAGTATTCTGTACATTGCAGTCAGGCGGCCGAGTGTTTTGACTTGAGGCGTTTCTTGCACGTAACATGAGTAAAACAACACCGTCTCTGTAGTGAGATAAACGAATCACCCCACCACTTCATGGCCACGGCTACTTCAATGGCTCACTTTGAAACTGTGCTCACATCCAGGGGAGATGTGCACACTGAAGTCTTAAACGCAGCCCTGCTTCTGAGGTCTTCAGCCAAATGCTCCTCTTGGATTTATTCCTGCCATTGATCCATGTCTGGCTGCAGGGCCAGGGATAAGGGAGAGATGGCAGCTGGGAGAGACTCTGCTTCCCTTAATGAATTCATCCAGCTAGACAACAGCCCAAACAGCCTATGGATAACTTCTGCTCCCAGGCAGACTGGGGCTCACTGTCTGGGCCCACATGAGAACAAGAACAACTCCTCTTCTCTCCTCTTCTCTACTTTACCCAACCAGAAGGAGCAGAAGGTACTGATGGTCTGTGCGGGTAGGTATAGACAGGGACAGAGTGGATGTTCTGTGCGTTTGATGTACTGTACATGACCCGAGAGTGTGTCAGCAGGAGGCTGGCTCCCCACGCAAGTCAGGCCACTCCCAGCAGCCTAGTCTCAGAGCATTTAGTTTTATTCTGTACGTAAATCTGTGATACTCCATTTAGTATAATATGTTACGTTTTGTATGTATTCATTTGTGCAGGTCCATCACCCATTTCTTATGTTATGAATTACAATTCGTACTATACGTTACAAATTGTAAAAATGTATGACATGTTATGAATTCTAGCTAGGTGGCTAACGTTAGCTAGGCTAGGGTTAAGTTTAGGAGATATGTTAAAGGGTTAGGGGAAGGGTTAGCTAAAAGGGTTAAGGTTAGGGCTAGGGTTAGCTAAGAAGTAGTAAGTAGTTGAAAAGTTGCTAATGAACAAAAATTCTAAAGTTGTCCTTGATGAGATTCAAACTCACAACCTTTGGAAGGGGAAATTGGGATACCTAGTCAGTTGTACAACTGTATGCCTTCAACTGAAATGTGTCTTCCGCATTTAGGTTGCTAGACGTTCGCATTATACACCCACCCAGACCACCCACCCTACTATTGTTTTTGCCTTAAGTAACCATACCAAATTTAAAATGTTAAACTAATTTGAGTGTCGCGGATTTACATGTACTATGTTTAGTCTATCACACCAGGCTGTTCCTAGAGGCCAGGGCAGCTCTACTGCTAATGCAACTGTAGCTCCAAAGGAACAGCACTGTCACTAAGGTAAAAAAAAAGCAAACATTTTTTTATTAACCTTTATTTAACTAGGCAAGTCAGTTAAGAACAAATTCTTATTTTCAATGATGGCCTAGGAACAGTGGGTTCACTGCCTTGTTCAGGGGCAGAACAACAGATTTTTACCTTGTCAGCTTGGGGATTCAATCTTCAATCTTCCTTTCGGTTACAAGTCCAAAACTAACCACTAGGCTACCTGCCGCCCCAAACATCTAAAGATCACTGTCCTCTTTTTTTTCACTCTGTTTTGCCTTTTGTCTTTTTACTTTCTAAACATCAAAACATATGTTTTTATAATATATACGTGTGTAAGAAAGAATATTTAATTCAAAATAAACTAGATAGGGGTAAGGTGTGTGTCTATATATTGTTTGGGTAATTGAATTCATTATTAATGCCATACCTCAAAACATATAATTATAATTCTGTTACTCTTTCTCAAATGCCTCTACCCACTAAACATGCCCATTTCCTCAGCGCAACACCTTTTGGCAGAGTGTTTCCATCCACCCTGTGATACACACATGGATACGAAGTGACATGGATAATGAGCGGTAGATTATTAATGAGCATCCTGATTGAGCAGCTGATTTCTTCTGTTGAAGGCCAATCATATCTGTCCATTTATTTAAAGATTTAATTGCTGTTATACATTGAGTTGAACAACAGGTGTAGCACACAAATAGCATTAGCGCAACAAAGAAATATCCAAAAAGGCAGTGGCTTGCAGGATGCAATGATAAAACCCATTGATCATGAGAATATGTGGTATTTTTGAGTCAACCAGAGTAAACACAGTACTGAGGCAAAGGTTGGATTTTGTGTTTGTGTCTACCTTTTTTAGATAATAGATTGCACTTCCAGACAACGTAAGAAGAACGTATATTTGAAAGGCTAGTTTGGTGGTAATTCTAACATTAATAATGGACAGCTATATTTGCATGTGTTTTATGTTTAAATTATCTAATTTTACTAGACTTTTTCTAAAGGTGGTTTTCACCTTGTCATTTTCTGATATATTGTGTCGCGGCTAATTACACATTTTCAATGTTGGCTTCCTAGTCTGCCTGCTAACCCCACATATATTTTTCCAGAGGTCTTGGTGCTGGAGAACACTAAGTATCCAGCTTTGTTAATTACAAGGATAACACATTCACTCGTCAAATAATGGATATGGTTTGCAATTTCAAGTTTTAATAATCAATTACTGGGAGTAATTCTCTGTGGAGTCACAAGTGAGTCATTAAATCTCAAAAGGGAAGACATAGGTAATGTAGCTTTTTCTAAAGCCCTATTTTTAAATACATAAGGGAACAGGTTCTCTTCTACTTCAATTCTATGCATTTCCTTCCCTTATTACAATGTAAAGTAGCTCAATTAGACCTGGACTGTTCAAATTGAACACTACAGTACAAGGCAATGACACATCCCCTGGTTAAATACTGTCTCCGTGTAGGTAGCAATTGCTAAAGACGAATATAAAGTAAGACGTTAAACACTCTTGGCTAATATTATTGTACATCGAATGTATTGTTATAGGCAATAAATTAGAAATAATATTCATAATAAAATTAGCTTTAGGTCCAGGCTGATGTCATTAGATGTTAAGCTCAGTATAGCTTTCCCAGACCAGTGGCAGGGTAACAATCCATGGTGTTGTTTTCCCCACCAGCAGGACAGTTGTTATTGTCTTCACAGAAACACCTTCAAAGCAGCAACATTACAGTGGGATTTCTGACCTTAGAAAGAGTGCTCTGCTCTGAGGGAGCCTGGCAAGAGGCAGCCCCCCTAATCCCCAGTTGAAAGGCATACCTTTATATTGCTCAAAGGAGATAGAGAAATCACAGCGAGCCAAGTGTTTGTGTGATAAAAACTGACATGTGTAAATAATGCCTGTGTGTATACAGTAAAGAAGGGAATATTGTAAATATGTATAAGGCTCTTAGGAAGATCACACAATGAATCGATAATATCACTAAGGATATTTTCGAGAGTTATTGGCTATCCTCAAACCCCTGCCTGTTTTCTGAGCTGGATAGGTGCACTGAGAGACAGAGTGGGACAGTCAGAGATGGTTAGAGACACAGAGAGCGAGAGAGAGATGGAGAGAGACAGAGATGGAGAGAGATACAGAGATGGACAGAGAGAGAGAGAGAGAGAGAGAGTGAGAGACAGAGATGGAGAGAGGCAGAGAGAGAGAGAGATACAGATGGAGAGAAACAGAGAGAGAGTGAGAGACAGATATGGAGAGAGACAGAGATGGAGAGAGGCAGAGAGAGAGATGAGATACAGAGATGGAGAGAAACAGAGAGAGAGTGAGAGACAGAGATGGAGAGACAGAGATGGAGAGAGACAGAGAGAGAGTGAGAGACAGAGATGGAGAGAGACAGAGAGAGAGAGAGATACAGAGATGGAGAGAGACAGAGAGAGAGTGAGAGACAGAGATGGAGAGAGACAGAGAGAGAGAGACAGAGATGGAGAGAGACAGAGATGGAGAGAGACAGAGATGGAGAGAGACAGAGATGGAGAGAGACAGAGATGGAGAGAGGCAGAGAGAGAGATACAGAGATGGAGAGAAACAGAGTGAGAGTGAGAGACAGAGATGGAGAGAGACAGATAGTGAGAGAGAGAAGAAAGAAATTGAGCGAGGCTTCAGCATCTCCAGCAGCTTGGGCCTGTGTTGACCAACAGTGTTTCAGAAGTGCAGGAGCTCGCTGTGTGGCTCAGTGGCTGGCTGGCTGACTGACTGACCACCGACTGAGCAACATTAAGGCAGTACTGCATGTAAAACCTGCTCACTCCTCACAGTAACACGTGAGTTTGGCAAGCAGGGAGGTGGGCAGAGAGAGAGAGCTGTGGACAGACAGCAGGGAGATTTAACTGACAGCTTATAGAGGAGATTGACTGATGTTTTAGGTGATCAAAAGGATGGATAAGAAATGGAAAATAACAGGGGGAAAAACAGGAAGGGGTCTTGGAGAGAAAACATTTGGATTTTTACAGCCGTAGTAGAGCATAAAACGTGAAAGCAAAGTTGAGATTTTGTACAGCAGCATAGGCCTACTGATTGACATCACAAAGTTCGTATTCAACTGCACATTTTCAGTTGTTTGAAAATCAGAAATGAGACATGCCCTGAAATGAATACATCATGACATTATACAGGTACAGCAATCACATTTGATCCATAATACACTTTAAATATTTCGCTAACTCAAATTTGGAATAGTTTCAGTGTGAAGAACATAAAGAGTTCACATATGACATTATGCAACATGTACTTTCAAAATAATTACTTTGAAATACTTCAAGAAGCAGCATGCACTCTAACCAAAGCATCGTTGTAGTATCACTGAAAACAGGGCATATTGTACGTAGTGTGTGCGTGTGTGTGTGTGTGCGCACGCACTACGTACAATATGCCCTGTTTTCTCACACACACACACACACACACACACACACACACACACACACACACACACACACACACACACACACACACACACACACACACACACAACAAAATCGTGAGGTTTATAGACAGCAACACGGCCAACACACCACATTGAATCTATTTACAATTCTACCTACTTTTTTCTCTCATTTACATGATGTGCGAGTGACTCCTGAGCTAGACAGGAAGCCTTGTGGAAGAGCTAGGAAATGAACCATTTCTCAGAGCGCTGAGGAGTGGAAGCAGAGCAGCATATGTTGGGATTTGAATAGTCAATCGATGAATAACCCAGAGCAGTGTTTTTCTGGACGGATTGGTTAGAACAGTGCTCTGCATTGGTGGGGGAGGGGAAAGGGGGGGGTCATCCTTCCACAAAGTACCAGGTGGTAGTCAAAAATATTTGCACCGCCAGGAGGTATTTAAAGAGATATTTAAAAAAAATCGATACAGAGCTGACCTTTCACTGGGCATTTGCCGCTTGCTCACTCTCCCCATCTCCCCTGCTTCTGAGGCAGAGGAAATCATAGCACCATTTACACTCATTCTCTCCTAATCATATTCACATACTCTTTCTGGTGTTTCAGTCAGCTAGAATTTTGTCAAGAACAAAACTTGTACTCATGACTTTCGCAAGACATCTCATCATCATTTTCTAAATTATTTGAACTGAATCCGGAATCCAGGTTTATTGTGTTTTAATATTGAGTTTAATATTAATATCTCAATTACAGTTGTTACGTACAGTATTGTACTTACATTTAAGACTATCTAAAAAAATATACATGTTTTATTGATAACTGATTATTACGTCTTTGGGGAGTATCTAAAGGTTTGTTCGTGAAGTTTTCACATCTGACGGTTGCAGACACAACATGCTTAACCATGAACTTTTCTGCTCTTTTCTGCCTGTCTTTACCTTTGAATAAGAGCCCATCTATTATTTTATGAAATCATTTAGAAACGTTTGTCCCGCAAATCTATCCTGGTGAACATACTGTACAGTTCAACAGCTCAACAACAAAGACTCTCCTGCTCATCTGTCCGTCTGTCCGTCCGTCTGTCTGCCTCTCTGTCTCACAAGGTTGGAGCACCACTAGAGGGCAGGAAGTGCCCAACAAGCAGTCACATCAGAACAATCTCCAACTCCTTACACTTTTTATTACTAAACACAAAATCAAGTAATTACAGATTGTATTGTACCCTGAACTATATCATACCACTACACTATAGCATACCTGGTGTATCATAGTTTACCTTATTGTCTATAATGTTCAAATCCTATTTAGAACCATGTAATGAAACTGAAAGTGATTTAATACATTACATACAAATACCCTGTTGCAGGAGAACATTCTTTGCAATGAGGAAACCAAAACACAGTAGTTTGTCATTTCCACACCAAAAAATGGGTGATCTGATAAATCAATAGTCAATCGATCAACAATATAATAATACTTTCAGCAACAAGAAAAAATATGTTTAATTTACAACCTGTAGAAATGATGAGAATAGAAAGGTTCAGAACTTTTGTGAAACATCACAGCACAGTTGGAAAACACATGACAAATATAAATCCAATGTGGATGGTGTTGAGAGATAGATGGGAGGGGTTGAATGGAGCTGAAGGTTGGGAATAAGAACAACTAATAACAAGATAACTCATGTAAAACATACTGTGTCCGTAAAATGTATACAGGTTGAGAACTTTTGCGAAATAAATCGATGTTTGAGGTTTGAGGACGGACAGGAGTAAAAACAAACAAAATATAACATTTGTAAAATAGACTGTTCCTGTAAAATATATATAGTACGTACGAGCTGGAAGTAGAAGCCCTAAGCGTTGTTGTTCGCTAGTTTACTCCTATTAAGGGAGGGGTGGCAGGGCTAGAAAGTAATAAAGGAAAATATATATATTTTTTAATTTGTATATATGAGTATGTAAATGTATTTATAAGTATGTGTATATGTATTTAGGTGTGTATGTATGTAAGTATGTATATATGTATATATATATATATATATATATATATATATATATATATATATATATATATATATATATATATATATTTGCCCAAAAATATATGGGGGATTGGAAGTGATGCAGACAATTACATTGATGAAAGCAACAATCTGGCTGCAATATTAAAGCTGATCTACATCCTAAAAATACAAATATATAAAAAATGTATCACCCCCACAATTAATTGTAATCCACATTTTAAATTCACATATCCTGTCGCTGCAAGACTATTCTCCTGCTGTAGAAAATTGGCTCAAATTAAGCTCCTACATCTGTACATTTTGTCTTGTTGAGAAACAAAAACCTACTGTTTAATATTCCTTTGGAAAGATCCGAAAACAATTGACCCTTTATATGATAAACGACTTTGTGACCCCATCTTGCCATGCTGCTTGGCGGTTGCAGGCTATTTCAACAGGTTTTTCCCTGGAACAGATTGCTAGGGAGGAACAGATGTCAAGATCATGGGCTCACAACGTTTAATTGTTCTTAAGGGGATGGAGAGACTTTTGCTTCACAGGTTGTTGTCAACTGATCCTACATGTGAACAAACAGCTGTATACAGAACACATTACCAATCACCCCAATAGAAGTGTGATAGTACTACATATACCATTACTCCAACGCAGGGAGAATGCATGTAAATACCTGCTGTGGGAGTGTGAAGTGAAATGTGTAATTAATGGGTTTGATTTTTTAAATATGCTTCCTATGAGTTTGAAAATCAAACATTGGAGGATTTGGCCATTTTTCCTGATCTGTATCTCATTCAAAGGGCTTCATGGAAAATGGTAGGACATAAAAATGTTCCAATGTCATACAATTAGTTGAATCAAAAATACATTTGGGAAATTATAGTGAGTTAGTTTGATCAATTTAGAAATAGGAAACTGGTGTTAACTAAGTATAGAGGCAGCACTACATTCCTCTACTGTTGGGCCATCCAGCCTCAGTATAGTTCCAGCCAGGAGAGCTCATCTCCTACAGAGCATGACTGAGGGCTGACTGATCACCCCCAATAATGATCAATGTCCACCGGGGTGGATACTGTCCCACAAGTGCTGGAGGAAAATGGGAGGATGAAAGCAATACACACACATACATTACACTGGCCAATTGATTAGATGTTATTTTCTTCCCAATGACATGGTCTTGGACAACGGCCATCCACTGGCTGATCCATTGACTGGCTATCCACTGGCTGATCCATTGACTGGCTGTTAAGGGTGTTTTTGCTTGTTGCTGCTTTTCTGTGTTGATTGTGTGCTCGTGGAGAGGTGTTTTGTTACTGTGATTGGCTAAAGTGGTGGGCAATAAAGGCATGTTTTATATAATGGACCAAGTGGTTAAACAATGTACTTTATGTAACATGAATGATGTCATATACATGAAATGTAGAACAATAACGGAAAAACCTTACCCTCAACTTTAAATATATGTTTTTCCATTTTGGTTATTGTTATCATTCTACATTTTACAGTACATCTACGTCTTCAAAACATGACAAGTGGCAGAACAACAAGTCCACAGTAATGTATTCTGTAGCTGCCTAGGGAAGGGGAAGGATTGTGAAATGTGCACTGAAGTGAAACATGAAAGGTTCCAGACAGCATCTGACACTGTGTCATTCAGCAACACACAGATAAAAACCAATTCGTCACCAAACCCCCTGCAACTTCTTTTCGTCCAAGACGTACCACTAACAAATGTCCTACTATAGAGAGTATGCCAAATATCTTCAAAGATAATCTTTATGTTTATTCAAAAAATCACATAAAAAGGCACTGACTTAAACAAAGCCCAAAATATTATGCTGTATTTGATTGGCAATACCCCTTCAGCCTTTCTCTACAAACACATTTCTCCCCCAACAGGCTTGCAAGCTCAGGTTTGTCCTTTATCCAGGAGATTTAGTGAATTATTAAATTAATCAGCCGGTCACAATATATGCCCATCTCAGTGCGGATCCTTCGGACACTACTTCATAATTGTTGCCTTTGTACATTATTTCGCAATGCCAGAAAATATGGGGATTGATTCCACAAGAAAATGTATTGGACTTGGTGCCATTACTTGGACAGGGAATATTTAGAGAGCATTCTATTTGTTTACTTAGCTCATCCTTTCATGCTGGGTTGAATCGAGACTAACGTCAATCATACCTTTGGACCTCAGACTTGTATAGCTAACTCCCTCAATTTGCCCCTTATTATCTGACAAGTTAATTGAATCCGAGTCCAATACATCCCTCCAGATGCTCCTCTGTAAGGAGGCACAAAAGTGCTGGAACAGGTGTAGCTGTGTTAACACATATTTCCATTGAAGATCAGTTTGCTCTGGTCAGGCATCTGAGAGATGGGTTTATTTGGCTTTGTTTAAATACCTTTCATTTTGATCACACTGGGAAGTATTCCTATCATCCTCCATTCAAAAGCTTCCACTTTGACCCACATATAGCAATCTATTGATATAACTGAGAGAGAGGCCTCAGTCTCCATGTACAGTGTTAGCACAGTAGGATACAGACACAAACATTATCTGCTAATGGGGACACGGGCAAAATGACCGTGACCTCAGAATCCACTGCATTTTAGGAGGAAAAAGACGTTTCTTGGCCCATAGCAGAGTGCTAAACAGAGGTCACAACAGATTTGTTTGCCTTGTCTTGCAGGGGTGGGAATTTCACGACATAACAGTAATTGTCACATTCCTGATCACTAAAGATGAGAATGGGACAATGTAATAGAGTCCTCTGCAAAGGCATTTGTAAATCATGGTATCTTTTTTGGACATGGAGGTACGCAAGCCATTATTCTGGGAGACCCTGAATGCTTATCATGAAACAACTTGTATTAAACGTCTACTGTCAACGAGACTTTCAGCGGATCAGAATTGCTTACATACCCAGCCATGAAATGTCTTCAAAGTATATCTCAAGACTTACACCATTCACTCTTAGAAGAAAAAAAAGGTGCTATCTAAAATCTAAAAGGGTTCTTCAGCTGTCCCCAAAAGAGAAACATTTGAAGAATCATTTTTAGTTCCAGGTAGAACACTTTTGGTTCCAGGTAGAACCCTATTGGGTTCCATGTAGAACCCTTTCCCCAGAGGGTTCTACATGGAACCCCAAATAGTTCTACCTGCAACCAAAAAGGGTTATTCGATGTGGACAGCCTCAGAACCCTTTTGGAATCCTGTTTTCGAATAGTTTTGTTTCACCTCGATTCCCAATAACCCATAGTCATTTTAAGTTCCCTTACATAGTAGAATATGATCATAAAATCAAGGTGAGGTTTAACCTCAATTCTAATACTGCCAGAAATATGACCCGCTAAAAGGATATTCATCAGTACCATTGCTTTCTTTATAGTCATTTTTGTTTATGGATAAACTCCGTTCACAAGCTGCAGCCCGCTGACATGAATTAAGCACTGTGAATGATCCATAGCCACATAGCCAAAAGGTTATGCTGCTACTTCGTACCACATACGGTGGTGCAGATAAGGACTTTTGTCAAACGGCCTCACATTGGGTTTGACTTCATCAAAATGTACTTTCATGAACATTATGGTGCATGGACTATTTTCACACAGGCAACCTTTGACTTGAATTGGAATCATTCAGTTCGGAGATAATTCATCCTTCGAGCATGAATTGTAAGAGAGCTATAGACTATGTGCTTTATTCTTTCAGACATATGAGAGATGGTGGGATTAAGGAATGCACTCTACCATATTGATCCCAGTGTAGTGAGAGGTCAGTTAATGTTTTTACTTAACTGTTTTTGTTTTGCATTGCTCTGACCACCATTTATCAGAGGTATATTCTTGGAGCACTATCAGATTGCATAAAAACCCTACACTCTTGATTTCCTTGATTTTCCCATTACATAGATGTTAAACCAGCTTCCTTGGATATTCTACAAAACACACATTTATTTATATATTAACTGACGCGAAAGTTTATAAAACTAACATTTATCAATAAATGAATTGAATCCAATTTTTTTTTTCATGAAAGCTGATTAGGATTTAAATGGGTTTAGTCCATGGGATAGATATGTTGTGTCCCAACTGGTGCTAAACCAGTTGCTAAACCAGTTGCTAAACCAAATGCTAAGATGATTTTTATTGACCAATCTTTGATCCAGAAGACTAAAGACGACACTGCTTCAGCGCTACAATGGAGAACCCTGAGGGTCAATATACTTACTGTGTCCGGGGAAGGAAAGAGAACTACAGTACCTCAAACTACCTCGTATGCAAGGTTGCTTGAAGGACAAGACGATAGGAATGAATGGACTTTTACGTATTCATAATTAAAGAGAGAGAGAGAGAGAGAGAGAGAGAGAGAGAGAGAGAATGTGCACGTTTGCATCATTTTCAAAAGCATGCACGCATGTTTGTATCATGCCTCTGTCGCAGAGTTTACCGTAAAACCAAGAAGAAAGGAGACAACGTCTGAATACCATAACACTTCATCTTCCCACTGTGTGAGTGAGTGCTAGCTTTAATCAGATTTGTAGCCAAATGACTCCATGCCCCTATTTTCACATCCAATCTGCGTGGTCTATCAAGGACCTTGTTGCAGAATTTTGAACAGATATGGGCTTGCATTAACTCTTATCCCCTTCCTGTAAGTATGGAACACTTTACCAAGAGCACCCTGATTTCCAAAAGGACTGAAGAGCCTTGTTATTAGAAATGGAATTACAAAACATTGATATCGTTCCCACCCGAAAAGGACACTCCTCGGAGATGTGAAGCAGTACTCGAGGCGAGGATAGCATTCCAGCACAATTGACGGAAAACCATTTACTCCCCAATTGCAAGCACATACTTCATCCCTCACCGGCATCCTAAACTCCATGGAGAATTGATTCATGGCTCTTCACTTGCTTTTTGCTTTGTTGATTTGTTTAAAGATTCTTCATCAAGTCCTGGCACTCCAAGAGAAATTGAGGGGGAAAACCCAGTGATAGCGGAAACTCAAACCTAATGCAGACACTATAGAGATACAGAGGCTCTAAGGTCTCCAGAGAGTACTCTGTATGCGCGCGTGTGTGCGCGTGTGTGTGTGTGCGTGCGTGTGTGTGTGTGTGTGTGGGCGTGCGTGTGTGTGTGCGAGTGCGTGCGTGCGTGCGTGCGTGCGTGCGTGCGTGCGTGCGTGCGTGCGTGCGTGTGTGTGTGTGTGTGTGTGTGTGTGTGTGTGTGTGTGCGTGTGTGTGTGTGCGTGTGTGTACGTGCGTGCGTGTGCGCGTGTGTGCGTGTGCCTGTTGATGCATTATCTTCCTAAATAAAAACAGTCACTTTTTACGGGCATGTCTTACAATTCAGAAAACAAGTCCCTTAAAATGATAACATTGAATTATCCACATTACTCAATAGTGTTGGCCATAGAAAGATTCCTCTTCCTTTCTGACATCCTTCATACTGTACCCATCTCACAATGCATGGTCCCTGGTGTACACCTGGCCAGATACTTGATCATGGGAGAATTGAAATACTTGACATCAAAATTCTAAGCATGAAGCATCCATGATATAAATTCAACACCATTCAGATGACTGAATAATAACATTAATGACATTTTTACATTGACTAAAAGTCAGAGTTCCCCCTTCATTAATTTTACAGTCACTCTCTTGGACTGTGGAAATGCATAACCATAGCACAAGTTTCTTCGGTCTCATGTGCTTCAACTTTAGCCTTGGCACATCCATTGGAATTGTGAACTTGTAATTGCATACCTTTCAAAGGAAGGTTGAGTTCTTTCTTTCTCATATTGCGCTTACGTGGGGGACAGTCTTCTAATACCATCACAATGGAATAGGAAATGTGATATGCTATCTATTCAATCTAATATCATATCAGTTATCTATGTGTAGGAGTAGAGCAAGTCGGAATGCTTTACCGTTTCAGTGCTGTATGCATAGCTAGGTGAACAATTTCTTTTATCACAAAGTTTATGTTTGCGCAGTTGAAATACTCTGAGTTTAAATGTAAACTCTTTTAAAGAATGGCGTCCAGAAACCTACTGCGGACACCTGATATAAGGAAGAGAAGTTGATAGTTCACATATTGATTATCAAGTGTGTCGACACACAACACACGGGGGATTATGATGTGTTGATATAGTCAAATGGTAATCCCTTTAAAGCTGAACATTGTATTTTGAGATCCAGCAAAAAGACTGGCGAATAACCTGAACCTATTTCCTTTTCTGCTTATTCTGTTGACAGATGGAAGATAGATACATCTTCATGTGCCCGGGTTTAGTTCTTAAGGTCTGGGTTGATGAGAGCATTACAATTGGAAACACATTTCTTCTTGGTGTTGAATAAATATCGACTTCATCTGCCTGGAAGAGGAATAAAAGCATTAGTTACATAGCCAGACTTGATAGGATCTCTTCCCTTTCCATCAGGCTACAATGATGTACAGTAATCGGAGGTGTGTGATACAACCAGCAGAAGATATTTGAAAAGAAAGTTGACATACACAAAAGGTTAATCACTGCTATCAAACAATTACAATGTTCTGCATGAAGGAGAGAAAAAAAAAACGGCCATTCTCCACTACGTTGATAACTGATGAAACGTGTGAATTGAAATGATACAAGATATTTCTCTGAAAGAACCCCAAGGATGATTTACTTGTCCGTGTAGGACACTGGGTTACCGTTCAGACTAACTGCTCCTTGTATGACCATAAGAACGGGTAGGTATGCCTCTAAAGCCTCCAAACGTTGTTCTACGGAGTGGTCTTATTCCCCCTGAAGAACTGGGGCTCAACCTGGGCCATATCTTGTTCAGCTCAGCTTAGAGTCTCAAATGCGGCTCTGATTTCCTTGTAGGCCTTAGCGGTCTTAAGAAGTGATCACATTACACCGATGCCCCAAGGATTAAACAGGGCAGTCAGTCTCTCTCGGTCTCACTCACTCACTCAATCACTCACTCACTCACTCACTCACTCACTCACTCACTCACTCACTCACTCACATTCAGATTGCTTTATTGGCATGAAATGCAATTTGTAGATATTGGCAAATGGTACAACATTTCAGTGTAAGTACATGCATTTACATAGGTGACCCTCACTCACTCACTCACAATGCATTTATATAGGTGACACTCACTCACTCATTCCCTCACTCACTCTCTCCCTTTGTAGTCAATAGAATACCAACTAGAAAAGATTGAGGCGATGGGAGAATCAATTTACTGGAAGCCTCCACAGTTCTCTCATCGTTTTACGTGTCATATGCCATCTCGGATTGTGACACAAAAAGCAAAACTCAGTATGTGGGATGGTTTCTGTGTGGTTTAATGTTAGAGCAGGAAAGGGATTTTGATTCAGTAGACAAATGGTTGTGTTTCACTGAAGGAGTTAAGCGGTGTGTTTATGGAGCTACTGATGTACTATCTGTTCCCCAATCAAATGAAAACCCCCATAAACTTCCAAGGACTCCATCCAGCCAAGCCATGGACTGTTCTCTAAGCTCCCGTCTGGCAGGCGGTACCGGAGCATCGGGTCTCGGGACCAATAGGCTCGGAAAGAACTTCTTTCCCCAGGCTACAAGACTGTTGAATAGCATAAAACGGTTGAATAGTTAACTACCTGTGCCCTCCTTCACTCCCACAGACTATCAACACTGACAACCTGCACAGACTATATGCCTGTCCTCAGGTCTCTACCACTCAGCCACATACACCTGCACTGATACTTCATATTCATGCATACTCACACACACACACACACACACACACACACACACACACACACACACACACACACACACACACACACACACACACACACACACACACACACACACACACACACACACACACACACACACACACACACACACACACACACACACACACACACACACACACACACACACACACACACACACACACACACACACACTCATGGTCACACACTCACTCATTACCATGCATGCACCACATACGCTGCTGCCATAATTGATTGATTGATTACAGTGATTAATATGGCCATTCGTTGCTGCTATATTGTTTATAACGATCATCACTACCATTCGTATTTCTCCTGCTACCAGACACCTTTTCCCCGTTTCCATGTGCATTCCTTCCTCAATCACTCCGGTACCCCTGCACATTGGCACAACGGCACTGGTGCTGCACTGACCTCTACAGTGACCTAAATATCGTACCTGTAGATATCCACATTCTCATCTTTATTTGATATGATTATTTTCTTCTCTCTCGCGTCACTTGTTTTATTTGTCATCTATATTACTACCCCTGTTGTGAATGATTGGGAAAGAGCTTGCAAGTTAAGCATCTCACTGCACTGTTTCACACCTGCAGTATCACCGTGCATGTGACAATAAAACTTGAAACATTGTAAAAAATCATCATCAGAAGGCTGATATTCAGATGGACATGACGTTCGCCGGTACAATGTCATTAGGTTTGCAGGGTAACAGCGAGTGAACACATTTGTTGTGTCCGTTTTTTTTCGTTGAGAATCTGCTGATGGGCAGATTGGACTGTGGGGACTCCAACCCACTCAGCACTATCGTATTGTAATCAATAGTTACGTTTAGTGCTGACACTCCAAAGAGTTCTACAGTTCAACAGTCAAATTCCACGCAACTACTGCAGCCTATTAACCCCTGTCACATCACACGCGGCACCGGAAAACGTTCAAACAGGTTGCTTCCTTATTGTTTTCGCATCCAAATAAACATCTCCGTGATTACACTTTCAACTTCAGGAAGAATCCCATTCCATTTGCAGGGGAAAACATGTCACAACATTTTTGTCAGTCATTTTTTAAATGAACCAACGGAATTTTATGGTTGTGACTGAATGAGAATATACGGTCCTGTGAGTTCAGTAAGATGACTCAAGAACTGGAAATGTTGATCGTTGCAGTGTCCATTAATACGTTAGATCCGTGTATACAATACTGTCACTTCCATCACATACACAGTGTGTTCTCATAAACTCAGTAAACAAACAGTATTTTCATTAACTGACGTGAATACGAAATTCTTATTTCTACACACCCCCCAAAAAAATCCATGTCCTCGGAGCGTCCATTTCATAACGTTCAAGTGTGTTTCAATGGACACCTCCACGTCGATCCTTGTGTTGTCATATAAGCATGCTGATGAGAGATCATCTTTGACCCCCGCTCAAGATCATTTGAAATGTTTCCCCCCTTTCCCCGACCAAATACTACTTGGTATCGAGAGACCATGTCAGAGGGAAAATAATGAGATCTCTAACTGACAGATACGAGACGTTCCTATTATGCATTTTCCCAAGAATTGGTTCCTTTATGGATGACTTTCACAAAAAGGTAACAACTCAATATTGATATTACTAATATGGCCGGAAAGTTACAAGACATAACATTATGCACTTCTTAAATAGGACTCTTGGCTGTCCCTCCAGTCTAGTTCTTTCTTAAGCCCCGGGCTTTGAAAAAGTGGATGATGAAGTCTGGAATGAAATGATTACAACAGACAGCTTTCAGGGTAAAATGAAATCCCACAGTATTATTTTCATCTGCCAGAGATTCTTTTGAAGTTTATATTCACAGCACCATGGCCATAAGTTGGAGTTTAAAAGTAAATGTGCCAGCCTGAAAAGATGACAGACTGGTCACTCATAAAAATTAAAAAATAAATGTCTCGGACTCTGAGATTTTCAGTTCTTGCTCAATACACTTTCTTTTGTTTTCGAAATAAATCTGTATTTTGCCTTCACTTCATCGTTATGACTACAGAACACTTTTCTGATTATACTCTTTAAGATCGTAATTTAAATGCGAACAAAAAAATGAATACAAGTATTTTCTTCCAGAGACGAAATGTCATTAAAGACCCTCTGATCCTTTTCCGTATGGGAATGCTCTGTGGCGATTGTAGAGCAGTTGGTGTGCTTGGTTATATTGTAGGACTATTCTATATCAGGGGATGAAGCTGTCTGTTCGGGTGATTGACACAAGCCCACATTAAGAGGTGGTTTTGGAAATTAGTCCGTGGAGACCCTCTGGAGCCGAGCAGGAGAAGGAGAGCCGTCTCCAAGAGGAGCCGTGCCTTTTTAACCTCACTCATTGGTATTCCAATGTGCAAGTGGCAAGCTGCTCTCTAAATAGCTGAGGCATCCAGCCTGGTACCCCCTCGACACGCTCCTGCGCAGACAGACCCGTGGAGAGCTGCCAACAATATGCAGCCCAGAATCCTCAAATTAAAATGGGCCCAATTAATAATCACATAGTTAGTTCATATTTCATACCGTACACAGAGCTCGACGGAACAAAGTTTGCATCGAAAATTATGGAGAGTACATTTTTTTTCTTGGCATGCCCGAGCTTTACCTTAACATTTTGAACTTTTCTGTTTTCCTCTCCTGTGCATGCTGGAATACTGGGTTCGTTAACGCTGTGGTAGGCTAGGAGGACCCTTCTCCCCCTCTCCTTTTCTTTCTTTAATATGGACAGACTGTTAAAAAAAATACATAATAATGTGAACACTAAGGGATAGTCATGAAATTTGAATGATCTCATCTTTGTGAAGGAATGCACTGCAAAGAAATAAGATATGTATCTACATAGATGGGTTGGCTGACAACGTCACGGAAACAATGCGCACGCTTCAATGGGGCAGACGTCTGTGAGTTGTTTTTGTTTTTGGCCAGATGGCTAGCACCAATAACAAGAAAGTCGTTTCAGCTCGTTTCATCTTGTTCTTGATACCATTTCTTGTTTTGAGGTGTTTTGCCTGATTTCATGTCAATGCTTATATGGCCCCCAAAATAATTCACCAGCTAGCTAACCAACAACTGTAAAGAAGCATTTGAAAGACAACAAGCGCTCATTTTGCAAACGTATTTCTATTTTCAATAAACATTGGAGAAGAAATATTGTTTACATGCTGTCAACATTCTTAGCCAAACCCGCCTGTTTTGCCCCATAGTTGGGCACGCATCGGTGTTTGTTGCTAAACAACCAACCCATCGATTGAAAATAAATGTTCTACACTACGTGAGGAGCTCGTCGACGATGGCACACCCAAACACGCCATTTCAGATGTGCACGATAATATATACATTTATGTTTTACATCATGCTAGTCACCCTCCTCTGCATGTTTTGTTTCATGTTTAACCTTGAACAGTCATCCTTCACGCTTCCCTATTCAAACAGCTCAATGTAGATCCCCCCCATACAGTAGCAAGTCTGTTAACCTTAATGTTATTGAGCGCATACATTCTTAAGTTGTCTTTATCCATTTAGTCGACGTCATTTGAAAAATCACATGTTCCCTTTTCAATGAAATCTATTTTGATGAACTAAACTGTGGGTGTCGTCCACGCCGTGTTAGATGAATCCCCCTTTGTAGTTGTATTCTCGTCAAGCTCGGTGTTGAGTCAGTGTGGTCTTATCACTGTCACTGATGAACATTTCGTGGATTTTGACATGTTCATTTAAAGTTGCTAATCAGGTGTAAATATGCAAGGCATGTTCCCCCGGGCTCTCTCTGAAATGCAAATAAAGAGTGCAAACAAAGGTGTGGTGGATGTAGTTCTGATGCAGCAGAATCACAGAGGTGTGATACTCTTCATAGCTCATTAAAAACGGGAAAGACAGCCGTTCCCTCAGCCCTTCATTAATGGATTTATTGCCATTTGTTTTTCATTTGGCTTTGAGGATTGACGTGAACTCAGCCTATTTTTTGTCATTCATGCATACAGTACATCAAGCCCCATTGTATGGTGATTTTAACATTACAACTACTTCTACCAGAAAAGATACAGTTTACATTTTTTTGTTTGAAAAAAAAACAATACCAAATCGGATTACTTTACCATATAAGAGAATACAAGAAAAAAAAGATGACATAATGTATAATGTATAATAATATAAAAATGAAGCACACGAAGCACAAAGAATGTACTTTACGCCAATGGAAACTTCTACTTCTCAATAATGTAACTGACATTTCATGGAGGAAAAGGAACGCCCACAAATGTCCAATTTCCACTTGGTGTAAGTGTATGTTGGTCATGGATTGGCCATGGACAGGAGCCTATTGTGTCATGGCCCATCTTAGCTGGTCTGTGAACTGGACTTAGCCACCAGGCCATCCACCAGCCCCTTGTATGAAACTGACTGACGTTATTGGCATCACACCTCAATGTCTGCACATTTCCAATTTCGGCAGGCAAATTGGGATTCCTGACCGCACTCACAAGTGTCTGAAGCACCATTTTCTGAATCTATGGAGTGGAAAATAGGATTCACTTCCTGTTCAACGCCTTTTCATGAACTAACCACTAAATGCTATCCACAAAAAAAGGGATGGTATCAAAGAAGAGTGATAATTGTATATTCCCCTACATCTCAATTACATTTTTGGAATTGTCAGGTATGTTTCTGCATATTTTGATGAATGTAATAAAAAATGTTGCAATTATACAATTGGCTAAGTTCAGCTTTAGTAGAGCTTGGCTATTTAGCTTTGCTTTGTTGGAAGCGTTTGAGCCTGTCGTTAAAACAATGCATCCCTGACCAATCCCTCCAGAGAGGCGGTCCAGGCAGCTCTTTGTGTGTACAGCCACTTAACCAGACTCAGGGACATTAGCCACCCATGACTTTACTACCAATCCACATCCGACACCCACTGTACTCCCTATTAAAATTTTACAGGTCAGAAATTTAAAAGGCAGTTAAAGAAATGTCCTTTTTCATTACAAGTGACAAAAATGAGCAGGTCGGCCTGTGGCATAATGACACAGTAATTAGAGCCTCTCGACTTGATAAAGTGTGACTGTAAATCAATGTTAGACTAATGAATCAATATTTTAATTATTAGACCTTTTAATGAGCATTTTGTCAAATTCCCTCGGATCTCGGTGCCATATTGGCCTTCTCTGTCATCATTAGCAAGTACATTGAGGTTTCACCACATTGTGAAAGTGCCATAATTTTACATTCATCTGTGACATCAAAGAGCTCTGATTCTCCTCTGACTTTAGCACTGCAAAGGCTCATGGTCTTGATCCCCAGGATACTAATCTCTGAGAAAAAAGACTATGTCTTTGTAAAAATGTATTTTTTTAAGCTGTAACTCAAATCTGTACTTATTAATGAGATTCTTGCATCATTACCCACTATATTTTCAGTAGTTTGATTTAACCTATTGTTATACATAAGCTTTGCTTCAAACTTTATTGATGGATTTTTACAGCGTAAACTATAAATGGTGTGGGCGGTATACCTGTCCAGTTGAGTTGATTTGGACTGACTAGTCCTATGTTGGCTAGACAGAGGGAGTCTACAGTATGCTGTCTGGCATACCCAGTGACTAGACACAACAGAAATGCACCTGCAGACACAACACAAATGCACCTGCTTAGTCTGAAATACACCGGGGGAAAAACAACACAATGCTTAGATTGCATTTCTCTGTAGTGTGTCAAACTGATTTTGAGCATTATAATGTATATTGTATATGAACATCCTGTATAACCTTGGATATTCTGGTGTCGGTTGAATTCATTATTTTCAATTAGACCCGACATGACATGTTCTTACCAGATCATAAAAGTTAAGTTTATAATTGTCCAACAGCTCTTGGAAAATGAGTAAACATGTCCAATTATGACACATTTAGCAGTCAAAACGATTACTTACGGTAAATGCATTCAGACAACACCTCACGCTACAACAGCATGTACAGTTTGCAATATCATTTCAAAGCTTTAGCACGTATGATACTGTCATTACCCTGTCTGTTTCCTCTAGGAGACAAATTCCTCAACAGAACACCAACATGCCCTCCTCAGTACAAGGCTTTAATCGTTTCTCTGGTCTATGTCTTCTACACTGTAGGAGTTCCGTCATAAATGTGTTATCGCAAGTATCCGATCTCTTATCAACTCAGGACAAGTGAATCCATTAATCAAGCGAATTAATTGATCTAAAAAATAAAAAAAATCACAGAGCCGCAGGAGGAGTTTTTTTTCTCTCTCCCTGACAGTAGAAAAAAAGCTAGATTAAATGAGAAAAGACAATCTGATAGAGGTTAATTATAATGACAGCACCCAAGTGTAGCTATAGAGTTACTATAGTAACGAACTGATGAGTTAATCATTGGCAGAAAGACATCCAGATGTGTAGCTACTAAAAAAAAATGGTTTGTTTTTTTCAATGCTGGAAATCCTCATATAGAACGTCTTTATGTTCTGTCCACCAACAGCAAAATCATGTGTTCAAAAAGGTGATGGGACATCAAATAGGTCTAATTTGTCCAAATGTGAGAGGGGTAGGTGACTGGTGATGATAAATAAAACTTGCTTTTGGCCAGAATCATGTCATTCATTCACATATAAAGCCGTTGCTGATCAACAAAAAAAAATGGTGACGCGTCGTAAACAACAAGTGTAGATTAACAGTGAAATGTTTACTTATGGGTCCTTTTCCAACATTGCAGAGTTAAAGATAAAGCTCTTGTTTGTCTTCAAATAGTGACAAGGGATAATTACACAGTGAAAACTTAATAACAATAATGAGTAAAAATAACATGGCAAAGGAGTACCAGTACTGAGTCCATGTATGAGATAACTGAGATAGCTATGGCCATATAGGTAGGTTATAGTGACGAGGCAACAGGATAGATACTAGACAGTATCAGCAGACTATGTGGTGAGTGTGAAAGTGTGTGAGTGTGAATGGGTTTGTGGTGTCACATGTGTGAGCATGTTCTGTGTGTGTGGGCGTATGTAGTGTGTGTGTATGTTTGTGTTGGGGTGCGCGTACGTCTGAGTGTGTGGGTAGACTCCAGTATGTGTCCATAGAGTCAGTGCAAGCGAGAGTGCAAAACAATGTCAATGCATGTAGTCATTTGATTAGTTATATAGCCGTCTTTTGACATGGGTGTAGAAGCTGTTCAGGGTCCTGTTGGTTCCAGACGTGGTACATTGGTACTGTATGCTGTGCAGTAGTAGAGAGAACAGTCCATGGTTTAGGTAGCTGGAGTCTTTAACAATGTTTTGTGCCTTCCTTTGACACTGCCTGGTATAGAGGTCCTAGCTGGCAGGGAACTCAGCCCCAGTGATGTACTGGGTTGTACTCACCACTCTCTGTATATGTTGTATATTTAACTAAGCAAGTAAGTTAAGAAAAACTTCTTATTTACAATGACAGCCTACTGGGGAACAGTGTGTTAACTGCCTTGTTCAGGGGCAGAACAACAGATTCATTTTACCTTGTCAGCTTGAGGATTCGATCCAACAACCTTTCGATTACTGGCCCAATGCTCTAACCACTAGGCTACCTGTAGCACCTTGCTGATGGGTGTCTCTCAGTTTCCATACCTAGCGGTGATGCAGCCAGTCAAGATACTCTCATTGGTGCAGCTGTAAAAATAATTGAAGATCTCAAGGCCCATGCTAAATCTTTTCAGCCTCCTGAGCGGGAAGAGGTGCCTTCTTCACAAATGTGTGGGTGTGCGTGGACAATTCCTTAGTGATGTGGACACCAGGGAACTTGAAGCTTTCGGCCCGCTCCACCACAGCCCCATCAATGTGAATGGAGGCGTGCTCGCCAGGAAGTCCAGCATCCAGTTTATTTTTATTTATTTTTTTACCTTTATTTTACTAGGCAAGTCAGTTAAGAACAAATTCTTATTTTCAATGACGGCCTAGGAACAGTGGGTTAACTGCCTGTTCAGGGGCAGAAGGACAGATTTGTACCTTGTCAGCTCGGGGATTCGAACTTGCAACCTTTCGGTTACTAGTCCAACTCTCTAACCACTAGGCTACCCTGCCACCCCGGCAGAACAGAGAGAGGAGTTCAGTCCCAGGGGCCTGAGCTTGGTGATGAGCTTGGAGGGGACTATTGTGGTGAATGATGAGCTGTAGTCAATGAACAGCATTCTTCAATAGGTATTCCTTTTATCAAGGTGGGTGAGGGCAGTGTGGATTGCTTTAGAGATTGCGTCATCTGTGGTTCTGTTGGCGCGGTATGTGAATTGGAGTGGGTCCAGGGTGCCTGGGATGATGGTATTGTTGTGAGCCATGACCAGCCTTTTAAAGCATTTCATGGCTATATATGTGAGTGCCACGGGGGGAAATAGTCATTTAGGCAGGTTACCTTGGTGTTCTTGGGCACAGGGACTATAGTGGTCTGCTTGAAACATGTTGGTATTACAGACTGGGTTAAGGATAGGTTGAAAATATCAGTGAAGACACTTGCCAGTTGGCCAGCGCATACTCTGAGTACGCTTCCTGGTATTCCGCCTGGCCCCGCAGCCTTGCAAATGTTAACCTGTTTAAAGGTCTTTCTCACATCTGCTAGGAGAGCGAGAGTCACATATGACACAGTCATATGAAACAGCTGGTGCACTCATGCATGGTTCAGTGTTGCTTACCTCGAAGGCTATCCATACCCCCTGATTTATTCCACATTTTCTTGTGTTACAGACTACATTCAAAATGGATTAAATAGATTTTTTCTCTGCCACTCATCTACACAAAATACCCCATAATGACAAAGTGAAAACATCTTTTTAGAAATGTTTGCAAATCTATTGAAATGAAACACAGAAATATTTAATTGTTTCATTTACATAAATATTCACACCCCTGAGTCAATACATGCTATTTTCAACTTTGGCAGTTATTATAACTGTGAGTTTTTCTGGGTAAGTCTCTAGGAGCTTTGCACACCTGGATTGTACATCATTTTCACATTATTATTCTCAAAATTCTTCAAGCTCTGTCAAGTTGGTTGTTGATCATTGTTACACAGCCATTTTAAAGTCTTAATTTCTGTTGGAAAGCAGACTAAACCAGGTTTTCCTCTAGGATTTTGCCTGTGCTTAGCTCTATTGAGTTTCTTTTTTTTGCCAACAAAGGTTAGATAACAAAGTATTGAGATAAACTTTTGTTATTGACCAAATACTTATTTTCCACCGTAATTTCCAAATAAATTCATTAAAAATCCTACAATGTGATTTTCTGGATTTTTTCTTTTTAAGTGGGAGAACTTGCACAATTGGTGGCTGACTAAATACTTTTTTGCCCCACTGTACATACATGGTGCAGCCACCACCGTGCTTGAAAATATGAAGAGTGATGTGTTGTGTTTGCCCCAAACATAACACTTTGTATTCAGAAGATGTTCATTTCTTTGCCACATATTTTGCAGTTTTACTTTAGTGCGTTATTGTAAACAGGATGCATGTTATTTGACCTCTGTCAATTAGGATAGTATTGTGGAGTACGTACAATGTTGTTGATCCATCCTCATGTTCTCCTTTAACAGCTATTAAACTCTGTAACTGTTTTAAAGTCATCATTGGCCTCATGGTGAAATCCCTGAGGGGTTTCCTTCCTTGAAGAAAACTGAGTTAGGAAGGATGCCTGTACCGTTTTTAGTGACTGAGTACAATTGAAGTCGGAAGTTTACATACACCATAGCCAAATACATTTAATCTCAGTTTTCACAATTCCTGACATTTAATCCTAGTAAAAAATCCCTGTTTTAGGTCAGTTAGAATCACCACTCAATTTTAAGAATGTGAAATATCAGAATAATAGTCGAGAGAATTGTTTATTTCAGCTTTTATTTCTTTCATCACATGCCTAGTAGGTCAGAAGTTTACATACACTCAATTAGTATTTGGTAGCATTGCCTTTAAATTGTTTAACTTGGGTAAAACGTTTCGGGTAGCTTTCCACAAGCTTCCCACATCAAATTGTGTGAATTTTGGCCCATTCCTCCTGACAGAGCTGGTGTAACTGAATCACGTTTGTAGGCCTCCTTACTCGCACACGGCTTTTCAGTTCTGTCCACAAATTGTCTATAGGGTTGAAGTCAGTGCTTTGTGATGGCCACTCCAATACCTTGACTTTGTTGTCCTTAAGCCATTTTGCCACAACTTTGGAAGTATGCTTGGGGTCATTGTCCAAATGGGAAGACCCGTTTGCGACCAAGCTTTAACTTCCTGACTGATGTCTGGAGATGTTGCTTCAATATATCCACATAATTTCCCTCGCTCATGATGCCAACTATTCTGTGAAGTGCACCAGTCTCTCCTGCAGCAAAGCACCGTCACAACATGATGCTGCCATCCCCGTGCTTCACGGTTGGGATGGTGCTATTCAGCTTGCAAGCTTCCCCCTTTTTCCTCCAAACATAACGAAGGTCATTATGGCCAACAAGTTATATTTTTGTTTCATCAGACCAGAGGACATTTCTCCAAAAAGTCTGATCTTTGTCACCATGTGCAGTTGCAAACCGTAGTCTGGCTTTTTTATTGTGGTTTTGGAGCAGTGGATTCTTCCTAGCTGAGCGGCCTTTTAGGTTATGTCGATATAGGACTCGTTTTACTGTGGATATAGATACTTTTGTACCCGTTTCCTCCAGCATCTTCACAAGGTCCTTTGCTGTTGTTCTGGGATTGATTTGCACTTTTCGCACCAAAGTACGTTCATCTCTAGGAGACAGAACGCGTCTCCTTTCTGAGCGGTATGATGGCTGCGTGATCCCATGGTGTTTATACTTGCGTACTATTGTTTGTACAGATGAACGTGGTACCTTCAGGCGTTTGGAAATTGCTCCCAAGGATGAACCAGACTTGCGGAGGTCCACAATTTTTTTCTGAGGTCTTGGCTGATTTCATTTGATTTTCCCATGATGTCAAGCAAAGAGGCACTGAGTTTGAAGGTAGGCCTTGAAATACATCCACAGGTACACCTCCAACTGACTCAAATTATGTCAATTAGCCTATCAGAAGCTTCCAAAGCCATGACATAATTTTCTGTAATTTTCCAAGCTGTTTAAAGGCACAGTCAACTTAGTGTATGTAAACTTCTGACCCAATGGAATTGTGATACAGTGAATTATAAGTGAAATAATGTGTAAACAATTGCTGGAAAAACCATAGTTTGCTAATTAACAATACATTTGTGGAGTGGTTGAAAAATTAGTTTTAAATGACTCCAACCTAAGTGTATGTAAACTTCCGACTTTAACTGTATATTGATACACCATCCAAAGTGTAATTAATAACTTCACCATGCTCAAAGGGATATTCAATGTCTGTTTTTTTACTTGTACCAATCTACCAGTAGGTGCTCTTCTTTGCGATGCTTTAAAAAACCTACCTGGTCTTTGTGGTTGAATATGTGTTGGAAATTCACTGCTTGACTAAGGAAACTTACAGATAATTGTATGTGTGGGGTACAGAGATGAGGTAGTCATTCAAAAAGCATGTTAAACACTATTACTGGACACAGAGAGAGTCCATGCAACATATCATGTGACTTGTTAAGCACATTTTCACACCTCGGACTTACCATAACAAAGGGGTTGAATACTTCACACAATAACCCATAATGTCAAAGTGGAATTATGTTTGTAGACTTCTTTACAAATTCATTCAACCTCTTAAGCATAAAATGTTGAATGAATTTGTAAAAATGTCTACAAACACAATTCCACTTTGACAGTACGGGTTATTGTGTTTTGTCCAGTGACGCAAAAAGATGTGAAAACGTCAAAGGTGTAAATACTTTCTTTTCATTTTTCCCTATTTTATTTTTTACACCAAATACTAACATACACATATGAACAACAACTTATGAACAACAACAGCCTCTGCCCAGGAGGAGGTGGATTTACAAAAAGAAGACACCTGTACCATGTCAGATATTGAGTTGAAATATCAGATATAGAGTTTGCATCCCAATGTTACACTTTATAGGCTATACATCACAGAAGACAAAAATATACAAAATTGTTTGGATCTGTTTTTTCAAATAATGTTTATTAATTATGAAATTATGAAAAATATTAATAACATTCCACCCATGAGGCCAATAGGTCATTTGACTGCAGGAAAGGGCTACATACACTTCAAAATATTCTGTGAATGAGCGTCTTCAGTATGTACCAATTGTTCCTCTTTAGTGCATTTAACTATACAGTGCATTCGGAAAGTATTCAAACTCCTACCCTTTTCCACACTTTGTTACATTACAGCCTTATTCTAAAATTGATCAAATAAAACATTTTCCTCATTAATCTACAGACAATACCTCATAATGACAAAGCGAGTACAGGTTTTTAGCAACATTTAGCAAATTTATTAAAAATCTAAAATACCTTCTTTACATAAGTATTCAGATCCTTTGCTATAAAATTGAGCTCAGGTGCATCCTGTTTCAGTTGATCATCCTTGAGATGTTTCTGCAACTTGATTGGATTCCACCTGTGGTAAATTCAATTTGGAAAGGCACACACCTGTCTATATAAGGCCCCACAGTTGACAGTGCATTCCAGAGCAAAAACCAGGCCCTGAGATCGAAGGAATTGTTTGTAGAGCTCCGAGACAGGGTTGTGTCGAGGGACAGATCTGGGGAAGGGTACCAAACCAATTCTGCAGCATTGAAGGTCCCCAAGAACACAGTGGCCTCCAACAGGACATTCTTAAATGTATAACTTCTTCAGGTTAGGGTCCTTTTTTCCATGACTGACGTGCCCAAAGTAAACTGCCTGTGGCTCAGGCCCTGAAGCCAGGATATGCATATAATTGGTACCATTGGAAAGACAATACTTTGAAGTTAGTAGAAATGTTAAAATAATGTAGGAGACTCTAACACAGTAGATATGGTAGGAGAAAATCCAAAGAAAAACCAACCTGACTTTTTTTTTAGAGAGCCCATGCTCTTACAATGGAATGCACAGGGGCATTATGAACTCTAGCTCCCAGGATGCAATTCCTTTGTCTTCCATTGGGTGTCAGCACTCTATGCTCAAGGTTTCAGGTTTGTTTCTTCCAAAACGAATAAGAATAATGAGTTTTAATACAAGGACACAGTCTTGGAAATTTGTCTTTGGGTGTGTGATGAAGGCAAAACGCACCTGCTAATATCGGGTGGCGCAGTGGTTAAGGGTGCTCTGCTGCAGCGCCAGCTGTGCCACCAGAGACTCTGGGTTCACGCCCAGGCTCTGGGAGGTCCGTGGGGCGACGCAAAATTGGCCTAGGGAGGGGTTGGACGGTAGGGATATCCTTGTCTCATCGCGCACCAGCGACTCCTGTGGTGGGCCGGGTGCAGTGCGCGCTAACCAAGGTTGCCAGGGGCACGGTGTTTCCTCCGACACATTGGTGCGGCTGGCTTCCGGGTTGGATGGCGCTGTGTTAAGAAGCAGTGCGGCTTGGTTGGGTTGTGTATCGGAGGACGCATGACTTTCAACCTTTGTCTCTCCCGAGCCCGTACGGGAGTTGTGGTGATGAGACAAGATAGTAGCTACTAAAACAATTGGATACCACGAAATTGGGGAGAAAACGGGGTAAAATTCAAAACAATTAAATAAAAAAAGATTTTTTTTAAATCACTTATTTGCTTATGTCCCTATGCAGCTCATTGAGTGCGGTCTTGGTGCCAGCATCGGTTTGTGATGGTAAATAGAAAGTTACGAAAAATATAGATGAAAACTTTCTTGGTAAATAGTATGGTGGTCTGCAGCTTATCATGAAGTATTCTAACTCAGGCGAGCAAAAACTTGAGACTTCCTTAACATTAGAAATCTTCCACCAGCTGTTGTTTACAAAGGGACCCCTCTCCTCCCTTCATCTTACCAGAGTCTGCCTCTGGTCTTGACGATGCATAGAAAACCAGGCAGATGTATTTTCATGTGATTATTAAACTATAATATATGTGACAAATGTGATGCTAGAAAAAAAATGTATTGGCCTTAAACGCATAAACAAACATGACCTCTAGAGTAGGGGACAGTGGTGCATGTTGAACCCTTTTTTACATTCAGCTTCACTACGTCAAGGGAAATATACATTACTATTGTTTCTAACAAATATATAACATATATTGTAGGATGTTGTGTATCCGTGGAAAAAAAATCATGTAAACATAACAGTTTTGAAAACACAGCTTGTCTCTTCACGCAACTTAGGGTAAGTTGAGCCGCCTTATTTGCAGTCTCAAAGTTCTCTGAATTTCACGCTACTAAGCCCATGAAACTGGTCCATGAGATTCTTGATATGTTTAGCAAGCACAGACTCTGTGTGTGCCTCTGGTACACTATAATAGCCTCTTTTTAACACAGGTACATTGATGAATTTTTTGTCAATGTAACTCTTCAGTGTCCGTTGGGTCTATTTTTTCATCCCTTGCTGCTGCTCAAATAGACTTCTTCCCTTCTCCCAGGGCTAGACCCCTGCTTGTTTTACGTTAAGGCATGATGTTGTCTGTTAACAATAAAATGGCACTATATTGAGTTCATATGCATATTATGCATAAAACTGACTAAATGTAATCATCATTTGTATGGGGTATGAGCCATTGGCTCAACATGCCCCTGGAGAAATGGCACAATTTACCCCAAAGCAACAATTTTGACTATATTAGCCCAAAAGATACAAGGATACACTTTCATGATCATATTGTTGCTTATAGAGACCCCAACTGATGTATAAAGTCTTAAAACTAATTTGAGTTTGTGAAAATCTGTTTTTTTTGGATCTAACTTGCTTACCACTTTTTCAATGTGGTTTCTTCCATCACAGACTCCATGAAATGATGACCTCTTCCTAAATATGTGGTCACATGATTGATTTTGTATATACGGTTTCCTAGAAACAAGGGGTGGCTCAACCAACCCTTTGGCAAGACATACCCCACTTTCATCTACCATGCAGAGCTTGGGTGTGGCTATATCTGCCTCATTTTCTTTAGTCATTCATGGGGATTTGGACGCTTCTAAGAGTTAGATGGGGTGTATTAGGAGAGCTATGAAGTGAAAGAACAAGCAAGGTTAATGAGCAAAAGTAGAAAGAGCAGTGCTGACATTGGTGAAAAAAAACCAACACGAGGGGTGAAAAGGGTCTGGCTTTGGTTTTATACAGCTGAAACAGAGGCGGTCTTGTATTGATGTCCCCTTACTTAGCCAAATCGCCCAAATATCCATTCAAATTGTGTGTTTCTAGAATACAATGCTTTACAGTATAATGTCTGTTCTGTAAAATCTTTGATATCTTTAGAAAAAAAGAATTGTTTTCCAATTGTATTTACTATTTGCAGTATGTGTGTACATACCATACACTGAGTGCAGAAAAAGCATTAGGAACATCTGCTCTTTCCATGACATAGACTGACCAGATGAATACAGGGGAAAGCTATGATCACCTAAATCCAGTAGTGTAAAAAGTACTCAAGTGTCATACTTGAGTAAAAGTAAAGATACCTTAATAGAAAATGACTCAAGTAAAAGTGAGTCAACCAGTAAAATACTACTTGAGTAAAAAGTCTAAAAGTATTTGGTTTTAAATATACTTAAGTATCAAAAGTAAATGTAATTGCTGAAATGTACTTAAGTATCAAAAATAAAAGTAAAAGTATATAAATAATTTCAAATTCCTTATCTAGCAATCCAGACAGCACAATTATCTTGTTTTTTTAATTGAAGGATAGCCAGGGGCACACTCCAACACTCAGACCTCATTTACAAACAAAGCATTTGTGTTTAGTGAATCCGCCAGATCAGGTGATAGGGATGACCAGGGATGTTCTCTTGAAAGAAAATGTGATCATATTACTCCACTGCTAGCCTCTCTACACTGGCTTCTTGTCAAAGCAAGGGCTGATTTCAAGGTTTTACTGCTAACCTACAAAGCATTACATGGGCTTGCTCCTACCTATCTCTCTGATTTGGTCCTGCCGTACATACCTACACGTACGCTACGGTCACAAGACGCAGGCCTCCTAATTGTCCCTAGAATTTCTAAGCAAACAGCTGGAGGCAGGGCTTTCTCCTATAGAGCTCCATTTTTATGGAACGGTCTGCCTACCCATGTCAGAGACGCAAACTCGGTCTCAACCTTTAAGTCTTTACTGAAGACTCATCTCTTCAGTGGGTCATATGATTGAGTGTAGTCTGGCCCAGGAGTGGGAAGGTGAACGGAACCGCCCTTGCTGTCTCTGCCTGGCCGGTTCCCCTCTTTCCACTGGGATTCTCTGCCCCTAACCCTATTACAGGGGCTGAGTCACTGGCTTACTGGGGCTCTCTCATGCCGTCCCTGGAAGGGGTGCGTCACCTGAGTGGGTTGATTCACTGTTGTGGTCATCCTGTCTGGGTTGGCGCCCCCCCTTGGGTTGTGCCGTGGCGGAGATCTTTGTGGGCTATACTGAGCCTTGTCTCAGGATGGTAAGTTGGTGGTTGAAGATATCCCTCTAGTGGTGTGGGGGCTGTGCTTTGGCAAAGTGGGTGGGGTTATATCCTTCCTGTTTGGCCCTGTCCGGGGGTGTCCTCGGATGGGGCCACAGTGTCTCCTGACCCCTCCTGTCTCAGCCTCCAGTATTTATGCTGCAGTAGTTTATGTGTCGGGGGGCTAGGGTCAGTTTGTTATATCTGGAGTACTTCTCCTGTCCTATTCGGTGTCCTGTGTGAATCTAAGTGTGCGTTCTCTAATTCTCTCCTTCTCTCTTTCTTTCTCTCTCTCGGAGGACCTGAGCCCTAGGACCATGCCCCAGGACTACCTGACATGATGACTCCTTGCTGTCCCCAGTCCACCTGGCCGTGCTGCTGCTCCAGTTTCAACTGTTCTGCCTTATTATTATTCGACCATGCTGGTCATTTATGAACATTTGAACATCTTGGCCATGTTCTGTTATAATCTCCACCCGGCACAGCCAGAAGAGGACTGGCCACCCCACATATGCTCTCTCTAATTCTCTCTTTCTTTCTCTCTCTCGGAGGACCTGAGCCCTAGGACCGTGCCCCAGGACTACCTGACATGATGACTCCTTGCTGTCCCCAGTCCACCTGACTGTGCTGCTGCTCCAGTTTCAACTGTTCTGCCTTATTATTATTCGACCATGCTGGTCATTTATGAACATTTGAACATCTTGGCCATGTTCTGTTATAATCTCCACCCGGCACAGCCAGAAGAGGACTGGCCACCCCACATCTGCTCTCTCTAATTCTCTCTTTCTTTCTCGACTTATCAAATCAAATGTATTTATATAGCCCTTCGTACATCAGCTGATATCTCAAAGTGCTGTACAGAAACCCAGCCTAAAACCCCAAACAGCAAGCAATGCAGGTGTAGAAGCACGGTGGCTAGGAAAAACTCCCTATAAAGGCCAAAACCTAGGAAGAAACCTAGAGAAGAACCAGGCTATGTGGGGTGGCCAGTCCTCTTCTGGCTGTGCCGGGTGGAGATTATAACAGAACATGGCCAAGATGTTCAAATGTTCATAAATGACCAGCATGGTCGAATAATAATAAGGCAGAACAGTTGAAACTGGACCATTTTCCTGTCCTGCTAAGCATTTAAAATGTAACGAGAACTTTTGGGTGTCAGGGAAAGAAATGTACATAATTTCCTTTCGGAAAGTAGTGGAGTAAAAGTAAAGTTAAGTTGTCAAAAATATCTAAAGTAAAGTAAAGTGCAGATACCTCAAAAAACTACTTAAGTAGTACTTTCAAGTATTTTTACTTGAGTACTTTACACCACTGCCTAAATCCACTTCAATCAGTGTAGATGAAGGGGAGGAGATAGGTTAATGAAGATTTTTAAGACTTGAGGCAATTAAGACATGGATTGTGTATGTTTGCCAATCAGAGGGTGAATGGGCAAGACAAAAGATGAAGTGCCTTTAAATGGGGTAGGTGCCAGGCACACCGGTTTGAGTGTGAAGAACTGCAATGCTGCTGGGTTTTTCGTGCTCAACAGTTTCCTGTGTGTATGAAGAATGGTCCACCACCCAACGGAAATCCAGTCAGCTTGACGCAACTATAGGAAGCGTTGGAGTCAACATGGGCCAGCATCCCTGTGGGATGTTTTCAACACCTTGTGGTACATGCCCTGACGAATTGAGGCTGTTTTGAGGCCAAAAGGGTGTACAACTCAATATTAGGAAGGTGTTCCTAAAATTTTGTACACTCAGTGTATATATTTCCTGAGACCATAATCAAAATAGCTGTGAAGACAATACAAATTAAAACATTTATCTGAAGAGGCCTATGTCTTAATTCATATCAAATCCATGCAAATTGTGATAAATACATGCATGTCCAATGTTGAACAGATGATTTGCGAATGGCTTTTTGCTCTCCCAATGTGATTACACACCTCATCTCAGGGCAACCAGTGTGTCAAACTACATCTCAACCACGACTGACAAAACTGTGTGCAGCTCATCTCCTCTGAGGCGGAACTAAAATCTGGAAGTAATCAGCTAGCGGGGAACATGAGAAATTCTCCAGAAAACACTTTAACGCCACTGGGAGCCCACTGCTCCTCAAGATTGGATTCAGGTACCTAATCCCAGTCGGCAGCTGGCCCCCTCCCCTGTGCCTCTCTTTCACACAGAGGACCAGAGCAACCACAGGGTGTCGGAGGGACTAGAGCAGCCACAGGGTGCCGGAGGGACTAGAGCAGCCACAGGGTGTCGGAGGGACAAGAGCAGCCACAGGGTGTCGTAGGGACTAGAGCAGCCACAGGGTCTCGGAGGGACTAGAGCAGCCACAGGGTGTCGGAGGGACTAGAGCAGCCACAGGGTCTCGGAGGGACTAGAGCAGCCACAGGGTCTCGGAGGGACCAGAGCAGCCACAGGGTGTCGGAGGGACAAGAGCAGCCACAGGGTGTCGGAGGGACAAGAGCAGCCACAGGGTGTCGGAGGGACCAGAGCAGCCACAGGGTGTCGGAGGGACAAGAGCAGCCACAGGGTGTCGGAGAGACCAGAGCAGCCACAGGGTGTCGGAGGGACCAGAGCAGCCACAGGGTGTCGGAGGGACCAGAGCAGCCACAGGGTGTCGGAGGGACCAGAGCAGCCACAGGGTGTCGGAGGGACAAGAGCAGCCACAGGGTGTCGGAGGGACCAGAGCAGCCACAGGGTGTCGGAGGGACCAGAGCAGCCACAGGGTGTCGGAGGGACCAGAGCAGCCACAGGGTGTCGGAGGGACTAGAGCAGCCACAGGGTGTCGGAGGGACTAGAGCAGCCACAGGGTGTCGGAGGGACTAGAGCAGCCACAGGGTGTCGGAGGGACTAGAGCAGCCACAGGGTGACAGAGGGAGCTCAGAGACTGCAGTGGCTGACACCGCAAGAGCTTGGGACTTCACGGTTCTCTCTGCATTCTATCAGTTATTGACATAGCCTTGTTCTGTTCAATGTTATCTACCTATACAGTAAGGTTCAAAAGAATACAAGATAACAACTGCTGACATCATTCAAATCAATGAGGGTTCGTAGCTTTAAAGCCAATTATCTCAGAATCATCTTTTTGCAGGAGCTGCCATTGTTAGTTTGTGCTTCTCTCTCAGGCCGCTCAACCTCTCAGGCTCACATGTACTTTAACACAGGGTGATGTCCCATGTGGCTCAGTTGGTAGAGCATGGCAATGCCAGGGTTGTAGGTTTGATTCCCACAGGGGACCTGTATGAAAACGTACACATTCACTACTGTAAGTCACTCTGGAAAAGAGTGTCTGCTAAATTACTAAAAATGTCATTCTAAGTCTTCTCATGTCACCACACTATTAGATAAGCAAGACATTCAAATGAAATGGAAAGATTTGTACTTAGAGCAGAGATTGTTGTTGTCACTGGCTACTTACCAAGCCACTTGTTACAGAAACACGGCTATTTCTCATGCCACACATGATGCAATCCAATGAAGGTTCCTGTGTAATGTTAGAAACCCTTAAACAGCAGAATATCCTATCATGAAGGATGGGCCTATTATCACTGACATGCCAATTGATTTGAACACATACACTTGATTGTAAACACACACAGTGCCTTCAGAAAGTATTCACACCCTTTGACCTTTTCCACGTTGTTGTGTTATAACCTGCATTTGAAATGGATTGAATTGAGATTTTTGTCAATTGCCGACACAAAATACCCCATAATGTCAAAGTGGAATTATGTTTTTCGAAATGTTTACAAATTCCTTAAAAAAGGAAAGCTGAAATGTCTTGAGTCAATAAGTATTCCACTCCTTTGTTATGACAAGCCTAAATTAGTTTAAGAGTAGAATTTGCTTGACAAGTAACATTATAGGTTACATGGAATAAAAGTGTTTAACATGATTTTTGAATCTCCGTACCCCGCACATACAATGATCTGTAAGGTCCCTCAGTCGAGGAGTGAATTTCAAACACAGTGTCACGTTCTGCCCTTTATTTCCTTTGTTTTGTCGTTATTTAGTATGGTCAGGGCGTGAGTTGGGGTGGGCAGTCTATGTTTGTTTTTCTATGATTTTGGGATTTCTATGTTTCGGCCTAGTATGGTTCTCAATCAGAGGCAGGTGTCGTTAGTTGTCTCTGATTGAGAATCACACTTAGGTAGCCTGGGTTTCACTGTTTGTTTGTGGGTGTTTGTTTCTGTGTCTGTGTCTGTGTTTGTCATCACACTGGACTGTTTCGGTTTGGTTTTCCGTTCATGTTCACATTTATTGTTTTGTATTTCTTAGTGTTCAGTTGGTTTTATAATAAACGTTATGGACACTTGCCACGCTGCGTTTTGGTCTGATCCCTGCTACACCTCCCCTTCAGACAAAGAGGAGGAAATCTCCTGTTACACACAGATTCAACCAAAAAGACCAGGGAGGTGTTATAATGCCTCTTAAAGAAGGGCACCTATTGGTATATGTGTAAAAAAAATATATTGAATATCCCTTTGAGCATTGTGAAATGATTAATAAGACTTTGGATGGTCTATCAATATACCCAGTCACTACAAAGATACAGGATCCTTCCAAACTCAGTTGCCAGAGAGGAAGGAAACTGCTCAGGGATTTTGACGATGAGGCCATTGGTGACTCTAAAACAGTTACTGAGTAGAATGGCTGTGATAATATAAAACAGAGGATGGATCAACACCATTGTAGTTACTCCACAATACTAACCCAATTGACAGTGTGAAAAGATGGAGGCTTGTACAGAATAAAAATATTCCAAAGCATGCTTCCTGTTTGCGACAAGGCACTAAAGTAATACTGAAAAAACAAATGTGGCAACAGCAATTCAAGTTTTGTCCTGAAAAGTGTTATGCTTGGGGCAAATCCAATACAACACATTACTGACTATCACTCTCTATATTTTCAACATAGTTGCTGCTGCGTCATGTTATGTGTATGCTTGTAATCGTTAAGGAATGGGGAGTTTTTCAGGATAAAAAAGAAACAGAATGGAGCTAAGCACAAGTAAAATCCTAGAGGAAAACCTGATTCAGTCTGCTTTCAACCAGACACTGGCAGATGAAATCACCTATCTGCAGGACAATAACCTAAAACACAAGGAGTTAAACTGGAGTTGCTTACCAAGAAGAGAGTGAATTTTTGTAGCCGAGTAGCCGAGTTAGAGTTTTGACTTAAATCTGCTTCGAAATCTATGGCAAGACTTGAAAATTGTTGTCTAGCAATGATCAACAACCAATTCAACAGAGCTTGAAGAATAATGGGCAAATATTCTACAAACCAGGTGTGCAAAGCTCTTAGAGACTTACCCAAAAAGACTCACAGCTGTAATCGCAGCCAAAGATCATCTATTGACTCAGGGGTGTGAATACTTATGTAAATGAGATATTTCTGTATTTCAACCCCTCCCAAAAGAAAATCTAATATTTGTAAAAACATGTTTTCACTTTGATATTATGGGGTATTGTGTGTAGATGGGTGGGGTAAAAATGTAATACATTTGTAATGTAGGCTGTAACACAACAAAATGTGGAATAAGTCAAGGGGTACGAATGCCTTCTGAAGGCATTTAATGGAAACATCAGGCAGATTGTTGTAGATAAGTTATCAAAAGATCATTTGTTTTCAAGGGTTTGGGGTTAAATAGAAATACAAACGAGGGGGAAGAGGCGAGGTGGGCCTGCTTTTGAACTTAATACTAGTTGTTTATCCTTGTACCTTGGCCAAAGTGGCCTGGTCAAATTCCTGGAGGTAACGCAATTTGCCCCATATGTTCGAATAGATACAGGGGGGTTCTGGTCAAACTCAACATCTAAGCAGATGTCAGTGGGATAGAAGGTTTCTGTTTGAAGGCTCCCTGGATGGGAACCGCACGCCTTAGACAAGCGGCTGGATGTTACACATATTTAACACATGACGCAATGCATTACCTTCCTCTCAACTCACACTTTACATTCGCTGGCTTAAGTGTGTCTCAATGGAAAACCGTTTGGAGTAAGGCTCCTGTGAAGTATTGTTTATGAACTGTTACATTTTAGATTTCGTACAAGCCTGTTTGCTTGATTTTTTTAAAACTCGCCCTCTTTCCCCCTTTCTGTGTTTCCCTCACACCCAGTGGACTTGTTCTTCACAGATGATCTCCTCTGGATTTCCAATTTGCGGTGCTCTGACTGTAGCAAGCAGCAGCAATGTTTTAGCAGGGCATCAGAGGCTTGCTGCCCCTTTCACTGTCTACAGTGTGACACCTCCATTCCTTGCTCTTGTCAGTCTAGAGAAGAAAAAGCGGATTACTGTCAGTTTCAGGGAGGCTTCACAAAGCGGAGCGGAGCTCTGAACATGGCTGCTGTTTCTTCTCAAGGCGCTCCACCGTCCGCAGCATTTGAGGAGCCCAGCGTGGTGCCACTGCACAGGCTCAGGGACGTCAGGGACACACGCAGCACCAGGGTCATGAAACACAGTCACATATACAAATGTAGGATCTGAATTTGATCACCGTGTAGCGCAGGAGGCCTTTCCTGCAATGCAAAAAAAAAAATATGAAAAATGCATCGATCTCTAAAAGAAATTCCATTAATTATAATCCACATAATAATTCACATTTCCTGTTTCTGCAGGATTATTTTCCTGCTGTAGCAAACTGACTTAAATTAAGATCGTACCTCTTTAGTCGCACAGCCTCTCTAAGAACCTGGCTCTTAATCACATGTGCACAGCATTAGAGACCCAGCATCTCGAGGTGTTTTGTAGATTTGATGGCTGTGTGTGTATTTTCTGCCAGATCCTCCCCCTATTGCTTCCCCCTCACCTTGAATTTCCCAGGAGACACCCCACTGAGAAAACGACAGGGCAGCAAAAATGTACAAAACCAGCTCTCTCCTGGCTCACACTACCTTTCTCTTCTCAGATAGGAAATGTGTGAGCTAGTGGAAAGTGACATTTGAAGAGCAATTTGGACTCCCACGCCATCATTTTGAGTCACATAACATGGAAAAACATGATTGTGCATTAAATTAACCTTAGTCTATGGGTCCGGTTGTTTCTTATCCTCCAATATTGCCAAATGTTTATCTTTAGATCTATGTCATTACAATAGGTTTAATGCATGTTTATTTTTTTTAAATTACACAACACCACGATTTGAACAATTTATTGAGATGAATTGATATTCTTTAGGGAGCACCCAGTCTGGTTAATGATACCAACAACAAATATGTATTTTTTTGCTGTTGTTGCAATTAGCATGAGGAGAGAAATGTTTTCTATACTGGACCAAAGCCAAACCACATTTATGACTGAGACTAAGATCACAGTGCTTGTTTTAACATAACCATGGTAGTGTTTACTGGGCTTCATTATCTTCTAATTCTGAAAAACAAAACAGGGTTATAATGAACATCTAGTGGACAAGAGCAGCCGAATGATTTGCAACAGATCAAAAGAATCTGAGAGACTGCAATATGCGCGCGCGCACGTGTGTGTGTGTTTGTGTTTGTGCTGTGTTAGTAGAAAATAGCCTATTAGGGAGACAAGTTCATGTTAAGTACAGCACTTGGGCATCATCCTGAAAATAAAATGCAAGTGATTATCACGTAAAGGCAACTCACACCTTTAACATACAGAAACACATGAATATTTGCTGTTATTAGCTACCATAAACCTTGAGCAGGCTTAACATTCTGGTGAACTTGAGACTGCCATTTGAAGCTCAGGTTTGCTGTCAGCAAGACTGGAGGTGAGCCGTGCCAATAAATATTTATTAGAGTATAAAATCCAGCTCTCTAATAGGTCAAATGTGCACTTGTTTTTAGGCCCTCTCCTTGACAACTTACTACACATGACAGTCCTGACACTGAAGCCGACGTGGCACCAGAAACAGCTGTGTAAAGATGGGGATTTAGCTGTAATTGATATAACATCCATTCTGTTGTAACTTAGAGGATTTCCACACACCTTTAGACGATGGAAATGTTTTTTTTTTTAAACCGACCTTATTTCATTTAAATGGATACACAACATATGTAAATATGCACAGGCATGTTAAAAATAAATGGATCAAATTAGGTAAGTATATCAGTAGAAGTAAAAAAAAGCTGTATGGTTTTGATTCGTTTTTTTTTTCTTCATCTGGAGATGCGAGGTAAGCTAGGTTCAGGGTCCCAGCTTGTCATTCCTCTTACCAATTACTGGTGTACCACCCCCTCCCCCATTTAAAAAAAAATGTATCTCAGCCCCATTGCAAAATGTGGAAAATAGCACACGACTAGCTATAAAACTGCACATTTTTATCTCTGCCCCATGGCAATATGTGTAGAATTGCATGAAATCGCTTTAAACGAGCATAATTATTTCTCAGCTTCATGGCAAAATGTGCAAAATAGCTTGAGATTAGCTATACAACTGCAATTGTTTCTCTTATTTTGCCCCATGGCAAGATGTGTAGAATTGTAGAAATGTACCTGTTTTCGTGTGTTATTGAACCGCCCCCTTACAAACTGGTGTCGTCATTTCATCGACATCAAGGTCCTAAAACACACCCTCTCCAGGCTTTCCTGGTCGTTAGGACAAGCAGACAGTGCTCCAACAAGTACATTGGAAACTTCGAGAAATGTTAGAGATTTAGAGACTGTTTTTAAAAGATGCGCCATTTTTAGTCCATTGTCTTCAAAGTCACATTCAAAATAAGGTGGCATGTCATCTCGTGATGCAGAAATATAGCCACAGTATTTGTCATCCCCACGCTGTGTAGGAAAGCATTCAAATTGCTCAATTTTAAGTTGTGACAGTTCAAGGGAACATAGACCCATAACATATTCAAAATGATCCACAGCAAGGTCAGTGTTCCAATCCCTCTCCACATCTATGTACCAGGCAAGGATGCAACACATTTCATTTGGGACTGCCGAAGAATCCAATGTAGAGCCATGACTTGTCTGGACACCTGACACTCGTCCTTAGAGAACAGCTCAGTAACTAAATAAATGTACGCCCAAGTCTGTGTCCAAATCAAAATTCAAATTCTTCCCCCAGTCCAGCTGCTAGAACATGGACTTCTTCTGCAGTAGTAATACATACACTTATATCTACATTTGGAGATAATATTGGCTTAGGCTTGGCTGATTGACCTGCATTCTGGATTCAGCCCCCTCCGCCTGGCCACACCTGGGGCCTGGGGCTGGCATGTGGCTGTCACCGGCCATAGCCACGGAGCGGGATTGATGACAGCCATTCACTGATGAAGCTGTATTCATCATTCCTGTCCAGGGCTGCACTGACCAGATGGACCCTGACCATCCATCCACTGTCAGGGACACATCTGTTCCTGTTGTTGCTTAGAGTACTAACAAGTCACTGGCTCCCTGAAAGCCTGGTGTCAGCCAGAGAAGGAGGGACATTGATGCATGCTGCCTGTTAAAGACAAAGCAGTCCTTAGATCCCTTTTCTACACTGCTGGGAGAGCTTTATCCTGCACAATCGCTCAGTGGACTCAATGCTAGCGCTTAGAAGGGATATTTCACTCTTTATTTCCTTATATTTGTGGTGTCTGCCTTAAAAATGACGTGAAGTGGTGAAAAAGGGAGCACAGACATGTTCCTCTCCCTCTCTCGCTGACAGGCAGGCACGACACAAAGAGACAGTCTCAGAGGGCTCTCTGATCTTTCTGTCAATCTCACAACCACAAACATTATCAGTGGGAATTTTCATAAACTCAACATCTCAATTAGCATTTTTAAGATATCTTTGGGCATTAGCACAATAAAAAATAAATATATATTTCTACTATATTTTTTATCTCAAAAGCACAAAACAAGAAAAACATTTCTCGAAATCTAGGAGCATTTTTACAGACAATTAAAAGGTTTATTGCCTTTAATTCAATCCCAAAATGAATGAAGTGAAGGAAAGAACACCTTTCAGTCCATAGCCTCCTGCTGCTTCTGCCCATCCAACCTGCCTCTGGCTTCCCACTCCAAATTCCTCACATTAAAGATAATGTATGAAAGGGCTTGCTGCGAGTTTCCGATGGGAATCCCTGTTGTTGGTTTTTAATCTTTCTGTGTTGTATAATAAAAGGTTACAGCTCTGCTGCTCCTGGTGTCAATGTGTGTGTTTATGTGTGGCTGTTTGCAGGTGAGAGGTAGGTAATATTCTCTGCAGGGCCGCTCTCTCTGCCAGTGTGTTGGAAGGTTGGGCTGCCCACTTAGTGGATGTGAGTTCATTAGGCTTCTCGCGAGGAGGTTGCGAGCGCCGGGAGGAAGCCCTGTGAAGTTATTCATTGTCTTAAGACTCAATTCTAATCACCTCACTCAGCGTGACTGACAGAGCTGCTCTCCAGTGTGATTGAGAGTATTGATCTCTCCGTCGGCTCTCTCTAGCCACGTCGGGGATGCACAATCAGAGCCTTCACTTTCAAAAAATCTCTTCATCTGCCTTAATCATCCGATCAATAATTAGCGTCAGGACAGTGGGGCTTTGACAGAGCCGTGTTAGGGAGCGGTTTAATTCTCCGCCTCTCTTCCTCCTCCTCTCCTTTTTCTCTTTTCTCCTCTCCTCTTCAATCCTCCTGTACGTTCCCACTGGGGGCTAGAGGAATGTGCTGAGTAAAGCTGATCTATTAGACTGGGGCAGTAAGGGCAGGGTGGTGGAAGCCCTAACAGCGTTGACTTTCAGATCCACTGGCTCCTTCTCCCTGTGTTGTGTCCATCCCACTTTCCCGTCATGCAAGATCGGCAAGATTTCTGTCACCTTCAGAGATGGCAAGGGGCCAAGAAATCTTGGAACTGAAATCCATTCTCACAGCATCCTCTCGTAGCAGCTTGAACTTGCTAATCTTTGGATAATTGCAGTCTTAAAGGAATATTGCAACTCAGGTGCCGGGACAGTGGGTGTGTCGTTTTTGATTACACCGTGTAATGTTGACAGGATCAACACGAATTTGGTCCTACTGTATCTAACCATTCTGAGTCGTCAAAGTGGAAAACATAGGCAATGTTGCATTGCTTAAATGGGTAAGAAAATGCCAGTGTTCTGCCAATGGTTTTGTCTTTCTACTCGATCCATATTCGTCCTCGGGCAAGTCCAAGGGGGAGGGGTATGCTTCTTGATAATCAACAACTGGTGCGCTGTTTCCAGTGTGAAGGAAATGTCAAGCTTTTGCTCACCTGATATAGAACACCTCATGGTAAGCTGTAGACACTTATCTACCAAGACAGTTCTCATCCATAATCATCACGGTTGTCTACATCCCTCCACAAGCTACTACCACTTTAGCACTCAACAAACTATATGGGGTCAAAAACCATGGATTACAGGAAATATCTGCTCTGGGCTAAAGGCTAGAGCTACCGCTTACAAGGAATGGGACAAGGACATGGACTGATACAAGAAAGCCTGCTATGACCTCCAACGATACATCAAACATGCAAAAGGACAATATAGGAAGAAGGTGAAACCCTATATCACCGGCTCTGACGCTCGTTGCATGTGGCAAAGCTTACAGACGATAACATGTTACAAAGGGAAACCCAGCCGTGAGATGCCCAGTGATGCATAACTCTCAAACGAGCTAAATGCCTTTTATGCTCACCTTGAGGAACACAACATGAAACATTGCGTGAAAGCCCCTGTTGTTCAGGATGGCTGTGTGATTTCACTCTCCGTGGCTGATATAAATACACATTTTAATCAGGTTAACACTCACAAGGCCGCCGAGCCAGACGGAATATCATGGCGTGTTCTCAAAGCATGCGCAGACCAGCTGTCAAGTTTTTTCAAACATTTCCAATCTCTACTTCCACTTCACACTGCTCTCCCCCACCTGGACAAGTGGAGAAATAACTATGTGAGTATGCTGTTCATAGACTATAGCTCAGCGTTCAACACCATACTCCCCTCCAAGCTCATCACCAAGCTGGGGAACCTGGGACTGAACACCTCCCTCTGGAACTGGATCCTTGACTTCCTGGGGAGGGGAGGCAACAACACCTTCGCCATGCTGAACCTCAACACGGGGACCCTTCAGGGGCGTTTGCTTTGTCCCCTCCTGTAATCCCTGTTCACCAATGACTGCGTGGCCATACACAACTCCAACACGATCATCAAGTTTGTTGATGACACGACAGTGTCCACATTGGACAGGGCTGTAGTGGAGCGGGTTAAGTGCTTAAAGTTCCTTGGCATCCACATCACTAAGGACTTAACACAGTCCACACACACAGTCGTGAAGAGGGTACGACAGCACCTCTTCCCCCTCAGGAGGCTGAAAAGATTTGACATGAGCCCTCAAATCCTCAAAAAGTTCTACAGATGCACCATTGAGAGCATCTTGACTGGCTGCAATAGCTTTTAATATGGCAAATGCACTGCCCTCAATCGAAAAGCACTACAGAGGGTGGTGCTGTCAGCCCAAGACATCCATAGACATGGTCGATGTAGTCGTTTTCTTCCTGTCTGAGAGAGTCAACCTGTGCAAAGAGCGTGCATGAAGGAGTCAACCTGTGCAAAGAGCGTGCATAGCCTGCCAGCACGTGATTGGTCTGTATCAGCACGTGGTCCAGTGTAACGACAAATGTAATAGTCAGAATGGATCACTATTTAATTAAATAACTCGATTTGTGGCACATTAAAAAAAAAATCACCATGGGAATCGAACTTGATCACAATTAACCATTTTTAGAGCCCAAAACGGGCATCACATTTTTTGGCTGCATCACCACTTGGTATGGCAACTGTTTGGCATTCAACCATAATGCGCTATAGAGGGTAGTGCGTATGGCACAGTACATCACTGGGACCGAGCTCCCTGCCATCCAGTACCTCTATACCAGGCGGTGTCAGAGGAAGGCCCTAAAAATTGTCAAAGACTCCAGCCACCCTAGTCATAGACTGTTTTCCCTGCTACTGCAAGGCCAGAGGTGCAAATGTTCCAAGTCTGGAATCAACAGGACCCTGAACAGCTTCTACCCCCAAGCTATAAGACTGCTAAATTGTTTGTTAAATACATAATTACCTGGAGCTACAGTATCTGCATTTACCCTTTTTGCACTAATCTCTTTTGACTCATCACATACGCTGATGTTACTGTTTATTATCTATCCTGTTACATACATTTACATTTAAGTCATTTAGCAGACGCTCTTATCCAGAGCGACTTACAAATTGGTGCATTCACCTTATGACCTCCAGTGGAACAGTAGTGCATCTAAATCTTTTCAGGGGGAGGGGGGGTGAGAGGGATTACTTTATCCTATCCTAGGTATTCCTTAAAGAGGTGGGGTTTCAGGTGTCTCCGGAAGGTGGTGATTGACTCCGCTGTCCTGGCGTCGTGAGGGAGTTTGTTCCACCATTGGGGGGCCAGAGCAGCGAACAGTTTTGACTGGGCTGAGCGGGAACTGTACTTCCTCAGTGGTAGGGAGGCGAGCAGGCCAGAGGTGGATGAACGCAGTGCCCTTGTTTGGGTGTAGGGCCTGATCAGAGCCTGGAGGTACTGAGGTGCCGTTCCCCTCACAGCTCCGTAGGCAAGCACCATGGTCTTGTAGCGGATGCGAGCTTCAACTGGAAGCCAGTGGAGGGAGCGGAGGAGCGGGGTGACGTGAGAGAACTTGGGAAGGTTGAACACCAGACGGGCTGCGGCGTTCTGGATGAGTTAGTCACTTTATCCCTATCTATATGTACATATCTACCTCAACTACCTCGGTCCCCTGCACATCTAGTCAGTAATGGTACCCCGTCTATATAGCCAAGTTATCGTTACTCATTGTGTATTTATTATTTTTATATTTATTCCTCGTGTTATTTGTTCTTATTGTTGGGACGGGCCCGTAAGTAAACATTTCACTGTTAGTCTACATTTGTTGTTTACGAAGCATGTAACTTGATTTGAGCTCCCTGTCATTCAGGACCTTTATATCAGGCGGTGTCAGGGGTCCTGAAAATTTTGCCAAAGACTCCAGCCACCCTAGCCATAGACTGTTCACTCTGCTACCATCCGGCAAATGGTACCTAAGCATCGGCTTTTGGACCAAAAGGCTCTGAGACCGCTTCTACCCCCAAGCCATAATACTGCTAATTAGCCATTTGACTGCTAAATAGCTAATGAAATGGTTACCCGGACTGTCTGCACTGACCCTATGCACACTCACAAGACTATACTGTATGTACACACACTCACTCACACACACTACTCTGTCACTCTCACACAAAACCCACACATATTCACATAACACACACGAATACACACACACACACATACAGACACAATACAAATACACATACACACGCATAGACAGACACACAAACTTCTACACGCATCATACTGCTGCTACTCTGTTCTCTATTTTACTCAAATTATTCGTTTTTTGGTCGAAATTTAGGATGAAATAAAAAAATAGATATAAAAATAAACAAACAAACAATACTTAGTAACAATAATAATAGTAGCTACTGTCTAATAATAACAATACAATAATTATAATACAAATAAAAAAACATACATTAAGACATAAAACAATACTATTACAACTACTAATACAACTAATAAAACCAAGTACCTATAATGTATCCTGATGCTTAGTCACTTTACCCTGCCTTCATGTACATATCTACTTCAAATACCTCTTTCTGCACATTGATCTGGTGCTGGTACTGCATATAGATCCATTCTTGTGTATTTTATTCCTTTGTGTTACTATTTTTTATTTTTTTATTGATATTTTTTGAACTTTGCATCATTGGGAAGGGGTCGTAAGCAAGAATTTCAAGGTAAAGTCTAAACCCGTTGTATTCGGCGCATGTGACCAACACAATTGTATTAGATTTATTCACGTGGTAACCTGTGCCAGAAGTCCAATCACATGCTCAAGTTGGCAGAGTTACATTACAGTGTGAAGGACCAAGCACATACACCCTCATTGAAGTAATGTGGCACTTTGGCTTTTCCATGGTAACACTACAATGACTCTTTCACTGGCTGACAAACACCACAACATGGTGTGTGCTGTAGACTTGTCTCTCTCCACTAAGCCTGATGTCCTTATAGTGTGACTGATCTAGTACTGGGGGACAGTGCCGCACAAGGAAATCTGCAATCTGTCATCAATAGATTTTGAATAAAGCTGGTCCACTCTTATTACAAACACATGTATCACAGTGGCTTGAGCTTAAATCTGAACAAAACTGTTGACATGCATTTCTCCAGAAGGAAAAAGCATTAAGACAGAAATAGTCTTCATTAAGACAGAAATAGTCTATATTGTGTTTGGATATAAGTACCTGGGTGTGATTTTAGACTCTAAAAAAAAACATGTTAAGAAGTTGGTCAATGCTGTGAAACTCATCTTGTCCATCTTTAAACATATACGTAAGAAACTATCATATAAACTATGTTTGTTTATATGATACATTTTTTCACGTCCTTCTGCATTACAAGTTGGTCACGAGCAGGAGAAACGACAATCAAGCCATTGCAATCTCTGTGCAAGCGTGTATTTACATTTCTTCTTTTTTTTAAATCAGAAACCGAATACTCATTCTCCATTGTTTATTCTCAAAAAACACAATTTGTTAAATTCTGAAAGGTTGTACATTTTCGAACGCAAAAGCTGTCTTTCATCAAAAGCCATTGAATTATTAAATTGTAATTCATCAAAAGTAGCCTACTGAGGCAAGTCTTCTTAAATAGCTCATCAGCCCCTGTTCTCCAAAGCCTCAAAGGAATTGTGTTGATTACAGCCCTATAACACTCACCCAGTCCATAGAAAAACCCATCAGCTAATTGGTGCGGGTATATGTCCTGGGCTGCATTCAGTTCAACTTCAACATTTGTGACGTTGAGTGAAGCTTTGTACTGAACAACACGTTGCCACAGAACGCTACACACCGTTCCTCAGCAGCTATTGAGGTACTTTTCCTCCCGTTTGGTGGGCGTGGCCAGGTGTGGCCTGATCAATATGGGTGTGACCATCTGAAATGGCTAAACTTGTGCACCACACACCATGTGGTAAATGCCCTCTGGGTCACCATAATCACAACGGTTTTCAACTGGTAGTTGAGTACAGTACCGTTTCCGTTTCCGTTTAATTCAACGTTGCACACCGTTCTGTCGTACTGAATTCAACCCAGGTCACCAAACAATCAAGTCAGATTGAACTCCCCAATTGTCTGTGACGACATCTATGTGTGACTCTTAGACAATTTGCAGATAAACACAGCAGCAACAACATAAAACTGCCCCGTGAACATAAAAGAAGGCTAAAAGTCATATCTTACAAATGGAGAAAAAGAAAAACACACTATCAGGGAGGGAGAAGCTTCCAGCTAAAGCTTAAATCGGTTATACTTTCCTGAAGATTACACTATTCTCTGGCTTACAAAATAATACTTGTATATCCCTCAGAGATAGTGTTGGCGTTTGGGGTAAGCTGATTTTTGTTCGGAATGACGGGAAAGGACAAGTGTGCTTCATTAGTCCAACAGAGACTGCTGAATACGAGTCTCTGCGGAGGCCACGAAAGCAGCTCTCGCATGTACAATGGATGTTATGAAGTGTTTCGGGTTGAGATTAAACTTTAAGCGGAATGTTTTATTAATTCGCGTTTTAAAAAACATTTTCACTTTGGTGGTGAAAATCAAGAAGAGCATTCACCTCCCCACAGGGGCATTTAACGTTCTTCTTGTCAGTGCGATGAGAGAGGCACATAGCTGTGTATCCAAAATGAAAGACCGATAAGGACTTTAAAGAAGGAAATGTCTCCATTTCTATGGATTTGTTCTCTAACCAGGATTTGCAAGAACAAACCTTCAGTGTTCTGTGTACATTGTACCAGCTCTCCATAATGCTGTTGAGAAGTAGAATGACATATGGGAAAAGAAGAAACAGTACATACAATCTTCACGTTGCGGAATTCTTTCTCTCTAGCATTGTGACATTTCCACATCTCATCCAGCAATACTAAACGTACGTGCTCACACTCACCACACTTACGGAAAAACACAAGGGAAGTGCCTCTTTTCCATTATTGCCAATTATACTTCCAACATCAAGTCCTGCTTTTCGAGAGCCGTACACTCCAAGCCCTTACTCATACTTGACGGAGCATCTCAATTCAGTAAGAGCCTGTTCAAGTTAGAGAAAATCAACTATTCAAGCCATTGATTATGTCATGCTAGAATCCATCAAGTCAAGTCTACTCTGTTCTCTCCATTCATCCATCAGACACATCACTTGGTTCCTCCTCCTCCCTCTAAGGTCAATCCCAAATGTTGACATGGCGGAAACTTCCACATTTCCCATTTACAAATGCATTATATACATGAGAGTTGTGCACCCATCTGATGTTACGTTTCACAAGATATATCTCAATAAACACTCCAACTAGCCCCCCCCCCTACTCTCTCCCTCTTCTGCTTCCTTTCTTTTCGAAAATGTCGTACGTTTACAATCAACATTTGACCAGCTATGTTGTGTACAGAATCATGCACAGTGTGCGGTTTATCATCTGAGTGCTATAGCCCTTAATTAAATCACAAACAAATGAAATCAAATGCTATTAGTTGCTGACACATATTTTGCAGATGTTACTGCGGGCAGGGAGAAACGTGCAGTAATGCAAAACAATAAACGCAAATCCCTAAAATAAAAATAAAAGAATTTAAAGAAACATAAATATTCGAATGAGCAATGTCAGAGACCAGGAATATAAATATATATGTATATGATGGTGTGTATAGAAATGATGGACAGTATATGCATAGAAACAATGTGTACAGCAGCAGTAATATAGGATGAGCCTTGACTAGAGTACAGCATATACATAAGAAGTGGGTAAAACGGTACATAAACATTATTAAAGTCACCAGCGTTCAACGACCATGTACATTGGGCAGCAGTCTCTAGGGTGAAGGGTAGAGGACCGGGTGGTAGCCGGCTAGTAACAGTGACTAAAGTTCAGGTCTGGGTACTTGGTGGGGGTCGGCTAGTGGTGACTATTTAACAGTCTGATGGCCTGGTTTCTCAGTCCCAGCTTTGATGCACCTGTACTGTCTCTGCCTTCTAGATGGTAGCAGGGTGAACAGGCTGTGGCTCGGGTGGCTGAGGTCCTTGACCTTAAATGTACGAACCAAAGCTCGTCAGATCATTTGGTTCTATGTTTCAATGCACTCAGAGCCAGGAGCATCTCCATAGAGTCATGCCTTCAATAAAGAACAGTTCAAATACAAGAACAGGTGTGTTAGTCAAGCCGAATGGCATCAGTCTTAACCTATTGCAAGGTGACAGTCTATATAGAATCCATGTGACCTGCTTGTGTTCAGACACTCTTCTTCTTCACGAGGAGCAGTCGGAGAGTCAAAGGCATTTTCACAGTATTGTGGACGACAAACAATAGGCAAGGGAACCAATTAGTTTTGCGAGTTGAAAAAAAACAAAAATCAATCCCTCTGGATATGTTATGATTTTCCTCCAGGAAGCATTAAGCTGAATATTTCTTTGTTTGTTTAATTGTGAAACTACTGTAGAACTGCCTTCCCTGGGGGTGTGACTTGCTGGATCCGTGCCAATTCTGCTTTACGTGTTCAGTCTATTACGTTTGCATTGGTTGATGCACCCTCAGAGATGTCTGGAGGACCATAAGAACTACACCGTTATTAACTATTCAAGAACAAAGATGGCTGCCATGCAGACCAAAGAGTACTGGCAAATTTCCCACAGTGATATTTGTTTGTTTCTGTCATGATCTTTACATTTCTAAAGCACAAAAATGTACATCCTGTGTTTCCATCAGAGAAATACACAGGACCGGCATCAGCCTTTCTGGGGCCCTACGTAAAATGTAGTGGCTCTGCGTGCTCGGTCAGTGGCAGGACCATGATTACTAAAAATTTAGATAGCTGGCTAGACTAACTTACCAATCCCCCGAAAAATTGCTGACATGGAGTAAATGAGTGACTGTCATTGACTGACATAAGAAGAGAAAAACTGCAACTGGATCCTGGACTTCCTGACGGGTAAAGGTAGGTAGCAACACATCCACCACGCTGATCCTCAACACGGGGGACCGTCAGGGGTGCGTGCTCAGTGTCCTCCTGTACTCCTGTACACTCAAGACCTCACGGCCAGGCACGACGCCAAAACCATCATTAAGTTTGCCGATGACACAATAGTGGTCGGCCTGATCACCGACAACGCTGAGACAGCCTACTGGGAGGAGGTCAGAGACCTGACCATGTGGTGCAAGGACAACAACCTCTCACTCAACGTGATCAAGACAAAGGAGATGATTGTGGACTACAGGAAAAGGAGGACCGAGCACGCCCCCATTCTCATCACCTGGGCTGTAGTGGAGCAGGTTGAGAGCTTCAAGTTCCTTGGCGTCCACATCACCAACAAACGAACATGGTCCAAGCACAACAAGACAGTTGTGAAGAGGGCATGACAAAACCTATTCCCCCTCAGGAGACTGAAAAGATTTGGCATGGGTCCTCAGATCCTCAAAAGGTTTTACAGCTGCACCATTGAAGAGCATCCGTCTGACGGGTTGCATCACCGCCTGGTATGGCAACTGCTCGGCCTCTGACCGCAAGTCACTACAGAGGGTAGTGCGTACGGCCCAGTACATCACCGGGGCGAAGCTTCCTGCCATCCAGGACCTCTATACCAGGTGGTGTCAGAGGAAGGCTCTAACAATTGTGAAAGATTCCAGCCACCATAGTCATAGACTGCTCTCTCTGCTACGACATGGCAAGGGGTACTGGGGCGCCAAGTCTAGGTCCAAGAGGCTTCTAAACAGCTTCTACCCCCAAGCCATAAGACTCCTGAACAGCTAATCAAATGGCTACCCAGACTATTTGCATTGCACCCCTCCCCGCCCCCCTGCTGCTGCTACTCTCTGTTATTATCTATGCATAGCCACTTTAATAACTCTACCTATATGTACATAATTACCTCAATTACCTCGACACCGGTGCCCCCCCGCACATTGACACATTGACTCTGTACCGGTATCCCTGTATATCACCCCACTATTGTTATTTACTGCTGCTCTTTAATTATTTGTTATTCTTATCTCCTACTTTTTTTAAAGGGATTTTCTTAAAACTGCATTGTTGATTAAGGGCCTCTAAGAAAGCATTTCATTGTAAGGTCTACCTGTTGCAATCGACGCATGGGATAAGTACAATTTGATATGATTTGATGCACAGACACATTTCAAAATTGCACCTTGTGTTTTCTACTATTCTAACTCTCAACGGTAAGATGAGTTCCTTAAAAAAAAAGGGTCAGCGGCGTCCCAAGTGGTCGCTTATGTTGCCTATGCCTAGGGCTAGCCCTGGAAATAAAAGAGGATGAGTGTTTAACACAAAAAAATATGCTATGTGGGATGAAGTTGTAAGATACATTCTCTTAGATACATTCTAAATTCCCTGCATGAAAGAAGTGTTTATTTTCATCTATTACTAATGGATACGTTGTCTCCTGTCCTCTACTTTATTAATGCTGGATTTGATGGGCATAGGCTTTTAGAGAAGGTGACACCATTTCACAGTAGCTATTTGTACTCACTAAATAGCTATAGGTCGTATTAGTTTTTTCTTCAAGTCATTGTCATCTTCAGTAAGCAGAAATGCTAAATGGGGCTCTTCATTGTTTTGAGCAACTATTGCAGACATAATTTAGCAGCAACCTAGGATTGCACAGACAAAGGTTTTATGCTGTCTTTTTCATCATCAGCAAGAGGAATTTGAGGATTTGTTTGACTTGTCTGTGTTGATAATACCTCAGCCAGCTTGACTTTATGGCAAAGGTTGGAACCGGTACAGGGAACAGAACCGAAAACCAGAAAATAACCAAATTATTTGAGGAACAGAACCCGAACCGAAAACAAAACAAAAGTAATCTATACTGTTCCGGAACAGAACCGTTGTTTTAAAAGCATGGGAACCAGTAAATAATGTTATTTTACATCCGGGGCATTGTTTTCCAGTCCCACAAAAACCACAACAAAGCCGAATATGCAAAGCCCTCACTCCGTCACTCAGAAACATATTCCAGTGTCAAGCATAATTCAGAAATTCAGAAATTAGGAAGAGATGTTTAACTAATGAAGAATGGATTTAGTTTTTCAATACTAGTTAAGGATACTATTGTTATCACGTCACATTATATTTAATAAATATAAAAAGGTAAGATGTGTTTTTTAATTCTTGTGCTGCTCTGCACACACAAGCTTCTTAGCGAGCCAGCTAGCTAACGTTTGCCCTGGTCTAACACTAAACCAACTCAGAAGTTCAAAGACATTCAAAGTTCCTCCATAGAAGCCACTCCTCCGTAGGTATAATTATGTTGGCCTTATTCAGATAATGCATTTCATAACAAAATGCCCAGCAATTCAAGGCAAGCTTCCTCCATCCTCTCTCGCTCTCTCCTCACGCTCAAAATGTCAGTTGCATCTCGCTCCCTACACTGTGACTGCAGCACAGTGTGTGTGTTTGTCTTTCATTATGATTAAACCATAATGTTACAGCAAAATACAATTAGCTCTTAATTAAAACATCTTAGGGATCAAATCCCGTTAACGGGATCGATTTGACAACATCCGGTAAAATGGAAGAGCACCAAATTCAAATAAAATTATTAGAAATATTTAACTTTCATACAATCACAAGTGCAATACACCAAATTAAATCCAGCCACCGTGTCAGATTTCAAAAAGTCTTTACGGCAAAAGCAAACCATGCTATTATCTGAGGATAGCACGTCATCAAACAAACACAGACAATCATATGTCATCCCACCAGGAACGACACAAAACTCAGAAATAACGATATAATTCATGCCTTACCTTTGACGAGTGTCTTCTGTTGGCACTCCAATATGTCCCATAAACATCACAAATTGTCCTTTTGTTCGATTAATTCCGTCGTTTTAGCTCCAAAATGTCCATTTATTTGGCGCGTTTGATCCAGAAAAACATTGGTTCCAACTCACGCAACATGACTACAACATATCTAATAAGTTACCTGTCATTTTTGTTCAAACATTTCAAAAAACTTTCCTAATACAACTTTAGGTATTTTTTTACGTAAATAACCGATAAAATTTAAGACGGGATAAACTGCATTCAATAGCAGATAAAAACAAAGTGGAGCGAGCTTTCAGGTCACGCGCCCTTAACAAACAGTACACTAGACTCGACTCTCGTTCTGAACAGCCCTACTTCTACATTTCTCAAAGGAAAAACATCAACCAATTTATAAAGACTGTTGACATTTAGTGGAAGCAATAGGAACTGCTAGCAAGTGTCTTAGAAATTGAGATCCACATAGAAAACCCATTGAAAAGAGAGTGACCCCAAAATTCCTGGATGGTTTGTCCTCGGGGTTTCGCCTGACAAATAAGTTCTGTTATACTCACAGACATTATTCAAACCGTTTTTGGAAACTTCAGAGTGTTTTCTATCCAAATCTACTAATAATATGCATATCCTAGCTTCTGGGACTGAGGAGCAGGCAGTTTACTTTGGGCATGCTTTTCATCCGGGCTTGAAAATACCGCCCATTAGCCTAGAGAGGTTCACGACTTTCCTATACAGATTAAATCGCTTCCCCGCTCCACAGCAAGCTGCTCTGGCTGCACAGATTGGTGAAGCATTTTAATATTGAGCTAAATGTAAAAATATATACAGTACCAGTCAAAGGTTTGGACACACCTACTCAATCCAGGGTTTTTCTTTATTTTTAGGGGTGGTATACAGAAGATAGGCCTATTTGGTAAAATACCAAGTCCATATTATGGAAATAACAGCTCAAAGAAACAACAGTCCATCATTACTTTAAGACATGGAGGTCAGTCAAATGACAAGAACTTGGAAGGTTTCTTTAAGTGCAGTCGTAAAAACCATCAAGCTCTATGATGAAACTGGCTCTCATGAGGACCGCCACAGGAAAGGAAGACCCAGAGTTACCTCTGCTGCAGAGTTAACTGCACCTCAGATTGCAGCCCAAATAAATGCTTCACAGAGGTCAAGTAACAGACATATCTCAACATCAACTGTTCAGAGGAGACTGTGTGAATCAGGCCTTCATGTTCAAATTGCTGCCAAGAAACCATTACTAAAGGACACCAATAATAAGAAGAGACTTGCTTGGGCCAAGATACACGAGCAATAGACATTAGACCTGTCCTTTGATCTGATGAGTCCAAATTTGAGATTTTTGGTTCCAATCGCCGTGTCTTTGTGAGACACAGAGTAGGTGAACGGATGATCTCTGCATGTGTGGTTCCCACCGTGAAGCATGGAGGAAGTGGTGTGATGGTGTGGAAGTGTTTTGCTGGTGAGACTGTCAGAAATCAAGGCACACTTAACCAGCATGGCTACCACAGCATTCTGCAGTGATACGCCATCCCATCTCGTTTGCGCTTAGTGGGACTATCATTTTGTTTTCAACAGGACAATGACCCAATACATCTCCAGACTGCGTAAGGGCTATTTGACCAAGAAGGAGAGTGATGGAGTGCTGCATCAGATGATCTGTCCTCCACAAATCACCCGACCCAATTGAGATGGTTTGGGATGAGTTGGACCACAGAGTGAAGGTAAAGGAGCCAACAAGTGCCCAGCATATGTGGGAACTCCTTCAAGACTGTTGGAAAAGCATTCCTTATGAAGCTTGTTGAGAGAATGCCAAGAGTGTGCAAAGCTGTCAAGAATCTACAATACTAAATATATTTAGGTTTGTTTTTTTGGTTACTACATGATTCCATATGTGTTATTTCGTAGTTTTGATGTCTTCCCTCTTATTCTACAATGTAGAAACAAGTAAACAAAGAAAACCTTTGAATGAGTAGGTGTGTCCAAACGTTTGGCTGGTACTGTATATTCCAGAGGTTTAAAAAGGTACACAAAATAACAATTTAAACCAGTATTTTTGGGGGGTTCTCAAACGGTTCAGCACTTTATTTGGGTAGTCTGAACAGTGGAATGGAATGAAAAAAACACTGGTTCTGTTCAGAACGAAACGATTGGAAAATAATTTTGGTTCTAACCTCTGCTTTATGGACAAACATCTTTATATCTGTGACTGAGGGACAGTGCCGAGGCGCGGCAGGAGGGGGGTGGTGGGGTGAAAGAGGGTTGATTCCTGCTCTGTGCTCTCCTCCTCATGCACAGGCACTCCAGAGATGCGGGCAGTAATAGAAGCTGCAGCTGTCGGGTCTGTATTGATTGTTCAAACCTGCAGATTATTGCTGAGGAGAGTGACCAACAGTATCCCGCTGAGGTAAAACTCCTTTAACCAACAGGAGTCTGGCTGCTCTACCCAGAAAAGCAACATGTTTAATTGTTTGTGGTGTTCTCCAGTCCCTACAGCTGGAGGCCCTAGAGAGAGGGGCCAATTCAGGCCTTGACCTTCTCCTTTCCACAGTCAGCCACATGCACAGATAGACCAGGGAACATATCAATGTTCCTCACTTCAATATCCCTCCAATTACCAGCCACAAACAAAGATGGAGCTAGCTAGCTCACCCTCATGAGTTGAAATGGTGTTGGAATTCTTAGTAGATTATTGCTCAGCATCTGGACTAAATAACATAACATGTCAGATATAAGGTAAAGCATTATTAAAGTATGCATTCCAAGCTGACAATTGAACGTTGCATTGTAAAGCATTTGTAATGTGGGTGAAATCAAGGAAAATATCCAGAAGTCATTATGTTCCCATTGATTGATCAGTACAGTAGGCCTACTTGCCAGTTTGTCGAGGGTTAAATGGAAGACAAAATCTGTAAAAATGTTAATAGTCACCTCCTTTAAGACTTTCACTTGTAGCAGCACAGCTGTTCTGGAGATGCAGAGAGAAATACGTTAAAAACAATAGCAACTCTCTGCTGGCACCACAGACACTCAATCTGCATTCATCTCAGGGTTCCGCAATTATAATGAATATTAATGGCTGTTTGTCTGCTCCATAATAATCTCATAACGACTCTACAAAGTAAATGCAGACACCCTAGAACAACAATTTATCATCACTACACCCCAAAGCAGCAATACTATAATATTTTTCTAAGACGAGGCCATCAGCAGTGTTCCAAATCTTTCCAGTCTAACAGGAATATTACTGAGAGACAATACAATCAAGTAGATCACTGAATACATTTTGCCTTTGGGTTTGTCATACTCGTGAAGGAGTATCGTCATACCACAGAGTCCTCATATAGAGCCTGGCTTTTCATCCTACAGTGGTTGCGTGTGTTATGTGTGTTTCTGTTGAGCTATTTTATTGTATATTTATAGGGGTGCTGGTGTTCGTTTGGAACTCAATTATTGATTCAATGTACACAGACTCCATTTTATTGTTCAGTCATTCAAACCCTGATATACACATTCCTCAACTGTCCAATGAACAAATGCATTTGGGCAAATATAACAAAATGAAATTGAGCACCGTGTGTGCTTCACAGCACTTCTTTAGTTCCCTCAAATGCCTCTCCCATAGGTCTTTACCACATGGCCGAGGAGTCCAGCTCAATCCACACAGACATTGTCTGTGAACGACTGAACTCTATTTGAGAATTGGTAAAGCGTACAGAGAAATAGACTCAGGATAGAACACCCTGGCAAATGACATTTTACAATCTGAAGTGGTCTGCTTGTGAAAGATCATTTGGTTTGGAGTGAGTAAACAGAGAGGACTCCATCGCTCTCAATGAGTTATGTGTGAAAGCTGGGGATTAGGGCCTGATCAGGAAGTCCTGGAGATTGTTTGGAGAAGCAATGCCGCCTCGCAAAATGAGACGCTAACTCCACTGTTTCACAATAAGACCACTTTCTCTTTCTCCTCTGATTATTGTCACACTTTGATACAGTGTAGCTTTTGTGGATTTTATTTTTCATTTACACTACTGTTCAAAAGTTTGGGGACACTTAGAAATGTCCCTGTTTTTTTAAAGAAAAGCACATTTTTGGTCCATTAAAATAACGTCAAATTGATCAGAAATAGAGGGTAAACATTGTTAATGTTGTAAATGACTATTGTAGCTGGAAACGGCAGATTATTTATGGAATATCTACATAGGCGTACAGAGGCCCATTATCAGCAACCATCACTCCTGTGTTCCAATGGCACGTTGTGTTAGCTAATCCAAGTTTACAATTTTAAAAGGGTAATTGATCATTAGAAAACAATTTTGCAAGTATGTTAGCACAGCTAAAAAACTGTTGTTCTCATTAAAGAAGCAATACAACTGGCCTTCTTTAGACTAGTTGAGTATCTGGAGCATCAGCATTTGTGGGTTCAATTACAGGCTCAAAATGGCCAGAAACAGTCTATACTTGTTCTGAGAAATGAAGGCTATTCCATTAGAGTGTCAAGTTTGAGAAACAGATGCCTCACAAGTCCTAAACTGGCAGCTTCATTAAATAGTCAACAGTGAAGAGGCGACTCCGGGATGCTGGCCCTCTAGGCAGAGATGCAAAGAAAAAAACATATCTCAGACTGGCCAATAAAAATAAAAGATTAAGTTGGGCAAAAGAACACAGACACTGGACAGAAGAACTCTGCCTAGAAGCCCAGCATCCCAGAGTCGCCTCTTCAGTTTTATTGCATCTTTAATCAGAACAACAGTTTTCAGTGCAGCCAACGTGAGTAAAACATTTAAACGTGTTAACCCTCGCAAGGCTGCCGGCACAGACGGCATCCCCAGCCGCGTTCCTCAGAGCATGCGCAGATCAGCTTGCTGGTGTGTTTACGGACATATTCAATCCATCCTTATCCCAGTCTACTGTTCCCACATGCTTCAAGAGGGCCACCATTGTTCCTGTTCCCAAGAAAGTGAAGTTAACTGAGCTAAATGACTATCGCCCCGTAGCACTCAATTCCGTAATCATGAAGTGCATTGAGAGACTAGTCAAGGACCATTTCACCTCCATATCACCTCCACCTGACACCCTAGACCCACTCCAATTTGCTTACCGCCCCAATAGGTCCACAGACAACGCAATCACACTGCACACTGCCCTAACCCATCTGGACAAGAAGAATACCTATGTAAAAATGCTGTTCATCGACTACAGTTCAGCATTTAACACCATAGTACCCTCCAAACTCATCATTAAGCTCGAGACCCTGGGTCTCGACCCCACCTTGTGCAACTGGGTCCTGGACTTCCTGACAGGCCACCCCCAAATGGTGAGGGTAGGTAGCAACATCTCCACCCCGCTGATCCTCAACACTGGGGCCCCACAAGGGTGCGTTCTCAGCCCTCTTCTGTACTCCCTGTTCCCCCATGACTGCGTGGCCATGCACGCCTCCAACTCAATCATCAAGTTTGCAGACGACACTACAGTGGTAGGCTTGATTACCAACAACGACAAGACAGCCTACAGGGAGGAGGTGAGCGCACTCGGAGTGTGGTGTCAGGAAAATAAGCTCACACTCAATGTCAACATAACAAAGGAGATGTTCGTGGACTTCAGGAAACAGCAGGAGGGAGCACCCCCCTATCCACATCGACGGGACAGTAGTGGAGAAGGTGCACAGTTTTAAGTTCCTCGGCATACACATCACAGTCAAACTGAAATGGTCCACCCACACAGACAGCGTGGTGAAGAAGGCGCAGCAGCGCCTCTTCAACCTCTGGAGGCTGAAGAAATTTGGCACCAAAAACACTCAAACTTTTACAGATGCATCCTGTCGGGCTGTATCACCGCCTGGTACGGTGACTGCTCCACCCACAACCGTAAGGCTCTCCAGAGGGTAGTGAGGTCTGCACAACGCATCACCGGGGGCAAACCACCTGCCCTCCAGAACACCTACAGCACCCAATGTCACAGGAAGGCCAAAAAGATCAAGGACAACAACCACCCGAGCCACTGCCAGTTCACCCCACTATCATCCAGAAGGCGAGGTCAGTACAGGTGCATCAAAGCAGGGACCGAGAGACTGAAAAACAGCTTCTATCTCAAGGCCATCAGACTGTTAAACAGCCATCACTAACATTGAGTGGCTGCTGCCAACACACTGACTCATCTCTAGCCACTTTAATAATGGGAATTGATGTAATAAATGTATCACTAGCCACTTTAAACAATGCTATTTTATATAATGTTTACATAACCTACATTACTCATCTCATATGTATATACTGTACTCTATATCATCTACTGCATCTTGCCTATGCCGTTCGGCTATCGCTCATTCATGTATTTTTGTGTACATTTTCTTATTCATTCCTTTACTCTTGTGTGTATAAGGTAGTTGTTGTGAAATTGTTAGGTTAGGTTACTTGTTAGATATTACTGCATGGTCGGAACTAGAAGCACAAGCATTTCGCTACACTCGCATTAACATCTGCTAACCATGTGTATGTGACAAATACAATTTGATTTGATTTGATCTGTGCTACAATAGTTGCAAAAGGGTTTCTTTTTTCAATTTAAAGTTTTATTAAGTTTTCTTGTTTTTCAATCAACCAACAAAACACATTCCACATTCACAGATGTGACAGGCTTAAAAAAATAAAAATAAAAAGTCAAAAAATATAATAGTACATTTGAAAAAATGTAAATTAAATTAAAATTAAAGATAAAGTCAAATAAAAACACTTATTTTTTCCAAATCTATTTATTTTCCTTGGTGCATATATATATATATATATATATATATATATATATATATATATATATATATATATATACATACACACATACCCATACATACATACGCACACGTACTCAAAAACAAAATTAAAATAAAAACACAAAAAAAAACATATAACACTTGCAGCAGCACTATCAAGGTTCTTATGAGCTATTTCTAGCATTCGCTGAGATGACGGGCCAATAATTCGTTTTTAGGTTTTACAGTACCTTACACAACATGTATCTGCGCATTTCCCTAGTCACCCCGTTCACTCTGTCCAGTTTGAAATATAGTTGAGTAGTGGAGACCAGAGTCTTGGGCTGACTTGGGATGTCTCTTGTGGAGGTCATAAGTGAGCTTTTCAAGAGGGAGGCAAAAGAGTTTTTTAATGATCAATTAGCCATTACATTTTTTTCCACCTTTATTTAAATAGGCCATAGAGGCAAAATAATTACAGTTTAGCATCAACACTGGCGTGATAGATGTGCTGATGATGATGTGCAAGTTTAGATACTGGGGTGCAAAAGAGAAAAAAGTAATAGGGGATGAAGTAGTTGGGTGTGCTATTTGCAGATGGGCTGTGTACAGGTACAGTGATCGATAAGCTGCTCTGACAGCTGATGCTTAAAGTTAGAAAGGGAGATATGTGTCATGTTTCAGTGATTTTTGCAATTCGTTCCATTCATTGGCAGCAGAGACCTGGAAGGAAAGGTGGCCTAAGCAGGTGTTGGCTTTGGGGATGACCAGTGAAATATACCTGCTGGAGCATGTGCTACATGTGTTGTTGCTATGGTGACCAGTGAGCTGAGATAAGGCGGGGCTTTACCTAGAAAAGACTTATAGATGACCTGGAGCCAGTGGGTTTGGCGACGGATGTGAAATTAGGGCCAGCCAACGAGAGCATACAGGTCGCAATGGTGGGTAGTATATGGGGCTTTGGTGACAAAACGGATGGCACTGCGATAGACTACATCCAATTTGCTGAGTAGAGTATTGGAGGCTATTTTGTAAATGACATCGCCGAAGTCAAGGATCGGTAGTATAGTCAGTTTTACGAGGGTATGTTTGGCAGCATGAGTGAAGGAGGTTTTGTTTTGCGAAAAAGGATGTTGATTCTAGATTTCATTTTGGATTGGAGATGCTTAATGTGAGTCTGGAAGGAGAGTTTTCAGTCTAGCCAGACACCTAGGTATTTGTAGTTGTCCACATATTCTATGTCAGAATTTGTCAGGAGAATTCTATACTCCTGTTAATTTATCAATTAAATTAAGTTACCCTTAGTCTGTTATATCAGGATATGTAAGATACTGATAGAAAAGGAAACAGACAGAGGCCCAGTCTACCAAAGTTAAATGTTTATTCACGGGAACGTTCTGACGTGCACAGTACAGGACCTTCAATTTATAGCTACACACATACTTCCACACCAACCATCAAATCCGCCCGCCAATAGAGCCTAGGGGAGTACGTGAGGATAGTGTCTTCCTACCCTCCCCTAAGATAGGGAGAGACCTGGGACTGGGAAGTTCTCAGTGTCCCAGCCAAGGTCTCCCCGGATCTGGCTCAGACAGATAGTCTGTTCTCAAAACACTAGACACATTGTTCCCAAAACGTTGATTCTGACTAAAACCACACACAGTATTATAATATAATCATCGAATGAGTCTAACACTTACACACATGTATTATAATAATCTAATGATTCAAATGAATTTCATACAATCACATGGTATCAGACCTATGGTTTCAGGACTGTAACATTCTAATAATTTATTAAAACACATTTCCTCATCAGAACCGTCCAGAGTAGGGATGCTTGTCAGGTGGGTGCTGGGCAGCAATCGGTTGAAGAGCATGCATTTAGTTTTAGTAGCATTTAAAATTAGTTGGGGGGCCCTGAAGGAGTGTTGTATGGTTTTGAAGCTCGTTTAGAGGTTTGTTAACACAGTGTCCAAAGAAGGGCCAGATGTATACAGAATGGTGTCGTCTGTGTAGAGGTGGATCGGAGAATCACCAGCTACAAGAGCGACATCATTGATATATACAGAGAAAAGAGTCGGCCCGAGAATTGAACCCTGTGGCAACCCCATAGAGACTGCCAGCTGTCCGGACAATAGGCCCTCCGATTTGAAACACTGAACTCTATCTGAGAAGTAGTTGGTGAACCAGGCGAGGCAGTTATTTGAGAAACCAAGGCTATTGAGTCTGTCGATAAGAATGTGGTGATTGACAGAGTCGAAAGCCTTGGCCAGGTCGATGAAGACGGCAGCACAGTACTGTCTTTTATCGATGTCAGTTATGATATAGTTTAGGACCTTGAGCATGGCTGCACCCATGACCAGCTCGGAAACCAGATTGCATAGTGGAGAAGGTACGGTGGGATTCGAAATGGTTGGGTTGTTAACTTGGCTTTCAAGGATTTTAGAAAGGCAGGGTAGGATGGATATAGGTCTATAACAGTTTGGGTCTAGAGTGTCTCCCCCTTTGAAAAGGGGGATGACCGCGGCAGCTTTCCAATCTTTAGGGATCTCAAACGATATGAAAGAGAGGTTGAACAGGCTAGTAATAGGGGTTTCAACAATTTTGGCAGATCATTTTAGAAAGAGAGGTTCCAGATTGTCTAGCCCAGCTGATTTGTAGGGATCCAGATTTTGCAGCTCTTTCAGAACATTTGGGTGAAGGAGAAGCGGGGGACAATATTTCCTAGCCTCAGTGCAGTGGGCAGCTGGGAGGAGGTGCTCTTATTCTCCATGGACTTTACAGTGTCCCAAAACATTTTGGGATAAGTGCTAAGGATGCAAATTTCTATTTTAAACAGCTAGCCTTAGCTTTCCTAACTGACTGTGTATATTGGTTCCTGTCTTCCCTGAAAAGTTGCATATCGCGGGGGCTATTCGATGCTAATGCAATACGCCACAGGATGTTTTTTTGCTGGTCAAGGGCAGTCAAGTCTGGGGTGAACCAAGGGCTATATCAATTCTTAGTTTTACATTTTTTGAATTATGCATGCTTATTTAAGATGGTGAGGAAAGCACTTTTAGAGAGCAACCAGGCATCCTCTACTGACGGGATGAGGTCAATATCTTTCCAGGTTACACGGGCCAGGTCGATTAGAAAGGCCTGCCCTGCTGAAGTGTTTTAGGGAGAGTTTGACAGTGATGAGCGGTGGTCGTTTGACCACGTGCCCATTACGGACGAAGGCAATGAGTGATCGCTGAGATTCTGGTTGAAGACAGCACAGGTGTATCGGTTGCTAGATCGAATTCCTGAGCTGACAAGGTAAAGATCTGTTGTTCCCCTGAACAAGGCAGTTAACCCACTGTTCCTAGGCTGTCATTGTAAATAAGAATTTGTTCTTAACTGACTTGCCTAGTTAAGTCATGATTACGGATTTAGGGTTGTACCTGGTAGGTTCCTTGATAATTTGTGTGAGATTGATGGCATCTAGCTTAGATTGTAGGACCGCTGGGGTGTTAAGCATATCCCAGTTTAGGTCACCTAACAGTAAAAACTCTGAAGGTAAATGGAGGGCAATCAATTCACATATGGTGCCCAGGACACAGCTGGGGGCTGAGGGGTGTCTATATTAAGACTTATTTCTGGAAAGGTGGATTTTTAAAAGTAGAAGCTCGAATTGTTTGGGCACAGACTTGGATAGTATGACAGAACTCCGCAGGCTATTTCTGCAGTGGATTGCAACTCCTCCCTCTTTGGCAGCTCTATCTTGTCGGAAAATGTTGTAGTTGGGGGTGGACATTTCTGAATTTTTGGTGGCCTTCCTAAGCCAGGATTCAGACACAGCTAGGACATCAGGGTTGGCGGAGTGTGCTAAAGCAGTGAATAAAACAAACTTGGGGAGGAGGCTTCTAAAGTTAACATGCATGAAACCAAGGCTTTTACGGTTACAGAAGTCAACAAATGAGAGCGTTGGGAAATAGGTGTGGTGCTGGGGGCTACAGGGCCTGGGTTAACCTCTACATCACCAGAGGAACAGAGGAGGAGTAGGATAAGGGTACGGCTAAAGGCTATAAGAACTGTTTGTCTGGTGCGTTGGGAACAAGGAATAAAAAGAGCAGATTTCTGGGCATGATAGAATAGATAGATAAATGTACAGACAAGGGTATGGTAGGATGTGAGTACAGTGGCGGTAAACCTAGGCATTGAGTGATGATGTGAGCGGTTGTGTCTCTGGAGGCACCAGTTAAGCCACCCCCCACACATGAGGTCGCCGCATGTGTGGGGGGTGAGACAAAAGAGCTATCTAAGGCATGTTCGGCGGTGCTGGGGATTCTATTGTGAAATAAAACAATAATAACTAACTGAAACAGCAGTAGACAAGGCATATTGACATTAGGGAGAGGCATGTGTAGCCAAGTGATCCAATGAGGGGCAATAGGTGAGTCAGGGAGCCGTTCAATATTCGCTACTATGCTAGGCGAGCTGGAGACACGGTGATTCAGAAACGTAGCTGGCCGGGGCTAGCAGATGGGTCTTCGGCGACTTCGCAATGGAAAAGCCTGTTGAAACCACCTTGGACGATTACTTCAACAGTCGTGATGGTTCGGCGGGGCTCCGTGTCAGCAATAAAGGGTCCAGGCCAATTGGCAAAAGAGGTATTGTAGCCCAAGAATTAGCTGGTAGACATCTTCGGCTAGCCGGGAGATGGACCTAGCTCGAGGCTAGCTCAAGGCTAACTAGTGCTTGCTTCAGGACAGAGGCATTAGCCAGCAGTAGCCACTCGGTTGCAGCTAGCTAGCTGCGATGTTCCGGTGTAAAGGCCCAGAGCTTGCGTCAGGAATCCGGTGATGTGGAAGAGAAAAAGCAGTCCGATATGCTCTGGGTTGATATCGCGCTGTGCAGACTGGCAGGTATTGACCGAGCTGAAGCTGGCTGGTGTCCGAGTTAATGGTGAAGACCGCTAGCAGTGGCTAACTGACTACTAGCTAGTAGCTAGTTAGCTGTCTATCTTCTGATGGAGGTTCCAGTTCGAAAGTATAAAAATAGCAGATCCATACCACATTGGGTGAGGCGGGTTTCAGGAAAGTATATTCAGTTCATAGATGGAAAGTGAGATTCAAATATATACAAAATATATACAGAAAAAAAACAAGGACATTTTCACGGGGACAAGATGGGACAAGACAAACACACGTCTGACTGCCACGCCATCTTGGATACGATCAACTTGGATTAGCTAAAACAATGTGCCATTGGAACACAGGAGTGATGGTTGCTGATAATGGGCCTCTGTACGCCTATGTAGATATTAGATTACAAAAAATCTGCCGGTTCCAGCTACAATAGTCATTTACAACATTAACAATGTCTGCACTGTATTTCTGATCAATCTTATGTTATTTTATAATGGACAAAACATGTGCTTTACTTTTAAAAACAAGGACATTACTAAGTGACCCCAAACTTTTAAACAGTAGTGTACGTGATCATCATGTATTGTCAATGATGTAACCATCTGACTTCACATCACATCCCTCATTTCTTGCTGAGGAATCATTTCTTCTTTAGCATCTATAGTGCTAAATACTTGGAAAATCATTCATATAAATAACACATTTCTGTTTCTGCTTTCTGAGACCAATATCCTTACTATTATGTAGAATTAATACTATGGATATTTCTTTCATTGATCATAACTGTGAGTAGTGTAATATAATGCTTCACTGTTTGCAAATATAGTATGTTGGTCTTTATTTGTATTCGTCAAGTAAATTAGTTTACCATACACAGTGGCTAAGCTGAAAGGCATTCATGTTGATTTGATTACATAACAGACCTACAACTTGTTCAGTAATTCAAGTCAATGCCATCCAGCTTTGTCCATAAGAATGCTATGAATAAATTAACACAATCAATTCCTTGCATCCAGCAATGTCTCATATACATACAGTATTCCCATGCCTGAATATATTAAGTTACTTTAATCATTTGAATGCAGGAGAAGTAGAAAAACCACATGGACTCATCATGGTGGGTTTCTTTCTATTATGGGCAGAGCACTTTAGTGTGATGGGCAAAGTGTGGCTCCATCACAATGGAGCTACTAAAGCTGATGAAAGGCCCAGACATTAATTGAATGACCTTGGCATCACGAGTTTTAATGAGGAGATCCACTTCAACGTAAAAGGCATACAGCGGGAGAAAATTGTATTTTAGTGGGCAGTTCAACATCTCTGTCTTTGACCATGTCTCTCTGAACACTGACCATTGTTGGCCTAAATAACATGAAACAGTTAACGTTGGTGACCTTCTTCACAGCCCTGCTCCTATGGAGTTTTAAATAAATTACATCACACTTTGTAGGTCAAAAGATATGTAAGTGATGTCCTTCCACTTTGGGAAAAACTTTCATTTTGTGGAAATCACTGACTATAGCGTGTCTGAAGGCATGCCTTCGTAATGTATCTCAAGATGTCATATGATGTCTTGCAAAGTCTGTTTCAAAGGGTCTCAACTCAAGATGTCTAAACTTGATGTCTCAATACATTTTGTGACATCGAAGGTGAGGAAGGTGATGGCTGAGTATGTACAGTATATTGCTCAGATTTTGTTGGTCTGCTGATAATGTACATGTAAGGTAAACAATTAAACATACACTATATATATACACAAAAGTATGTGGACACCCCATCAAATAAGTGGATTTGGCTATTTCAACCACTCCCGGTGCTGTCAGGTGTATAAAATCGAGCACACCGACATGCAATCTCCATAGACAAACATTGGCAGTAGAATGGCCTTACTGAAGAGCTCAGTGACATTCAATGTGGCACTTTCATAGGATGTTTTCTTTCCAACAAGTCAGTTCGTCAAATTTCTATCCTGCTAGAGTTGCCCTGCTCAACTGTAAGTGCTCTTATTGTGGAGTGGAAACATCTAGGGGCAACAACTGCTCAGATGCAAAATGGTAGGCCACACAAGCTCACATTATGGGACCGCCGAGTACTGAAGAGCCTAGCACGTAAAAAAGCAACACTCACTACAGAGTTCCAAACTGCCTTTGGAAGCAACGTCAGCACACAAGCCTAAGATCACCATGCGCAAGAGTTGGCTGGAGTGGTGTAAAGCTCACAGCCATTGGACTCTGGAGCAGTGGAAATGCCTTCTCTGGAGTGATGAATCCCGCTTCACCATCTGGCAGTCCGACTGACGAATCTGGGTTTGGCGGATGCCAGGAGAACGCTACCTGCCCCAATGCAGAGTGCCAACTGTAAAGTTTGATGGAGGAGGAATAATGGTCTGCGGCTGTTTTCCATGGTTCGGGCTAGGCCTCTTAGTTCCAGTGTAGGGAAATCTTAACGCTACAGCATACAATGACATTTTAGAAGATTCTGTGCTTCCAACTTTCTGGCAACAGTTTGGGGAAGGCCCTTTCCTGTTTCAGCATGACAATGTCCCCGTGAACAAAGCGAGGTCTGTACAGAAATGGTTTGTTAAGATCGGTGTGGAATAACTTGACTGGTCTGCACAGAGCCCTGACCTCAACCCCAACGAACACCTTTGGGATCAATTGGAACGCCGACTTCGAGCCAGGCCTGATGTCACAGCAAAGATAAGAAAAGCTACATGTACAATCTGTCTGATCAAGGTGGAGGTCTATGGCTTACGTGCCATCCCTGTAAAGATAGACATTTAAATCATACTTTATTTAGTGTCCTACTCTACAGCTCGGGATAGCTTGTTTGTTTAATTATAATTTGTGTATTCCCTTTCCATTTGTTTCTCACTTTTAAAACATCTAACCAACAACGTAGCTTGGCACACCTGTATTTGGGGAGTTTCTCCCATTCTTCTCTGCAGATCCTCTCAAGCTCTGTCAGGTTGGATGGGGAGCGTCACTGCTATTTCCAGGTCTCTCCATAGATATTAGATCGGGTCCAAGTCCGGGCCCTGGCTGGGCCACTCAAGGACATTCAGAGACTTGTCCCGATGCCACTCCTGTGTTGTCTTGACTGTGTGCTTAGGGTCGTTGTCCTGTTGGAAGGTAAAGTTTCGCCCCGGTCTGAGGTCGTGACAACTCTGGAGCAGGTTTTCATCAAGAATCTCTCTGCACTTTGCCCTGTATATCATTCACTCAATACTGACTAGTCTCCCAGTCAGTACCGCTGACAAACATCCCCACATCATGATGCTGCCCCCACCATGCTTCACCATAGGGATAGTATTGGCCAGAGGATGAGTGGTGCCTGGTTTCCTCCAGACATGACACTTGGCATTCAGGCCAAAGAGTTCCATCTTGGTTTCACCAGACAAGAAAATCTTGTTTCTCCTGGTCAGAGTCCTTTAGGTGACTTTTGGCATACTCCAAGCGGGCTGTCACGTGCTTTTTACTGACGAGTGGCATCTGTCGTGGCCAGACGGATTGGTGGAGTGCTGCAGAGATTGGTGGAGTGCTGCAGAGATGGTTGTCTTTCTAGAAGGTCCTCCCATCTCCACATAGTTAACTATGGAGCTCTGTCAGAGTGAGTATCGGCCTTTCTCTTACCAAGGCCCTTCTCCCCCCATTGCTCAGTTTGGCCGGGTGGCCAGCTCTAGGAAAAGTCTTGGTAGTTCCAATCTTCTTCCATTTAAGAGTGATGGAGGTCATTGTGTTCTTGGGGACCATCAATGCCGCAGAAATGTTTTGGTACCCTTCCCCAGATCTGTGCCTCAACACAATCGTGTCTCGGAGCTCTCCAGACAATTCCTTCGATATAATGGCTTGGTTTTTGCTATGACATGCACTGTTAACTGTGGGACCATATATAGACAGGTAAGTGCCTTTCCAAATCATGTCCAATCAACTGAATTTACCACAGGTGGACTCCAATCAAGTTGTAGAAACATCTCAAGGATTATCAATGGAAACAGGATAAACCTGAGCTCAATTCTGGGTCTGAATAAAATATATATATATACATATATATATATATATATATTATACATTTTCAAAAATGTCTAAAAAAGTGTTTTCATTGTGGGGTATTGTGTGTAGGTTGATGAAGGAAAACATTTTGGGGAATATTCAGAGGTGGAAACTTTCCGTGAGAATTAACGGGAATATATTGGAATTAACAGAAATATATGCAAATTAATATTAATACCATTTATTAATACCATTTAACTTCTTCAGGATCGGTGTCCCGGACGGAAGAACTAATGTAGGCTAATGTAATTAGCATGAGGTTATAAGTAACAAGACAATTTCCCAGGACATAGACATATCTGATATTAGCAGAAAGCTTAAATTCTTGTTAATCTAACCAGTTTACAGTAGCTATCACAGTGAAAGAATGCCTTGCTATTGTTTGAGGAGAGTGCACAATTTTGAACATGAAAATATATTAATAAACAAATTAGACACATATGCGCAGTCTTGATACAACATTTTGAACAGAAATGCAATGGTTCGTTGGGTCAGCCTAGAATTTTGCCAATACACTACACAAAATCTAAATTGCGCCTGTGCTGGAATAATACAATATGGCCTTTCTCTTGCATTTTAAAGCTGATGGTACTAAAGAAATACAAAAGAACGGTTGTTCTTATCTTTGTATTAACTTTTACCAAATCTATTGTGTTATATTTTCCTACATTCCTTTCACATTTCCACAAACTTCAAAGTGTTTCCTTTCAAGTGGTACCAATAATATGCATATCCTTGCTTCAGGGCCTGAGCTACAGACAGTTAGATTTGGGTATGTCATCTTAGGCTAAAATTGAATAAAAGGGGTGGATCATTAAAAGGTAGATGTGGATGTTTTTTGCATTGGATATATTTACAATATCATATGGAGACAGAAACAGAAACATTTTACCTTATCATAAGTAGACATAATTGCAAATGATTCAATCCTTCCAATAGAAATGTTGTTACGAACAAACAATTTAGTTGCGAATTGAACTTGAATTAAATGAGTTGACTCTTCACATGGGATGATTTCACTGGACAAAAAAGTAAGGGAATATTGAATGATCCCCAATGATCCATCGCATCTCCCAAAAACGTTTTCAACATATATCAGTAAAATTATAGTCTAGAAACTAAAGCTTTGGTTATCTTCCTCTCAGGCTTCCATGTCTTCTCCCTGGACCTCCTCAATGTCCACCTCTTGAACATCAGACTCTGAGGCCTCATCTTCACTGTCACTTTCCAACCTTGTTGAGGATGGCTCATTGTCAGGCTCAAAAAGACTCAAATTTGCCCAGATTGCCACCAATTTGTTAATCCTTGTATGGGTCAGCCTTTTGCGTGCTTTGGTGTGTGTGTTCTCAAATAAGGACCAGTTGTGCTCTGAGGAGGCTGATGTTGGTGGGATTTGGAGGATGATGGAGGCAACAGGGGAAAGAGCCTCAGACCCACAAAGTCCCTTCCACCAGGTTGCTGATGAGATATGTTGGCACGACTGCCATATTGCATCTCCATCCAAAAGCCCTTGCTTGGAAGTGTACTTCGCCAGACTGCCAAGAACCTTGCCCTCATCCAGGCCAAGGTGGCGAGACATGGTAGTGATGACACCATAGGCCTTATTGATCTCTGCATCAGACAGGATGCTCTTGTCGGCATACTTGGTGTCCAACATGTACGCTGCGGCATGTATGGGCTTCAGGCAGAAGTCTTCACACTTTTTGATGTATTTCAGAACTGCAGTTTCCTCTGCTTGGAGAAACAGTGAAGTGGGCAGGGCAGTACAGATTTCTTATCTTACATGTGCAAGCAGAGTCCGAACATCAGACAGGATGGCATTGTCTCCCTCAATCCGTGCAATGGCTACTGCTATCGTTTTCAGGAGTTTCATGCTGCTTACCACTCTCCCAAAATACATCATCCAGCAGGATCTTCTTGATGGGGCTGTCCATATTGGCAGACTGTGATATGGCCATTTCTTGGAGAGACTCCTTCCCCTCCAGGAGACTGCCAAACATGATGACACCACGCCAACGGGTGTTGCTGGGCAGCTTCAATGTGGTGCTCTTATTCTACTCACTTTGCTTGGTGAGGTAGATTGCTGCTATAACTTGATGACCCTTTACATACCTAATCATTTCCTTGGCTCTCTTGTAGAGTGTATCCATTGTTTTCAGTGCCATGGTGACATTGAGGAGCAGATTCAATGCATGAGCAGCACAGCCAATGGGTGTGATTTGAGGGTAGGACTCCTCCACTTTAGACCAAGCTGCCTTCATGTTCACAACATTGTCTGTCACCAGTGCAAATACCTTCTGTGGTCCAAGGTCATTGACGACTGCCTTCAGCTCATCTGCAATGTAGAGACCAGTATGTCTGTTGTCCCTTGTGTCTGTGCTCTTGTAGAATACTGGTTGAGGGGTGGAGATGATGTAGTTAATTATTCCTTGCCCACAAACTTTTGACCATGTCACGACTTCCGCCGAAGTCGGTCCCTCTCCTTGTTCGGGCGGCGTTCGGTGGTCGACCTCACCGGTCTTCTAGCCATCGCCAATCCACTTTTCATTTTCCATTTGTTTTGTCTTTGTCTTACACACCTGGTTTCAATCCCCCAATTACCTGTTCATTATTTAACCCTCTGTTCCCCCATGTTCGTTTGTGAGTGATTGTTTCTATGAAGGAATGTCCGTTATTGTGGGCTCTGTTTTTGTATTACATTTATTATATGTTGAGTAAATATATTTATTTACTCATATCTGCTGTCCTGCGCCTGACTCCTATACACCAGCTACACATAGACCTAATGACAGACCACCCATCAGAGATGATTGCAATACAGTCTGCTTTCTCTATGATTTGCTTGACCTTCACTTTAACTCTGAACTCTACATCCAGCAAAAGAGTAGATAACGCATGTCTGGTTGGTGGGGTGTATGGTGGGCAAAGAACATTCAGAAATGTCTTCCAATATGCATTGCCCGTGAGCATCAGAGGTGAACCAGTTGGATACACAGCTCGAGCAAGACCTTCATCAACATTTCTCTGACTACATTCCTCCTTTGAGTCAAAAACACTTCTGATTCCAGGAGGGCCATGAGCTGTTGCTATTGATAAGGTGTTTGATTCATCATTTTCACCTCAAATAGAAGGAGAGGGACTTTGTCAGAGGTTGCTTGTTGTGAGCACTGAGGGAACTTTATGCACTTGGCCAGATGATTCTGCATCTTTGTTGCATTCTTCACATATTATTTGGCACAGTATTTGCAAATGTACACAGCTTTTCCTTCTACATTAGCTGCAGTGAAATGTCTCCACACATCAGATAGTGTCCTACAGCATTTTCCTGTAAAGATTAGAAAAAAAATTGTTTAAAAAAAAGTACAGACATCCATGTATAGATAAATAGTTAAGCAGTTAGATTAACTTCTTGCGTCGAGCCATCCCGGATCCGGTATCCTGACTACAGCCTCAAGCTCATTACCATAACGCAACGTTAACTATTCATGAAAATCGCAAATGAAATGAAATTAATCTATTTGCTCTCAAGCTTAGCCTTTTGTTAACAACACTGTCATCTCAGATTTTCAAAATATGCTTCTCAACCATTGCAAAACAAGCATTTGTGTAACAGTATTGATGGCTAACGTAGCATTTAGCGTAGCATTTAGCATTAGCATTCAGCAGGCAACATTTACACAAAAAAACAGAAAAGCATTCAAATAAAATCATTTACCTTTGAAGAACTTCAGATGTTTTCAATGAGGAGACTCTCAGATAGCAAATGTTCAGTTTTTCCTGAAAGATTATTTGTTTAGGACAAATCGCTCCGTTTTCTGCGTCACGTTTAGCTACGAAAAAAACCCTGTATCCAGGATTGTGTAAATCTATCAGCAAGCTCATTAGCATAACACAACGTTAACTATTCATGAAAATTGCAAATGAAATTAAATGAATCTATTTGCTCTCAAGCTTAGCCTTTTGTTAACAACACTGTCATCTCAGATTTTCAAAATATGCTTCTCAACCATTGCAAAACAAGCATTTGTGTAACAGTATTGATGGCTAACGTAGCATTTAGCATTAGCATTCAGCATGCAACATTTTCCACAAAAACCAGAAAAGCATTCAAATAAAATCATTTACCTTTGAAGAACTTCAGATGTTTTCAATGAGGAGACTCTGTTAGATAGCAAATGTTCCGTTTTTACAAAAAATATTATTTGTGTCGACTAATCGCTCCGTTTTGTTCATCGCGTTTGGGTAAGGAAAAAATAAAATAAAATAAGTCATTAAAACGCGAACTTTTTTCCAAATTAACTCCATAATATCGACAGAAACATGGCAAACGATGTTTAGAATCAATCCTCAAGGTGTTTTTCACATATCTATCGACGATAAAATCCATCGTGGCAGTTTACTTTCAAATCTGAAGAAATGGAACGCGCATGGACCTACAGATTACGCACACAGGACACCGGGCGGGACACCAGGTAAATGTAGTCTCTTATGGTCAATCTTCCAATGATATGCCTACAAACACGTCACAATGCTGCAGACACCTCGGGGAATAGACAGAAAGCGCAGGCTCATTCCTGGCGCATTCACAGCCATATAAGGAGACATTGGAACACAGCGCCTTCAGAATCCGGGGCATTTCCTGTATGAAACTTCATCTTGGTTTCGCCTGTTGCATTAGTTCTGGAGCACGCACAGATAATATCTTTGCAGTTTTGGAGACGTCAGAGTTGTGTCTTTCCAAGGCTGTCAATTCCATGCATAGTCGAGCATCTTTTCATGACAAAATATTGCGCTTAAAACGGGCACGTATTTTTATCCAATAATGACACAGCGCCCCCATAGGTTCAACAGGTTAAACAACTCCTTTGTAAGATAAATGTTTTAAAATGAAACATGTATGGAAACAGGTGAATTAACACTCCTCAGTTGGCAGGCTCAAGCAAGCTAAAACTAACTAGCAGAAATTGTTAAAAAGTTAGAAATTATTTAAACACACTTTGCTGTAGGCTACTATGTACTAGTAAACAAAAAATCATGTATGTCATATAAAATATATTCTCCCCACCCAGAATTGTAATCAAAACTTACCAGAAAGCATGTAGTAGTGTGGGCTCAATAGCATCTCATTCGTGTTCAAGATCTTGAGAATCAGCTGTACATGTGATGGAAGAGTGCACTGTGCATGCAGAGGGTTGCAATTCCATTGAATTGGGGATAGTTTAACCAAAATATACCACAAGACCTAGAATTGCCTTATGTGTATCCCACAAAAAAAGGTTAACTGCTTTAAGCTAACTTTTTTGATGAATTTAAGCAAAATTCACAAAATTCCCGGGCTTAACTTCCCATGGAAAATGTCCTTGTCAGTGCTCTCAAAATCAAACAGATGGAGCTAGTCTGGAACAGAAGGTATGTAAAGCTTGGCTCACTAGTTGGAATTGTCATTCAATTATTTTTCCAATTGGCCATCTTTGAGTCTTCATAAGTGCTGTTTACCGTGTGTGTGTGTTGGCAACTTATAATGTTGAATCTGACACAATCTACTGCTTGTGAAATTCACTTAGTGAATGAATGATTGGATATCTTTTAAGAAGATGGCCAGAATGGTCACTGACACTGTTTGATACTATTTTTCAAATCCCAACTACTATCTGGATATTTCCATATTTCAGTTTCAATAATACTTAAAAAACAGACAAAATAAAAACACTGAAACAGTGACAAAGACCTAATAGTATCTAAATAGGCCTGATGCTTTTGGCAAGTTATAAGCTATACAATCTGAAAAGTAAAATAGTATGAAAACAGTATGGGAGATGTACGGTATGGTAGAAATATATCGTTATACTGATACTCTGAGAGCATTCTGCTACAGTGTATGTTTAAAACTCTGTCAGAAGCTTTCGAGGCCCAGTTCAGTTTTACTCCTCAGAGCTTAGATATTTCATTGAGTCCATCCAACTGAAGTGCTATTGAATCTAGTGTAAACCATAGGGATTTTGTCCAGCCAAGTAATATTCCTCTCAACCTTGCCGCTGTTACCCTGTCAGTAGATCCATGATTACTGTACCCTGGAGTGGACCGAAAAAAAGCGGAGTATTCTAGAGTTTAAACTTGTGGTATAGTCACAACTGCTATTCTTATCTGCATTCCATACAGAAACATGCTGTTCTTTGCAGATCTCTGCAGTGCTTTTTTTTATTAAACCAACCACTAATGTCAATAAGTGAATGCATTACCAGTACCATTGTATCATTCAGATTCATTCATAGTTGATCATTTGGATAAACACTACTTAGGTAAAACATTAAAACAGTGATGTGGGAGTGGAGATTACCTGATTTTGTTCAAGTGTACATTTGATTGAGGACCTGATGGCTGCATTGCAGTGGAGCGAGAGCATAGCTACTTGAATATCGAGCACAAACAGTATAATCTCATCACAGTAAAACTCCAAATGTCCCTACAACAAACTTCAGCTGTCATTTACACTAGACAGTTTTTTTGAACAGAAGTTAAATGTGAGCTTGTATGTATGCTGGTTTCAAACCTAACAACAGGGGGTTTGGAGAGTGAGCACCAGCTAACTATGACGGCCATTTCTAAAAATGTCAATTAAGAAGAACAAGCACAGTGATTTCAAGTAGTAAATTGAATGGATTGTGGCGCCCACTGGAATAGTTTGCAGCAGAAAACAACATGTGCTGTATTTAACATTGGTGCACAATGCTGAAAAGTGACAATTGCTTATCTCCATGGAGATCAATAATGGGTACAGGATCACTGTGTAAAGTGTCTGCAGGTTTAATGCAGATAGGATGTCATTATTATTTTCTTTCTCATAATGACGGTCATTATGCACGGACACTGATTGAATTCCATTTGTTACCTGCGTTTGAGCCGGGGTGGAATAATTACCATTTAAGTATCTCCATTAAAATTCATACATGAAATGCTCATGCCCAAACCTCCTGTTAAAAATAACTAAAATATTCTTTGCATGTGAAATGAATTCGATTATTACCCCAGGCCTGTTTTAAATACCCGATTAAAGAATAAAGTCTAACTGTATGAAATGTGTTTTCCATGTGTTGCTTTTTTTGCTATCATTTCTCAGAAGATGCACAAAGAACAATAAGAAGAAATCACTGGTAGACATTCGCCATCTTTCTCAGCCTTCTCACTTAATTAAAATGGATCTTCTGGTAAATGTAATCAATATCTAGCACCCAGTCTAAATTGGACATAGCAGTGTTGGATAAACCTAAAGCATATCCCATAAAGATCAGGCATTCCAACAGTTCTGTGCACGTACCATTAGACAATGCCATTTTGACAACAATTGCTGCATATTTGGGAATTGAATGTGGTTGTGTTCCATTTTGACAACAACTAAAGCCATCAAATTATGCCATCCATTTTATGCTGGTGATACTGGACAAACGATCAATTCAGCATTACAATGCTGCACGGGGATGATGACAGGTGAAATAGTTATTTTAAACATCTTAGAGTTATTGGTCTATACAAATGTGTTTGTTTATCCCTGGGCGCATGCATTCAGCACCAACAAGAACACGTCACTTCTCATTTCCTGTTTTATTGGCGTTCACCCCTGCACATATTTACCCAAGTGGAATTAAGTGTGCTTGTGTAGCAAGTAAATAAGGCATGCACTTCCCTAATACAGCCATCCTGCTGTAGCATTCTGCTGTGGCTGAGCATTGAGGCTGCAGAGGAAAACACGGTGGGGATCTGGTGAGACCCAATCAATCACTGACAGATTACTGGTAAAGCCACTTCCAGACCCATTCAAGAGGGACAAATGTAGAATTGCAACTGAACAACTTCTAGTTTTAAGCCAACAGTGGGTCTTCCTGGTTATTTATCAACGTCATTGCTGGTTAGCAGCACGGCTTGCTGTGCAACTGTAGTTCAACAGCAGATAGAGCCGAGTGGCAGCACAGTGTTGAAAGGAGTGTTTATGCCCTTAGCTGTGGCACTGTCAGCCTTGTGGAATTTACTGTAAATCACATTGCTTTTATTGCAAGATTTAGTAGCTTATCCTCTGTGGGCTCCATTCACTTCAAGCTTGTCCCCATTAGGATTTTAGCCCCAGTCCATAAAGGGACTTGGCTACACATCATGAAATAATGTGAGAAAGCAAACCTTTTATTTTTTTCATTTTTCTGTTATTTTCGACCTGGACTCTTCAGCACCCATTGAGTTTTATTGTAGAGGTTGCTATAGACTTTTATTCTTTATCAAACCACTTCCTCCTCCCAAACTCTCTTATCAACCCCCCAGAGGGCCACACAAATCACGGTTACTTTATATTTCTATTCATGGACCTTGGTGATTTGCACGAGCTTTATTTGTTAAGATTTATTTGTTAAGATGCACCTGAGGATGGCATTTTGAAATGACACAGCGCAGTGCTTACTCTAAGTATAAGAGGTACAAGAAGGCAGTCAATTAGAGTGATATTAACAACATTTACCTCCCCCTCACCCCCCCCAAAAAAGCTCAAAGGCAGCTAAATATTTCGTTTAAGGCATAATATTTTGTATACAGTCTAGACTTTAAAGTGAAAACTAATCCATCTGTGTTTTAATAGATAAATGAGATAAGATGTTCTCATCTCTATTAATAGATTGACGTTAAGTTACAGATATGACGCATGTCAAAATAAAAGAGAACAGTCTAAATACAATGAACATAGAACGAGACAATTATCGGATTCCACAAAGCAGGGATCGAGGCTAAAACATTTCCTATTTGTTTAAAATATCTCGAATGACACAATCTCCTTCTTTGAGAGCAGCCGTTGTTTGGTTTTCTCCAAAGCTAGTGTTTCATGGCAGAAATAATAAACCAAGAGCAGCCACTTTGAAGTGATCAGAGGTGACATAAGAGGCTGTAGGCAGAAGGTTAAAAAACAGCCAGTCACATGCCTCTGCAAACCCCTAACCTTGTTCCTGAGGAGATGAACAATTTTACTGTGTGAGACATATCTTGAGAGCAAACATTCTAGCCACACTACATTCTCATTGCGTCAAAGAGCTACTTCTTGTTACAGGTGTAGTGGGCCCAGATCGTAACCTCAGATTGATCTAAAATGTACTCTGATTATCATAATGTAGTGGTTTAGTTAAATATAAAGTGCATAATATTGTTATATTCTGTATTATGCAACCTGTTGTCTATATTATGTATGAACTATTTCATACATAATATGAACTATTTCAGTACATACTTCATATCTTGTATGAACTATTTCGATATGAATCATGTTGCAATTAACATTTTAGCTGATCATGTTACAGTGGTTCATTAATGCAATGTGTTGTAAAATAACATACATTTGTATCTGAATTGTAACAGCATTATTCCTCAACCTATGTGTTGAAAACACTGTATAATACCACATTTACTGGGTTTTGTGTATCGTATTTTGTGAGAAGGATGCATTTCCTTTCCATTAATGAATTATCTCTGAGGGTAATGAATGTTAATTTGGTCAATCCTAATGAATGATTAACAGTAACAGTCATGCACATGAACAAAGGTGAAAACAGGGAGAGAGAGAAAAAAAAAACAATAATTCCTGATCAATGTTCCTTTAAGTCTCTTAACTTGATCACCCACCGTAGGAGGTTTCAGATAGACATGAGCTGCATCCCTGATATGTGGGGGAGTCGAGATGATGTGTGTATCTACGTGCTGTAGCAAGAGTTCAGGGAGGCAGCTGAGCAAAATAATTTAGAATGTCCTACCTGCTGACACAAGGACAAAAGGCACAGACAGAACATTCTCATATGAGGGAGGAGACAATGGACGTGGCTACACCTGGAAATGCACTGCGGTTGTTTTATCCCTGACCTCTAGAGCACACAGAGGCGATGTCCCAAATGGCACCCTAGTTCCTATATCGTGCACTACTTTTGACCAGAGCCCTATAGCCCTATGGGCCCGGTCAAAAATCGGCCACAAAATAGCCTAGTGATAGGGTGCCATTGAGGATGCAGCCTGAGATTGTCAGAGGCTGTTCTTGGGAGCAGACAGAGTCTGGTAGCCATAGCATTAACTGGGCATTGTAACACTCAGGTAGCGCAATCGCAGCACTGATGAGCAGCAGCGTGTTCTCACTTAATTCCAGGGCTGGAAACATCTCAAGCAGGAGATTAGTACCTGATCTGATTACATCTACTGTTCTGTCTGTACTCTCGCTCCTCCTTTGTGTTCACCTTGTAGGATCTAAATAGCTTGAAGCAATGAACATGAACAGAGACCAATGTTTGTAGTCTCCTTTTCTAGAGACGTTTCTTTATCAGTAAACTATCTATTTATCTTGCTCATCCTTTTCTTTCAAATGAACAATGCCAAATTACCTTGCAAAAACCTTAAGAGATGGAATAAGGAGGGAATGATTGGAAAATTGACAAGCAACACAGAGCAATCAAGGTAGGATATTCTTTCCCACAGGCTGCAAGCTATAGGTATTAGCTTTGCACCGCTGAATCAGTGCAGTTATTACCTTGCAGTGTGTGAGCTGGAGCTGTCATTGGTCAGAGCGGCACAGCAGCTGAGGCTGGGCTGCCTATGTGTACGAATTCTCTAAAGAACTCAGGATCTGCTAAAAGTGGCATGGGGAGGTCTGTGGGGAGTGCTCAAGGCTAAATCAATGCATCACGCCAAGGCCCTTGCACATGAATTTGATAGGACATTGTGGGACTAAGGGTGCCAGGATCCAGATCACGTGTCTAACTGGGGCTACTCCTAGCCTGCCATCCCAATGGGCTAGAGAGACAACCTCCTCCTTTCAAGGAGCTGTGGAATGATACAAGAGAGATGGAATTGGGGATCTAATGATCAATGTCATATAATGTAACTAACATCATACTGAATGAAGTATTGGGCGAATACATTTCTGAATCAAGACAAGCAGGGAATATCCAGCATCTATTTTCTCCAAAGATACATTTGACGAGTTTGACAATGCATTACTGTATCCTATGTGTTGTTGTACACCAATAAACATTGTACACAGCGACTTTAATTATAATGAAATGTGTGTAGTAATTATATAATTACCCTAACAGATCAGTTTCAGATACTGGAATGCTATATTTTGATCACCAGTGCATTACCTATTTATTGCCTAATCATTATAGCCTTGGTTTTATAGCCATTTCTAATCATACAGGTGAATATATTCGTTCTTCATACTGAAGCTATATATTTCATGTGAAATGTATTGTTCATAATGAAGAGCAAATCAATTACCCAATGTTAACGCAGCCTACCAATATATACTGTCACGTCAATGTTTTTGGAAGCGCTTTGAATTTGCCACCTCTGCTAGAATACATGCGCAGTGCGCCGCATTATGCCTTCTGTAGAGCAGCTGTCCAGTGTTTGGAATTCCAACATGGCAGAGGCTGTGGTCAGTCTTCATTTGACTTGGAATGGTTTCAAATCGCAAACAGCCGCGCTTAACCTGAACACCCATTCATCAAGCATATCCAGTGGATCGATGTTACTCTAATCTTTGAAGCTGCACTGTCATATATACACAGGTAAGAGTTAATGTGTCTCTATTTTCGATATGAACAATTAAAAAGAAGCGAGGCTGCACTACGTAAGAGCAAGCGCTTTACGGTATGCCCATGGAAGCGTTCTCACGCGTCATGCAGAATTGCAGGTTTAGAATCTCTGTGGTAGTCACATATACAGTTATAACGTATTTAAAATATTTTAGATAGGCATTTACCAAATACATAAGTACTGCGAGGATGTGAAGTTTATGCCACCGCTGAGAATCACTCAGGCGCTTGAGCATTTAATGATTTCAGAATCAATCATTGTGTCGAGGGCGATACAAATTGTTTCAAAGTAATTTCCAAGTAAATGCATGTATGATAATCTGAAGATAACAAACTTGCCGCGATAACTGCTTGTGTGAGGTTAATAAATACGTACGTTGACATTGCGCTCTTCGTGGAGACAATTGACTGCATGTAATCTATTATTAAAAGTAATGGGACATCATGATGCTTTAATCGCTTCCTCTAATGGGGTTACACAAAAAAAATATATATATATATATATTTATGTCATCATACGAAGCCTCAACAAGGAACAAGGAGAACTGACATAGGCTTTACACTCGTGGTTATGTGTTTTTCCTCTCCGCATGCTATCCAAGAGATTTTGTTGTTTTTTGTATTTATTTTTTAAATGATATGCATGTAGGTTCAAATGAATACCTGACGAAAGGGCCCACGTTTCAGGCAGTGATATTCGATAGCTGAGAGGAAAAGTGAGAAGCAACCTTTGGAATTGCTCCTCGTGAAAATTCCGATTCTGCTGTTTTCCTTTTCCCTTGTTTTTAGGCTTGAAGACATGATCACTAGCACCGGTATTTATGGTATGTTGGACAATTTCACTTATTGATTACATGATAACTGGGAGACATTTTCCGGTGCGTTTATGGTGTATGCATGGCTCGTTTTAATGTTGAAAAGTTCAACACTGGATGAGGTAGCAATTTCAGAAATAGTTTGAAATAGAAATATCATGTTTATCATGTGGTTGCACTTGATCACATTTGGGATTTGCTATAATGTTATTTTAGTGTATGTGTTCAAAATTAAATGTTAACTAACCTACACTAGTATGCTACTACTAATAATGATAATAATAACAATAGTAGAGGAATAGCATAATACTGAAACTAGCCTGTTAATAATGATATTAGCCTATTATCAGTTTCACATTGTGTAAATTAGAAGTTTGTGTGTAATTTATCTGTCTTTTGCATTCAAAATGCCTGGTTTTCTCATACTGTTCCATCTTATCTATTTTTGCATGTGTCCTAAAATGTATGTTCTGATGTATTGTCATATTTAATTCACCATTTATCTTTACATGATGCAAAATGCTTCCCCTATCCGCATAAACAAAATGATAGGGAGGGTTTCAGATTAACATCATTTAAAAGTAGTATTTGAGAGTGGGAGACCGGCATTTATGTCATAGACAAAGTGATTGCCGGATGAGGTCTTTCTTCCACGTATGTTACAAGATCTAATGTATTTTCTCTACTGTTTTGCCTGTTTCTGATTGAATTAAACCAACACATTAGACCACTGGCATTAGCTCCAAATTGAATGGTCATGCAACCAGCATAGTCCAGGGGCTGTTTCCTCATTTAAGACATTCATGCTTATGAAAGTCTTTGGGTTATTAACTCTGTTTTTGTGGTGAAATGAAGGGGTAAGTGGCCCATCAAATCTTTACTTTTTTTACATTTGAGCAGACGCTCTCATCCAGAGCGATTCACAGGAGCAATTAGGTTTAAGTGCCTTGCCCGACAGATGTTTCACCTAGTCAGCTCAGGGATTCGAACCAGCGATCACTGGCCCAACACTCTTACCAGCTAGGCTACCTGCTGTGTCAACAGTCGACCTATGCACGTGTTACTAATCAGATGTTACTTTGTATATGCCATTTCTGATATGGAGAGTTGATGAAGGATGGTTATTTAAAACCAATAAATAACATGTTAGCCTACGGTCTGCCTCACAGACAGCAAAAGGTTTGAATTAGAGGAAACGTTTAAAACCAATAAATAACATGTTAGCCTACGGTCTGCCTCACAGACAGCAAAAGGAAACGTTTGTGTGTGAACGTTCGGGACAGGCGTGTATTGTGAAGTAGGCCAATGTGTGAGTTAATCAATAAGGACAATGATCAGCAGCACAACTCCCACATTCTAAAGTGCTGTTTAGGAACCCTCAAATCAGTCTTGTGTTGTGCTGCCTTTTTGCCGTTTTTAACATTATGGGACACTTTGCTCATTCTTTATTTTAATATTATAACATTCGCATTCAGCATTGACACATTATTTGTCTTCACCAGAATTGGTTAACCTATTTCTATAGTCTACAGGGGCACATATTACGATGCGCTGCAATCCACAGCACACTCCACAAGTTTTAGCAGTTGTTTGGGGGGTATTAAGTACATTTACTACAGATTCATACTTCACATTATAATATTGACACACGAGGATACATTCTGTTTCAGAACTTCTTGGTTTAGATGTATGAAGTTTTGATCCTCAAATTGAACACTTTGTTTTCTCAATACAGTAATCCAAAATAGTTTTGTTCACACATCTCATTTGCATTTATATGAGAGGGAATTAAATCATCAACAGAGAGCTGAAGTGTGTTTTCATTCCTCTTCAGGAAAATGTACACCACAACCACTTCCATTATGCTGGAGTGTTTTGCTGTAATGTGTTTTCATAAAAGTGGACATGGCCATACAGTACATGTGTGTTTTTTTTTTGTATTTCTCACTGCTTTTTCACATGCCTGATGGTTTTAGGTGAAACTAACTATTTGCATTCAGCACTCGCTCTCAAGATGTAGCTGTGTGGTTTAAAAAACGGTGAATTGAGCGTTTCTGCTTCCTTTCAACACATGAACATCTTACATTTTACATGTCAGTTATGAGTACAGTATTCTTTCATTTGGCTATTAGTAGCTGAGGATAGAATAGATAAGAATATATTACTAGGACCTAGTCCCATTAATTACTATGTCCTAACATAGCACCGGCGCCATAGGCTGCTGATAGGAGATTTTCTTTAGTCCTGATTGAACCTTTTTGGCTTCTCCCAGTGTGTGTGTTGACTGCCCTGACAACTCTGTTCATTTCTCATTTGGTTGCACTTCGGATTGTGGTTGACATGGATCCTCTAGTTGAGTTTTGCACTGCGCTTGATGACAGATGCTGACCACTCCCCTTTTCACCACTCTCTTTTCGCCTTGATGCCTGGCATGTTGACGTATTAGCAGAGTACTTAATGAGCAAATACTGCAGCGTGATAGATCTTAGCTTTTGACAGCGTGACTACATTCTACTACAGACTTATTGTTTTTCATTGCATCCACATTTCTTGCGACACCCTTCATGATTTGGGGTTTTATATTGGGAAAGATACCGTATGCAACTGTTGCAATTAGGCAAACTACATTTACTGTGTATATTTTTTTGGAAACATATAGTTAATAACTTTGTCATAAATAATGCAAATGTACATGCACACACTCCTGAATAGTTTAAATACATGTATGGCCATCAGTTTTCTGTGTTGCTTAAACAAATGTATGTAATTTTAAGAATTTTCGTTGTTTCTTGTTTTTAACTTTTCTCGACATTACAACCCTATTGATTTTGGACAGCATGTATACGAATCATATAGCAACAGTTAAGCATGCTGCTGATGAAAGAAGAGTGAAACTAGATAACGTCCTTGAAGTCCTAAAAAGGCTTAACGCAGATAAAGCTGTAAGTTTACACCAGATGTATTTGGCGCATGTGACAAAACATTGATTTGATTTGATAGTACATATATTTGATCAGAATGGTGCTGAGCCAGTGAAATTATATTTTTCATTGTCCACGGAAAGGTATTCTTGACCATTTAGAGTACTGTACAATTCAAATTGTATTCTTCAGCAACCCTTGAGTGAAGAACATAGGATATATATTCTGGATGCTACTCAACAAGATTGGGATGCTAGTCAATACGGTGATCTGTTGTAGCTCAGTTGGTAGAGCATGGTGCTTGTAACACCATTATAGTGGGTTCAAATCCCAGATCCACCCATATGTGAAATCTATACATGTGGGGCTGTGTTTTGCTTTGGATAATCATATACCTATAGTTAAGCATACTGCTGCTGAAAGAGATGTGAAACTAGGTAGTGCTTTGGATAAAAGCAACTGCTAAATGGCATACAGTGCCTTCAGAAAGTATTCACACCCCTAGACTTTCTCTACATTTTGTTGGGTTACAGCCTGAATTTAAAATGTATTACATTTAGATTATTTTGTCACTGGCCTAAACAGAATACCGCATAATGTCAAAGTGGAATTATGTTTTTAGATTTTTTTGTGTGTAACTTAATTAAACATTAAAAGCTGAAATGTCTTTAGTCAATAAGCATTAATCCCCTGTGTTATGGTAAGTTCAGGAGTAAAAAATATGTTTAACAAGTCACACATCGCAGAGTGAAAAGAAGGAGGCCTGTACAGAATAAAATATTCCAAAACATGCATCCTGTTTGCAACAAGGCACTAAAGTAATACTCCAAAATAATTTAGCAAAGCAATTCACTTATTGTCCTGAATACAAAGTGGTATGTTTGGGACAAACACATTACTGAGTACCATTCTCCAAATGTTCAAGTAGAGTGGTGGCTGCATCATGTTATGGGTATACTTGAAATTGTTAAGGACTGGGGAGTATGTCAGGATAAAAAATTATCAGAATGGGGCTAAGCACAGGCAAAATCCTAGAGGAAAACCTGCGTCAGTCTGCTTTCCACCAGACACTGGGAGATTAATTCACCATTCGGCAGTACAATAACCTAAAAACAAACCCATAATCTACACTGGAGTTGCTAACCAAGAAGACAGTGAATGTTCCTGAGTGGCCGAGTTACAGTTTTGACTTAAATCTGCTTGAAAATCTATGGCAAGATCTGAAAACAGTTGTCTATCAATGATCAACAACCTTTTGAAAATAATAATGGGGAAATATGGTTCCATCCAGGTGTGCAAAGCTCTTAGAGACTTACCCACAAAGGTGATTCTAACATGTATTGACTCAGGGATGTGAATACTTATGTAAATGAGATATTTCTGTATTTCATTATCAATAAATTAGCATAACTGTCTAAAAACATGTTTTCACTTTGTCATTATGGGGTATTGTGTGTAGATGGGTGAGAGAAAAAAATCTATTTAATCAATTTTGAGTTCTGGCTGTAACATAACAAAATGTTGAATAAGTCAAGGCGTATGAAAACCTTCTGAAGGAACTTTATATTACTATTATATATGATACCACCACATTCTCTTCTTCTTGGAGCAACAAGTCCTCACAAACATAGAAGGCACAGAGCCTTATGATATTGACATTTCTGTCCCCTCTCATTATGATATAAACCTCTGGTCAAACATGTTTGATTTTTTTAGCCAATATTTGAGATACTTTCCACTCTAGCATTTTCTTAACCAACACCATACATGATGATATATCATACATATGCTGTATGCATACACTTTCATAAGTTATGCCGTTGAATTGTAGAATATAGCTGTTTTGAACACACTCATTCCACCTTGTCAGATGCTTGGGAACCCTGTCCTACAATAAATAGCCCTACTGCTTCTTATTAACACCAAGTATAGAGATCGTAGACTACAGACAGTCTGGTAGAACCATAAGGAAGCAGTGGGATTTCACCGCTGTCTGTAGATAGTGTACCTTCCTCCCTCAGAGAGCTACAGTATAGGGTGCATTATGATAAGTGAGGGCTCGTATTGGCTTCAGTGGAAGTTGTGATCAGAGCCATTTCCTGTGACATGGTGTGTGTATGAATAAGGCTGACAGGTTTTTATTGTCCTTTAATAGTGACAATTAAAGTGAGCTTGTGACTAACTTAAGTAACTCCTGTGTAAACACCCCCTGGGAGGTCTGCGGGCTGTTGTAAATTGATAACACGCTCATCCGTACTGACGGATACATTTGTCAGCAACTGTAACAAATCCCATTCAGTCTCTCCCGTCTCAATTCTAGACAAAGCCTTGTGCAAATGAAACCAGTACAAGGTTGTCATCTTTAAGCAAATATGTTAAGTGTTGTCTTTCGTGCTTTTCGTCTGAAAAGCGAGGGAGAGCCCAAGGGAGTGAGACTCATGCAAATAGAACAAATCCCATCTCTTCTCAGAGCAGCATCCCCCTCTTCTCTCTACCTCTCCCTCTCTCTCTCTCTCTGTCTCTTTCGTCTCCCTCGTGGCAGCTTGCTATGTTATCTTTGTGTGTGTCTCGGTGCGCTGACAATTTCTCCAGTGATCTAAGTTGGGGTGCATTAGAAAGTGGAAACAGCTGTCTGTTGCTATACTGAGAGACGTGTGTGCTCTACTGCAAAGACGAAGGATCACGAATCCTTGACATCCTCCCCTCCCACCCCTTCCACCATCTCATTTAGACACAGGGACTGTCTGCTCACTGTGTTTTGTGTTTGTTCTGACTGACAGCATAGCATAGACATTTTCTGAAATGCAAGTGGGTCCATTATCAGTTGCTTGGGCTTACACTTCACATCTCCTTCCTTCTTTCTGCCCTGTTCTCTTATTTATGTACACTTCCTGGATCTAAAGACAAACGTTTCTATTGAGATCCTTCGTACACTTAATACACTCACACAGGGATAACACTGGACATTAACTGACTCCATTATCATACACCTGGTTTTATATCCAATAGATGTGGTTTAGTGTAGGCTACTTCTTATTGGCTATTGTGTTACTTCCATAAACTCATAGTGGTATTCGTTTGGTCTTAAAAGGCACTGGGTCCATTTCTTTTGAAGCCCTTGTCTTTTAAGGGGTTTAAACCCCAATTCAGATATATGCTTGACATTTACTGTACGTGTTGTGGAAAGAGCAGCGTTTTTCAAACAGTTGCTTTATTCAACCTTTTCTGAAGATTAGCAGTTGACTGTTGTGTTTTAGTGTATTTAGAGCCAGGTTACCTCTAACCTTACCCTCACCTTAACCCTAGCCATTACTCTTAAAACCATAACCAGTGGCTTTAGAAAATAGTCAAATGAGGAACATTTGCACATAGAATTGTAAGATGCATACATCCTGCAAGAGAATAGTACGAATGATATCCTTTAGGCATGATACCAGGTAGCAGTCAGTCATTAACACATCAATTGTTTGACTGACCAACATGTTAGTCTGCATAACCTCATCCGTCCTGGTCTTTTATATAGATCCTACTATTCCACAGTATGCTGAGCTTACTTAGTGACCGGTAATAACTTAAAATGATTTCAAAATTCCTACAGCAAAATTCCTCGCTCAGGCCATGTATGTCATACAGGGTCATTTAAATCATTGAAATGTATCGTAACGTTAAAGCCCTTTTCTTGCCATTTGAAACAATGAAATGTAGGGTTTTGTTTCATCTCGTTCACATAAGCCTGTCTCTGTCTCTCTGCACTCATAAAGAGTGGAGGCAGCACAGAGCCTATTGGGGATTGGTTAGAATAGACAATCCCCAGGTGTACAAAACTAGGTTTTAGCGGTAATGCTTTTAACCTGGACTTGTAGGAGATTCGTATGCATTCATAGATTTGCTTCAGTAATGATCATACCCCCAGTGGCAGTGAGAGAGACATTGTTCCTAAATCACTGAGGTCCTCATTACACTGTTTACATTTTTAATTAGACATGCAAAACTTTTGATTTCTAATGGCCATAATGATTGGAGATTTTCTCCTCTTTAGTTCAAGGGAGGCAGAGGCTCTATGCGGATCATACCGTTATACTGTAATGGCAGGAGGGGCCGTTCCTCTGATGACAGCTCACCATGCTAGGAAATATATTTTTAAAGGCCCAGTGCAGTCAACATTTGATTTTTGTATCATATTGTACAACATCTGATGAGACTAACATTGTAAAAGTCAGATTGTTTTCAATCAGTTTTATTTCCTGATAGTTGCTGGCTGAAAGTACAATCTACACAGGACCTAATCAGCAGGTTGTCATGGGCGGGAGTTTTTTTTGGCTTTCCATGATGACATCACCATGCGGTAATATACCAATAACAAAAAGAGATCCAAATCTCTCTGCCAATAACAGCTAGTTTTCGGTTTCCACCTCCCTACTCAGACCATGCCTGGAGCTGGCCCTGAGTGCTCTCTTAAACATGTTTGGGCGAGGCAAATTATTGTCAAATTGTTATCATATCAAGAAATATTCAAACAAGTTTGATATTTTTAAAATTACAGTACATTCTTATGTATTAAAAGTTTTGCTCTTGCAAGGACTTGTATAGATGACTGGATGTGGCTCCCTAAAGCCGATCTTGCCATGTGAGGTAGCCGATGGGAATGGCAGGAAATTTCAGGCACTCAGGGATTCTATTCAACAAATTCTACAATTGAATGATTTTCAAAATTAGGGACATTTCAAAAATTGTTAGAGTTTATCATTCTGTTCTTGAGTATATAGCTTAACATTGAACATCCTTGGAAAAAAAGTGAGGCGCTTTTTCCTTCTTCAAGGTGTTTCCCTGCATAATGCTTTTAGAGTTTTCTATAGCATTTGAAGTACCTCACAAGAGGATAAGAGAATATGTTACTGTATTGAAATTCCACTTGTCTTCTCACAAAACACGTGCCTAATCATTTGAGCGAGGCCACCATCCTTGGTAGCCTCCAAGCCCATGTATTCAACAAGTCTGGAACAGAACACATACTCGACTCAAGATTCAGGTCAAAGCTTCCAATTAACATTTTGTCTCTTTTTAGAGCTAGGGTAAATCTAAGATCACGCAATAGTTAACATTCTTTTATTTACTATAATATCCTCCTTGAGTGTTTGAAATGCATTGTATTATTCCAAGTTCATATTATTTTCTAGTCTCTTCATCTTGGTTAACTTTGTGTTGGATTGCAATTGGGAACGTGGAAGGAGTCTGCATGTGCTGTAATTCAGCCTCCATAATCATAATTTGTAAAATGCCAGGTTGATTTCTTTTAATTAGAGATTTTGCCACAAAAGACGTTAGTAGCTGTACAGCTTCTTACTGACTATACCAGAATAGATTCACATAATGACACAGTAATTGTGTAATTACTGTATTGAAATGAATGTCTCAATAAAGTTATACATTAATATTCAAGAGACTAGGCATGCGTTTCCGTGAATCTGAAAGTCAATGTTTTAGCTGCTTTTCTGTCTTGGAAATTCCTTCTGGAATGATGAATAGAGTCATCACTTTGACTGGTTAATTGTCTCAAATTGATATTTGGATGTTTCACTAAAGAACACATAAAAGAAGTCAAATCTTAATTAGGAAGATGATCATATGGAGACGCGCTATCAGTGGTGCTCGCTAACTTCACAGTGATTAATTCATCCTCGGCGGAATTGTGTGGCTGACAGGTTGGCTGGGTGCCATGGACTGGCAGAGAGAACCTTGAGTGCCGGGGAGAGGATGGGTCTGAGAGGCCTGTCTGCAGGAGAGGAGAGCGGGTGAGGAGAGAGGAGAGGGAAAGAGAGGGGCTGGTACACTGCCATGGAGGTTTAAGGCATCAGGCTGCGGCGGGCAGGCTGTGTGTCTGCGGTGTCAGTGACGTGATGATATCAACCAGTGCAGGGGTGAGTGAATGCTACTGGCCGTGGCGGGTGGGGAGTGGGGGCTAGACTACGTAGTGTGATTATCTCATCCTGCCTTCTGCACTGGAGCGCGCCACTTTAGAGAGAGACAAACGGCAGACAACCCTGGCTCATCCTAGTCTTTTTCCAAGGCAAATTTCCTACGTCCTGGTTTTCTATTCGAGTTTAGACTAGGCTGCCTAGTTAAACAAAGTACACAATGAAGCAAATGCTTGTGTCTAAAGTTAGTGTTTTGAAACGGAAAAGATTAGCGCCGAGAACAAAGTGGTGCGTCGCTCTCCGTTGTTTTCATAAAAGCAGAAACGTTTCGCATGAGCAGATGCGAAAAGCAGCCTATTTGTTGCCTGTTGATTGATATTGCTTATTTGGTAGACCAGGTGCAGCAATATATTACTGAACAGTATAATGATCATCCTCAAAAGACTGGAGATGTATTTTATTGGTTAGGATATTGCAAACATCATCCCTCTTACTAACCACCTTCTTCACCCCAAGAAAATAGTGTAAGATGACCCTATTTCTAGCCACAAAGGCACAATATGTTTGGTTTCAAATGAGCTTAAAATGAGTTTCCACAAAGTTCATTTCAGCTCCTGCACAATACAAACACTCACTGTTGCACAGGGATGTTTGTTTTTATACAACGGGTGGGTCTAATCCTGAATGCTGATTGGTTAACACGGTTTGTAAATACTGTACACATAGAATGAATAATGCCCCACTGTGAAACCTTTGACCCTATCTACGTCCTGTGCTCAAATTGTGTGGACTAGGTGTGGATAGACGCAAAGCCAATATATGTGATCAGATATCTAAAGTTACTTGGAATACCATGAGTCCTTTGTCTCTCTCAGCCACCAAGCAGACTATCCCATTGGAAACGGATAGCCATGGAAAGGCTTGTTTTGCGTGTGGCCTATTTGACGTTCCCTCTTAGTGTCCACATGGAATTAGATTAATTTAAACCAGGGGAGAGAAAAAAAGAGTCCTCATAAAGAGTTCAGCATCATCCTGGAGCTTTATGAGGGCCGACACCTCTTTTGTGTTCATTATCGGGAAATCACCTCAGGGAGTAGTGTTGACTTTGCATGGTCTAAAATAGCTGTTACAGAGCACTGTTCCATGCTCTCTGGTTCACTTAGATTCCTGGGCTCGGGGGAGGGAGGTGGAAATACCCAATCAACGTTTTGCTGAGAAACCTTAAACATTGTGTTAATTCTGTCTGTTTTCGAAAAGAGAATCGAGTCAGCTGAAGCCTATATTGGCGGTCTATCCTTCTCTAGTATGTTCTGACCTTTATTCTAGTTAAGCTGGTGCCTGGAGGAAAGTATGGACTCCGAGGAGACTTCGGTACAAACGAATGCCCCCTTTCGGAGAGTGGTTACCCATATTATATTGATCTCATGTTCTCTGATATTGTTCATGTTTTGTGTTTGAGGGAGGAACATGATATTGAGTCTGGTTAGTTGACGAACCATCGAATTACTGTAACTGACCAGTTGTCAGTGATTGACACCCCAAAGTCAGCAGTACATACCGTATTGCTAAATCAAAATGTTCACTTCCAGTCCCGGCGCTCGAGTGTCCTTCCTCTTTAGCCAAGGTGATATTATTCAAGTACTTACCACTCACTTAACTTCACTACCGTTTTCAAGACTAAGTATGACCCAGGTTTCTTTGTTTTGAAATGTGATATTTAAATGTAACAAAGGGAAAAAGTGTTAATTCTTTTTGGAATAAAACAGGAATTAGTCACCAAAGAGGGTTCTTACTCAATAACTATTTATATCCAAAATATTATCATTTATTAGATTTTTATCAGCACACTTGGCCCATGTAGATTTAGCTCTATGCCAAATCCTGACTGAATCTGCACGCCCACATATTTAACCATATCCCCAGAGCCCTCAGCCACCCCTGTTGTTTCCATTATTCACTCCAAAACTTTTATGTAGTATGGGAGGCTAGGGGGGGCGATTTTTTTTTTGTCTGACTAAATGTATCTAGAGCAAAGTCGCTGTTTTATTCAAAATGTGCTCTGCCTTGGGAGGCAGCGGTTGCATGTAGGAGGAGTGAGTGCTTGGACAGGGGATGAGGCATGTATGGTGGCAGGCTGTGTGTGCCTGTCAATCTGTCACCCAGGCCTAATATTCATCCCTAGAGATACCTGGGGGAGACCCCACCAGCACCCGGTCTGCCTCAGCTGCCGGCCACGCGGTGACAACAGCTTCCCACAGAGAGGGGGAAGTGTCATTGTATATATGTAAACTAGTGACAGATGACCGGAGACATGTGGTCCGTGGACACTAGGGCTGAAAGTAAACAAGACTGCTTGTTTGCCTCTCTCTCCCCTTATCCCTCTCCGTTCTGCACTAAAGAGACAAAACATCAAGCTCCACAACCATGGTGGAATACGTTGACAACAAAGTCAAAGATATGAATAAAAAAGGATGCAAATCATTTGGCATGAAAGGGGCATACTACATGTGGAAGCTTGTGTTTCTTTTTGCTAATAATTGCAAAGGAGTGAAGATTTTGTGTGTAGGCCTTCAGGCAGCTTTTCTAGGTCACAGAGGTTATGAAGGTCAGTGTTACACTCCCAGCAGCCTTACTTCAACCCTCACTCTGGAAGTAGAACATGCAACGTCACATCGAGCCAGAAAGGATGTGGATTCCAGGCCTCAGTGGCCAGAGGCTGCACATGTGGAATCTGCTCGGGTATTTGACCTGAGTGTTTGAAACTTGGAATGCTCCCTGTGGGTTGTTGTTATTTCATGCATACCCAAATGAACAGCTCGGTGATAGCCTTGTGCAGAGCGTTCGCGTATTGTAGAGACTTACTGTTGACTATTCATCAAGGGGACTCGTAAGCCTACCAGCCAAAAGCAGATTTGCTAAACATTATGCACACTAGCTGCAAGAGAGCCAAAATGGAATGAATAAATCAGAAACGTGTTATGAGGGAAATAGTATCTGTAAAACATTGCCCTTTTTGTAGGCTAGTCATCAGGATACAACAGACTATTCTCACCATAACAAGTTTTCAGTCTGAACAACAGAAGATGGGCTTTTAAGACTGTTTATTGCCCAGTGAGTGCTGGGTCAGGGATGATGGTAAATACGGAAGGGGGTAGTGGACATAAATCTTCTTGATAAAGCAATAAGGCCCGAGAGGCCATGGTATCTCATGAAAATGGGTATTGCTACGGGGCGTTGTTAGACACTGAGTAACATTAACAATATACTGTATCATGGCCCCCAGTGCATTGTCGCTTTATTAAAACACGTCCACCCACATTTCCATGAAAGAAAGGTGATCAAATGTTTCACGAAGATCCTGCCGCAAATCACTGTTCAGTTACTAAGCAACGGCACTAACAATACACCACCTTCGGACAATATGTAGGAGCGCAGAGTTTAAACAATGGCTCATGAAACCCCATCATTTCCCCATGAATACAACCTCAATTCCCACTACCGTTCTCACAAACGTCATTGTAGAAAGAGTAACTAGCAAGCTTCAATTTTGCTGTCGCCATTTGTATTTGTGGCTAAATAAAATGAAACAGCGGTGAACTGTTCCTAACTTTGTCAATACTCTCTCAAGTAACTTATTTACAATAAGGTCAACTTCCAGTGCTGTTTTACTGGTCAGCTTAATATTATGGTTTGGAATGAATCACCATTAATTCATGAGGAGACATCTGTTGCAACCAACATAAATGGACATGACAGACAGGGACGGGGGAGCAGTGTTAATTGTCTTTTTGCATGAACTTTTTCTGCTTTTGATCATTCTTAAAATATGATTGCACCACATGATGGCTTAGGCTCACTTAGACTCGGGGGCCGTGTGTCTTTACTGTATGAGCGAAGCATCTGATGTTACTGTCTGTGTCTGCCGGTGGGGGGGGGGGGGGGGGGGAATCCATCAGCTCTGATGAGATCCTGCACCTTAGAGCATACCCATGCCAACCTATTTATTTTAAGCCCAAAGTCTGCTATTGTGCTATTTTTAGTTCCACACCATTCAAAGAGACAATTCACATTTGAGCAATGGGTGGGTGACCCTGGGTTGTGTATATCGATTGGGATTTGTTTCTTAATAGAATTGTGTCTAATTAATTCGATTTTAATTGGGAGAAAGCGGAACATGCAAATGCAGCACATTCTGATTCAATCGTTATTTAAACTGCGTAAAAAAAAAATTGTACATCAGCGTCTACTTAATGGAATATCGTTGTTCTTTGTTGCGCTTTGTATTGTGATTTAAGTAGTGATCAGAACAGGTCATTCTGGTGTGGTGGAACAATATATATCTAATGGGTTAAATAAGACATTAGAAAGACATCTGTTTTACAACTGCCTTGTCTTTTAATTATCACCAGTGACCATCATTCCCTGCTTAAAGACCAAATGCAGGGATGTTAGAAATGATCTTTCGCCTCAGTCATTTCACAATTTGTAAAGGAATGTTTTGGAATAATTCATTCTACTGGGCTTCTTGGCTCATTTCCTCAAAATCACTGTCCTCTTAGCGGGCCGCCCCCTCCCTGTCATCAGCACCGCCCACACTGGTTTGCACTGGGCCTCACTAGACACCATGTCAATGCTCCATCCACCACCAGTGACCACCAGCAACCCAATCAGCAGTTTACTGCCAATGGCCTCCATTTCTGCCCATTAGGCTGACCAATGACCAATGTTAACCAGTGAAGCGTATTGTAAATGTGTACTACGCTAGTGTGTTGATGCCCCTCTGGTTCCTGTTACAGTAACTCACCCACTGGGTAAAAACAGGTTGAAACAACATTGTTTCCACGGCATTTTAACCCAAAAATCAATGTGATAATGTTGAATTCATGTGGAAAACTGATTGGATTTGCAAAAAGTCATCAACTTAAAGGGCATTTTGTCATTTTTTTCAATCAACTTTGAACCTATATGCAATGATATGGTGATTTTTGTTTGTTTGTTGATTTCACGTCGAATTCACGTTGGTTGACAACTCACCCAAATGCAAATCAAAACTAGATGTTGAAAAGACGTCTGTGCCCAGTGGGCAGAGATCCCAGTTCCATGGTTTAAAGGATCCCCCATTCTTTCCTGAGATAATACTATCAATTCTACCATATTCTGGATTCTCTTGAGATTTTGCAGAAAGCTTTTGGCAAAAAAAACCACCCCAATTTGTATTGATTGGCCACTTGATTAATGTAGCGTTCTAGCGATGACAAGTCATGGAAGAGGAACAGCCCTGAAGTGCATCATTCATTTTTGGCCCGACATTTAGTTCCGAGGGAGGCACACAGTGTGCCCCGTTAAAGTCAAATGTTGTTTATACCGCTTATCGCTGCATGTTTGTCAGTCTGCAAGCTGCTTGTTGTCTCCCCTTTGCTCAACTCAGCTTTTGTCTTCTCAATTGCATTAGTTTAGAGATGTCTTTTGTCTCGGGTTGCCAATCAATACTGAGATGACAGCTGAATCCAGGCAGTGAGAACTCATACACAGATAAATAGATCGGGTCTGAATCAGGAAGTCCTAAGGACCATCCAGCACAATGGGACTGCCAAGACTTACTGAGGCTATGATGATTTCTCCATGAAACTTCTGACTAGCTTTGTTATAAACTTTCACTTTTAACTTCATTGTCTCTCCACTGAATAGCCGTGATGTATTCTCGGCTGTAGGGCTTTAACTATATCCACAATAAAACACCAGAGCAGATAGAAAATTACGTAAATGATAGGAGGTTTCAAAAAAACAACAACTGTGAACTGAGTGATACATAGAACACGTAGTAATCAGATTCTATGGAAGTGTAACTGTACTGCCCTCGCCACAGAGCACTTACTGGGCAGTGTGTGCCGGTGGGCGAACCAATCTCCCAGACAGCTCTCTCCTTGTAAAAGTTCCCCTTTATAGTTTCCCTACTTCACTTCAGTAACTTTATTACAGTGTAGCTGAGAGATTTCTATTTCATATTGACCTAAGATTGCTTCAGTTGTCTCATTTCACCTTTTGTCTGGCTAGTGTTGGAGAAATGACCTTCCTCCACACCGGCAGTCGATAGTGACCATACAGTAGAATGCTTCAGGGAAAGTTAGTTACGGCGACAGACACAGTTCCTTTCTTGGTTAGTTTTAATCAAACAGTTTCAATTAGTCGTCTATTGAAAACTGTAATTGTTCTAAAGATAGGAGGTAATTGAATAAAACAATGGCCTTGTCGTCTTTTGTGTGAAAGACAACCATTATATTGTTACTTTTATTGCTGTCCTGTCTCTATCAGTGTCTGCACAAAGGCCTCTTGATTTATGCACTTTCTGTCATTTCTGCATGAGTTTGATAGAAGTGACTCCCCCTACAAGTGAACTGTGCCGAGTTGTGCCGTTCGTGGGCCTGGTTATGTTGGATTTATTTTTCCCTCGTAGAAGATAGGATCTATTCCCGTGTTCTTAAACTACGTGGATGCCTTTGCGGAAGAGCTGAGTTCACTTTCGGGAGAACAACGAAAAAACTATTCCCCTAGTAGAGGACAGGTGAGTTAGCAATGTTTTGTTCCACACAGTGTGGATGGAGTTGTGCAGCACAGAGAAAGGGAGATGCTGACCAGGGGTTGTTGCTTTAGTCTTCAGAGTGTGTTTGTGTTTGCAGAGCACCTAGCAGAGAACTCGCACACCCCAGGCTGGCCCTAGAGCGAGGAGACGTCCTGAAATGTAGACATCCACTGATGAAATGTCTGTCACAATAGCCTTCAGAAAGTATTCACACCCCTTGACTTTTTCTACATTTTTGTTGTGTTACAGTTTGAATTATTAAAAATGGATACAATTTTGATTTATTGTCACTGGCCTACACCCAATACCCCATAATGTCAAAGTGGAATCATGTTTTTCGAATTTTTTTGAAATTCATTAAGAATGAAAAGCTGAAATGTCTTGAGTCAATAAGTATTCAACCCCTTTGTTATGGCAAGGCCAAATAAGTTCAGGAGTCAAATTTGCTTAACAAGTCACATAATAAGTTGCATCGACTCACTCTGTGTGCAATACTAATGTTTAAGATGATTTCTGAATGACTACCTCATCTCTGTACCCCACAGTCGAGCAGTGAATTTCAAACACAGATTCAACCACAAAGGCCCGGGAGGTTTTCCAATGCCTCACAAAGAAGGGCACCTATTGGTAGATGGATAAAAATAAGCAGACATTGAATATCCCTTTGAGCATGGTGAAGTTATTAATTACACTTTGGATGCAAGTGTCCTTCCTAACTCAGTTGCCGGAAAGGAATGAAACAGCTCAGGTATTTCACCATGAGGCCAATGGTGACTTTAAAATAGTTACAGGGTTTAATGGATGTGATCGGAGAAAACTGAGGATGGATCAACAACATTGAAGTTACTCCACAATACTAACCTAAATGACAGGAAGCCTGTACAGAATTAAGATATTCAAAACATGCATCCTGTTTTCACAATGCACTAAACTAATACTGCAAAAAATGTGGCAAAGCAATTCACTTTTTGTCCTGAATACAAAGTGTTATGTTTGGGGCAAATCCAATCCAATCCATTATTGAGTACCATTCTCCATATTTTCAAGCATAGTGGTGGCTGTATCATGTTATGGGTATGCTTGAAATCGATAAAGACTGGGGAGTTTTTCAGGATAAAAAAATAACTGTAATGAAGCTAAGCACAGGAAAAACATTAGAGGAAAACCTGGTTCAGTCTACTTTCCACCAGACACTGGGAGATGAATTCACCGTTCAGCAGGACAATAACCTGAAACACAAGCCTAAATCTACACTGGAGTTTCTTACCAAGAAGCCAGTGAATGTTCCTGAGTGGCCGAGATACAGTTTTAACTTAAATCTGCTTGAAAATCTATGGCAAGACATGCAAACGGTTGTTTCGCAATGCTCAACAACCAATTTGACAGAGCTTGATGAATTTTGAAAATAATAATGGTCAAATGATGCACAATCCAGGTGTAGAAAGCTCTTAGAGACTT